>NC_091988.1:65224192-65560532 GCF_044704955.1 Pristiophorus japonicus
GACCGGTATATGGCCACCTTGGCCGTGCCCAGGAGCAGTCCTAAGAGGAGGTTTCTGACCTGCCCGCTCCCCTCCACATCTAATGCCCAAAGATTAGGAGCGTGGGACTGAAGTGCAGCCAAAAATCGAGGAGCGGATCCTTCAAATAATGGAATAGGGGCTGCAATGTCGCACACTGTCCATACACGTGGAACATGGATTTCTCCAGACCGCAGAAATTGCAGGCGGCCTAGGAGCCCGTGAACCGTCTTAAAAACTTATTTCACAGGACTGCTCCATGCAACACCCTCCAGGCCAAGTCCCCAATAAATACCAGGAGGACTCCCACGTAGAGAGCACTCCATTGGGGACCCCCGCCCCTCCTCCGGACGGCAAGATGGTGCTCCATGGCATGTCCGGACGGCAGACGAAGCTGGCAAAGTGGAGAGTGTGCAAGAGCAGCCCGTATAGGAATCACCTCCACGCAGAACTGAAAGGCACGGAGGGGATTTCCCCGAGGAGGCTCACGTTCTGAGGGCAACAGGTCTACAACTATTTCAGTTGTGAACATTAAACAAGTGCCCCCTAATTAAAGGGGGGTGTCACACTCCAAAAACTTTCCAAGTGCTCCCTTGTTTTTCTTTTTGCTTTTTTTTGTATTTGTGTGGGTTTGTTGAGGGCACCAAAAACACAAATTATATAAGTGCCCCCTGGCTGGGGGGACACTAAAACCCGGCATTAAAATAAATTAAACTTTAAAACATATAAAATCAACTTAAAACTTGGTTGCCGGGGATGATGATGCACTCCAGTCCCTCCGGCGCCCACCTCTCACGGAAGACCGCGAGCGTACCGGTGGACACCGCGTGCTCCATCTCCAGGGACACCCTGGCCCGGATGTCGGCGCGGAAGAGAGGCAGGCAGTCAGGCTGAACGATCCCCTCGACCGCCCGCTGCCTGGACCGACTGATGGCACCCTTGGCCGTGCCCAGGAGCAGTCCTACGAGGAGGCCCTCGGACCTACCCGCTCCCCTCCGCACAGGGTGCCCAAAGATCAGGAGTGTGGGACTGAAGTGCAACCAGAAATTGAGGAGCAGCCCCTTTAAATAATGAAACAGGGGCTGCAACCTCGCACATTCAATAAAAACGTGGAACACGGACTCTTCCAGACCGCAGAAATTGCAGGCGGCCTGGGAGCCCGTGAACCGACTTAAAAATTTATTGCACGGGACTGCTCCGTGCACCACCCTCCAGGCCAAGTCCCCGATAAATAGTGGGAGGACTCCCGTGTAGAGTGCCCTCCATCGGGGACCCCCGCCTCCTCCGGACGGCAAGATGGTACGCCATGGCGTGTCCAGACGGCAGACGAGGATGGCAAAGTTGAGAGTGTGCAGGAGCAGCCCGTACAGGAAACCCCTCCGTGCAGAACTGAAAGGCACGGAGGGGATTTCCCCAAAATGGTTCACGTTGTGAGGGCAACAGCTCTACAAACCTGTGACTGTTCTCACAGGTGCATATATTCCACTTGTCAAAATGAATATAAAGTGTTAACCAAACTGTTACCCTAGCAACTGTCTGCACCTTCACGGGGGGAGAGTACAGGGAACAAAATGGGAATGAAAATTCTTGGATGCCAGCAATAGAAATGGAATCTGAGAGGGCCTGAATGGCCTCCCAGCCCGCCACCCCACCCCCGCCCCTCACCCCCCTCATTTTTTAAGTTATTTGTTTTCAGCACATGGCTGATGCTGGCCTGACAACCGAGTGGCTTTTAAGAGGCCATTTCAGTGGGAATTAAGAAACAAAGCTGTAGTATAGGCCAAGCCTGGCCAGTGGGCTCTCCTTCCCTGAAAGACATTAGTGAGCCAGCTGAATTTTTCTTTTACTACAATCTGGCAACTTCCTGAGTCATTTAAGGACAGTCCATATAAAACACCATCTCCACACCACACCCTTCAGTGCTGCCGAGTGCGATTGCAGCGAGTATTTAACTGACAATGTCAAATTGATAAGAGCGAGCACTCTCACTGGAACTTTGAGTCAATAAGATGAGATTAAATTGTCAAGATACAGGGGCTCAAAGTTCGCCATCTGATTAACATGCCAAATGTCGGACCTTTGTAACTGTTCTCTAGTTTTTCGGAGAAATTAGATATGGGGCATTGCCAGAAGGGGCCAGCTCTTGTTCCCTTGTGCTCATGCCATGGAGGCTAACTGGAGCAAGCAAGGTTTCGGCCGGTGTACGATTTGCATTTGTTATCGGGTAGAAATGCAGATCGGCAAAGTGAGATTGCAAAGTTAACGGCAGCGCACGGGAGCGTGTAAAGCACTCCGAGCAGAAAGGAGGTTTCCACTTGTGGGGAATCCAAATCTAGTAAATAATAGTATCATACAGCATAAAAGGAGGCCATTCGGCCCATCGTGCCCACCTGTGATGGCTCTCTGAACGAGCTACCAATAAGCCCCACTCTCCTGTTCTTTCCTCAGTGTCAGCTGTGGCTCAGTGGGTAGCACACCCACCTCTAAGTCAGGGACTTGAGCACATAAATCTAGGCTGAGGGAGTGCTTCACTGGTCGGTGTTGCTGTCTTTCGGATAAGACGTTAAACCGAGGCCCCATCTGCTCTCTCAGGTGGATGTAAAAGATCCCGTGGTACTATTTCGAAGAAGTGCAGAGGAGTTGTGGCCTGGCCAATGTTTATCCCTCAATCAAGAAAACAGATTATCTGTATTGTCTTCCTAACACAGATGAGGCTGCACACAGGGAGGTTAAAGTAACAGTGACCTCAGTCTTTATTAAGACACTCCAGAGTGAGGAACAGGCCTTAGGGGCCGGCTTATATACAGTGCTCCCAAGGAATGCTGGGATCCCTTGGGACTTTCGGGGATGCGTTCCCTGGTGGCGGAACATGGGAGTGCATGCTTTACAGATACACAACATCACTCCCCCCACCAAAGTCAAAGTGAAAACTATTTACAAGGTGAGGCGGTCGGGAGCCTTTCTTTCCCTGGTGGACCGCCTCGGTACAAATGTCTGTTCTGGTGTGTTGGCTGTGCCCTCGCTGGGCTGGCATGTTGTTGGCCCTGCAGGGCTGCTAGGTGAGCCTGGCCTTGCTGGGCTGTTGGGCATGATGGGTTCAATTTCCTGGTCCGGCGTGGTGTCGTTGATCCTTTGGGTGTGTGTTGTGGGCTCAAAAAAGGTGGTGTCTGCTGTGGGTTGTTCAGGGAGTCTGTGAACCGCAGCCTCGTTTGGTCCAGGTGCTTTCTGCAAATTTGTCCATTGTCTAGTTTGATGACAAACACCCTACTCCCTTCATTAACTATCACCATGCCCGCAATCCACTTGGGACCATGTCCATAGTTTAGCACATACATAGGGTCATTCAGATCAATTCCCCGTAACACGGTGGCGCGACCATCGTTTACATTTTGTTGCTGCAGTCTGCTCTCTACCTGATCATGCAGGTTTGAGAGCAGCGAGAGTCTGGTTTTAAGTGAATAGCTAAGCTGGGGGCACCCCTGTGAGCGAGTGGGGTCTCGTGCGGTAGCTGAGCAGCACCCGGGACAGGCAGGTTTGGAGTGAGCCTTCTATGACTCGTTTGAGGCTCTGTTTGATTGTTTGTACTGCCCGCTCTGCCTGACCATTGGAGGCTGGTTTAAACGGGGCCAAGGTGACATGTTTGATCCCATTGCGGGTCATGAATTCTTTAAATTCGGCACTGGTGAAATATGGCCTGTTGTCACTGACCAGTATGTCAGGCAGGCCGTGGGTGGCAAACATGGCCCTCAGGCTTTCAATGGTGGCGGTGGCGGTGCTTCCCGACATTAGTTCACATTCAATCCATTTTGAAAAAGCATCCATCACCACCAGGAACATTTTACCGAGAAACGGGCCCGCATAGTCGACATGGATCCTTGATCATGGTCTGGAGGGCCAGGACCACAAACTTAGTGGTGCCTCTCTGGGCACGTTGCTCAACTGAGCACACACGCTGCATTGCCATACACAGGACTCTAAGTCAGAGTCGATACCAGGCCACCACACGTGGGATCTAGCTATCGCTTTCATCATTACTATACCCGGGTGTGTGCTGTGGAGATCCGAATTGAACGTCTCCCTGCCCTTTTTTGGTAGCACTACGCGGTTACCCCACAACAGGCAGTCTGCCTGAATGGACAGCTCGTCCTTTCGCTGCTGGAACGGCTTGATTGTGTCTTGCATTTCAACCGGGATGCTGGTCCAGCTCCCATGCAGTACACAGTTTTTGACTAGGGACAGCAGAGGATCTTGGCTGATCCAAGTCATAATCTAGCGGGCAGTGACAGGTGATTTATCATTTTCAAACGCTTCAATGACCATCAACAAGTTTGCAGGCTGCGCCATTTCCACCCCCGGGGTGGGCAATGGTCGCCGACTGAGAGCATCTGCACAGTTCTCAGTGCCTGGCCTGTGGCGGATGGTATAGTTATACGCTGATAGCGCGAGTGCCCACCTTTGTATGTGGGCTGAGGCATTAGTATTTATCCCTTTGTTTTCAGGGATATGAGGGGCTTGTGATCGGTTTCCAGCTCAAATTTGAGGCCAAACAGGTACTGATGCATTTTCTTTACCCCGAACACACATGCTAATGCCTCTTTCTCAATCATGCTGTAGGCCCTCTCGGCTTTAGACAAGCTCCTGGAGGCATAGTCGACAGGTTGCAACTTCCTCACAACGTTAGTTTGTTGTAATACACACCCGACTCCATATGACGACGCATCACATGCTAGCACAAGTCTTTTACACAGGTTATACAATACAAGCAGCTTGTTGGAGCATAAAATGTTTCTGGCTTTCTCAAAAGCAATTACTTAGTTTTTTTCCCCATACCCAGTTCTCACGTTTACGCAATAACACATGTAGGGGCTCTAAGAGGGTGCTTAACCCTGGTAGGAAGTTACCAAAATAGTTGAGGAGTCCCAGGAACGACCGCAGCTCCGTGATGTTCTGTGGCCTGGGCGCATTCCTGATAGCCTCTGTCTTGGCATCTGTGGGCCGAATGCCATCCGCCGCGATCTTTCTCCCCAAAAACTCCACTTCTGTTGCCATGAAGACGCATTTCGACCTCTTCAGCCGCAGCCCTATGTGATCCAGTCACTGGAGGACCTCCTCCAGTTTTTGCAGGTGCTCGTCGGTGTCCCGACCCGTGACCAATATGTCGTCCTGAAAAACCACCGTGCATGGTACCGACTTGAGTAGGCTCTCCATGTTTCTCTGGAAGATCGCTGCAGCCGACCGAATTCCAAACAGATGAACCTTGTGCGTGTTGATGCAGGTGAGGCCCTTTGAAGACTCCTCCAGCTCCTGCGTCGTGTAGGCCAAAGTCAGGTCGAGCTTGGTGAACGTCTTGCCTCCTGCCAGCGTCGCAAATAGGTTGTCTGCCTTAGGTAGCGGGTATTGGTCCTGTAGCGAGAAACGATTAATAGTTACTTTATAATCACCGCAAATCCTGACCATGCCATCACTTTTGAGTACTGGAACAATCGGGCTGGCCCACTCGCTGAATTCCACTGGGGAGACGATGCCCTCGCGTTGCAGCCTGTCCAGCTCGATTTCTACTCTCTCCTCCATCATGTGAGGTACCGCTCACGCCTTGTGGTGGTTAGGTTGTGCCTCTGGGACCAAATGGATCCGCACCTTCGTTCCAGAAAAGTTTCCAATGCCTGGCTCAGAAAGGGAAGGAAATTTGTTAACCTGAGTACATGAGGCTTCATCGACATGTGATAGCGTTCGGATGTCATCCCAGTTCCAGCGGATTTTGCCCAGCCAGCTCCTTCCAAGCAATGTGGGGCCATCGCCCGGGACAATCCAGAGTGGCAGTTCGTCCACCGTGCCCTCATAGGTGACCTTGACCATGTCGCTGCCCAGGACAGTGATAAGCTCTTTGATGTACATTCTCAGTTTCGTGTGGATGGGGCTCAGGGCTGGTCTGAGTGCCTTGTTGCACCACAGTCTCTCAAACATCTTTTTACTCATGATGGATTGGCTAACGCCAGTGTCCAGTTCCATGGCTACGGGTAAGCCATTCAATTTTACATTTAGCATTATAGGTGAACATTTTGTCAAAACTGTGTGCACCCCGTGTACTTCAGCATCTGCCTCCTCTCTCTGGGGCTCGAAATTGCTTTGATCCACCATGGACCGATCTTCCTCTGCCATGTGATGGTTAGCAGGTTTTGCAGAGCTTGCAGCTCGTCTGTGAATTGCCTTGCATTCATCCTTTGTTGCGGACTCTGAGTCACCTGGGTCACCTGAGGTCTGCTGGCAGTTGCAGACTCGTGGTTTCTGCCCTGTACATTTCTGCTCGCAAACACAGTTCCAGTTAATTTATGAACATTGCTGGCATTTGTGTGCTGAGAGATTTGTTTGGTGTTATCACTGGTGGACATAAATGGCTGTGCTATCGTAATGGCCTTGCTGAGGGTCGGTGTCTCTACAGTCAAAAGTTTTCGTAGGATGGTCTCGTGGCCAATGCCCAGTACAAAAAAGTCCCTGAGCATTTGCTCCAGGTAGCCATCAAACTCACATTGTCCTGCAAGTCGCCTTAGCTCGGCGACGTAGCTTGCCACTTCCTGACCTTCAGATCGCTGGCACGTGTAGAACCGATACCTCGCCATCAGCACGCTCTCCCTCGGGTTAAGATGCTCCGGAACCAGTGTACACAGCTCCTCATATGACTTATCTGTGGGTTTCACTGGGGCCAGAAGATTCTTCATGAGGCTGTAGGTCAGTGCCCCGCAGACCGTGAGGAGGACCGCTCTCCTTTTTGCAGCGCTTCCTTCTCCGTCCAGCTCATTGTCTACAAAGTACTGGTCTAGCCGTTCAACATAGGCTTCCCAGTCCTCACCCTCCAAGAACTTCTCCAGGATGCCCACAGTTTGCTGCATCTTTGCGTTGGATTCGTATACTCGTCGCCAGTTATTGTGTTCCTAACACAGATGAGACTGCACACAGGGAGATTAAAGTAACAGTGACCTCAGTCTTTATTAAGACACTCCAGAGTGAGGAACAGGCATTATATACAATGCTCCCAAGGGATGCTGGGATCCCTTGAGACTTCAGGGGATGCACTGCCTGGTGGTGGAACATGGGAGTGCATGCTTTACAGATACACAACAGTCTGGACATTATCCCATTGCTGTTTTTGGGAGCTTGCTGTGTCCATTTTTCCCACATAGGGAGGCAAATTGAATGTTGGCCTTCATTGCAAGAGGATTTGAGTACAGGAGCAAGGATGTCTTACTACAGTTATACAGGGGCCTTGGTGAGACCGCACCTGGAGTATTGTGTGCAGTTTTGGTCTCCTTACCTAAGACAGGATATACTTGCCATAGAGGGAGTGCAGCGAAGGTTCACCAGACTGATACCTGGGAATGGTAGGACTGTCACATGAGAGATTGGGTCGACTAGGCCTGTATTCACTAGAGTTTAGAAGAATGAGAGGGGATCTCATTGAAACGTATAAAATTCTGACTGGGTTGGATAGACTCAATGCGGGGAGGATGTTTCCGCTGGCTGGGAAGTCTAGAAAAGGGGTCACAGTCTCAGGATACAGGGTAGGAAATTTAGGACCGAGAGGAGGAGGAATTTTTTCACTCAGAGGGTGGTGAACTCTCTACCACAGAAGGCTGTGGAGGCCAAATCACTGAATATATTTAAGAGGGAGATAGATAGATTTCTAGAAACAAAAGGCATCAAGGAGTATGGGAAAAATGCAGGAATATGGTGTTGAGATAGAGGATCAGCCATCATCATAGGCGGTCGCTCAAAATGAGAATGCATACTGAACATGGATATTAAATGTATACAGACATTTAAGTCGAGAAGTTTAGAATGTGGGAATTATATATGGACAGTATAAGCTAACAAAGAATTCATGGAGGAATAGCCATGACATCTCAGACTCAAGACTGCAAAATGTTACAATACTAACACAGTTTAAAAAAAAACTCACAGCTTGCAAAAAACCTCAAGGTCGTATTAACTCACACTGCTAACTTGAAACATTAACAGTAAGGGAATAATGGGCCTTTGTGTACAAAATCAGACCATTCTTAGATCGGCTTATGAGTGGACAAAGGGAAAGAGGGATCAAAGAGGATAGGTTGAACTAGGATGTCACTCTAATTGTATCTTGTTATCTTTTACCGAAAATGTATAACCGTCGTCCCTTTACAATGTAACGTCACTTTGTCCGTAGGAAGTGGGTGCGATCTATCAGAAAGCATTCCTTCTGTCTGACAAAGTCCCCGATCGGGATTTGCTTTGAAATAAAAGCTTGCTTTGTTTAAAGCAGAAACGGTATTCGACTCAGTAATTTCGCTGAACCAGATTGAGGAAAAAGAATCCACATTATCATTTGGTGTCAGAAGTGGGATCTCAATAGACGACTGACGAAAACTTGCGAATTAAGAGCCAGACTAGCCTTGGACGAGACGAGAGGAAAGTGGCCACTGGAGTGAGTATGATTTCAATACTGCTCCAGTTTCCTCCGGTTTCAAAAGTCTGAGGAAAGTTTAGCCACTCGCTGGTTCTCAGGTAGTGTCTGAACGAGATCCAGGACAATCTGGTGAATACCTTTCAAACTTAGAATAGGGATAGAGATAGGGAAATGCGCGGTGACGCAAACCGAGCGGTGACTCGGAAAGATAGGTTAGAATAGGTAAATAGGGGTGGGTTCGAGGCCCAGTGTCTGCGTGGGTTCGAGGCCCAGTGTCTGTGTGGGTTCAAGGCCCAATCGTGCGGCGACATGAACAGTAAAACTGCGCAGCGACGCGGAAAGAGAGAGAGAATCGCACGAACCACGTAGGGAAATGTGGAGGTTAGGGAATTACATAAAATTAAGCCGCGGGGCGACGCGGGACTGTGTAAATTTAAAATTGGACTTATTTCAGGTACGGCGTCGATCTTGTATATCAATTGGTCCGCCTAGGCTCTGGATAAGATAACTTAAACCACCACGGGGCGACGTGGGGACAATCGGGACTAATTAGGACCCTGATCCAACGTGCGGCGACACAAGGATAGGTAATTTAGATAAAACTACGAATTCCCTGAAAGGTCATGGATCCAAAAATAGAGCCGGCCAAAACAATTAATAGGAAAGAAGAGAGACTCTTGTGAACGTCTGTTTTAAAATGAGAAATGCTTGTGTGATTTTTACTGTGGATAAGAAAGCCTGTGTGGGAAACCGGGGAGTTGTGGTTTGTTTTAGCTCCGCCCACTTTTTCAAACAGAGTGAAAGTTTTTTTAACCCTTCGTAGTGTTGTCCTGTATGTGGGAAGTTTAAGAGTGTGAACCTTATTGAATTACGTATATTCGGATGATAAGTTACAGAGCCAGGAAATGCACAAAGGATAGGTTTGTTGAGTAAAAGAAAAAAATACATGGTCCCGGTGGTTAAAAACGAATTTATTTGACATGCTCACTTACTTGTCGAAAGAAAACATGCAATGATTGATTACATTCGGTTGAAAGACATAAATTTAGTCTCGGAATGAGATAAAGAATGCCTTAAAAAAAAAGCTTCTATGCTCAAAAAAGTTTTAAATAAAGATTGAAATTACAAAGTTTGAATTGGGATTTTGAGATATTGAGAGAAGGCACAGCAAAATACTGAGATGGATTCAAAAGGATTCAAAAAAATTATTATTATATTAAATCTGCAATTTAGAAGAGACAGTATAACACGACCTTGAGGCTGGAACAATTGAGATAACGAAAAGCAGCCCTCAGTCTACGTGCCAGACTTCCCTCTCGCTATGGAAAAGACGAAAAAAAAGACGTAACGTACTAAATAGGTGCTGAAAGAAAAAAAAATGCTCTGAGATTTTAAATTATGAGAAAAGTTCCACTGCAGTCTGAAAAAATGCATCACTTCTGTCGAGTTGGCAGAAAAACTCCATTAAATTAGGGCTTTCATTGACAGAAGGAGGACATATTAAAAACCGTAGACATCTTAAAGAAAGAGTGCGCGCACGAGAAACGTACTAAGAGTTCCACTGGGACCTCTGAGAAAGGTATCAATAGACTACGTAGTCAAATGGTTGGCTTTGCATTGACCGAGGCTGATGACGAAATTGAATTTCAGTAAACAAATAGCTATTAAAAATGTGTGGTCTCGTTTTAAATCAATTAAAAAATATATATTTGGCAAGTACTTGAATAAGAAGTTTAAAAACATTGGAGTTTAATCAAATGCTGCCTTTCCTGATGAGAAGATTTTTTTCAGATGGTTAAGTGAAGTCACGTAATGACATCAGGTCTTCTTACAAACCTGTAAAGGAGTTAACCCTTTCCATTGACAGCCGTTTCATACTGAACATTATTAATTTGGATTTCTTAATAGAAAAAAGACTCACCTAACAGAGGAAATGGTGCGATAGTCAGAATAAAAATAAAAACAGAACTAGCTTATGTAATAATACTTGCCTGATACAATAAAGAAATAGATACTCAAACAAAACAAATTGAAGAGTTAAAAGGCTAAGATAAATAAGCTGAAAGAGATCCACAAACCCAACTTAACCCTGACCTCCAATTTCACGGAGTGACCTTGACATGCATGGATAAAAGATGAGTAAGACTACCAGTCGTGAAAGGCAAAACAAACACTCCCGCCGATCGAGATGCGGAGGTGCTGCGCAGTCAGACAGCTCCGAACTACCCCACCATAGATGTCTATGGGCCTTGGAAACCGAACGAAATTTTGGCCATTCTGGCCACCATACCAGATCGAAAGAGAGAACCTGTCAAGTTTATAGATCATCTTCAAATTACTATTTCAGTTTATAATGCAGAATCAAGGGACCTGTGGGCCCTGGTACAGCAGACCCTGAGCCCAACTGAGCATGCCCGATTTCTAACTCACCTAGGACGTGCAACCCATGATGCATTGGTGGCTGCTCACCCTAACAATGCCCTAAACGCTGTCTTTAATGCTCTCAGCACGACCCTTCAGAAGCCCATCAGTATGGCAGCAGTATTAGAAACTAAACCCAAACGAGACGAAACTGCCGACGAATTAGATAATGCCTTCAGGGCAGGAGAGGATTCTCCTCAATTCTGCGCTATCCTACTTCAGTGCCTGCCCTATTCGATTGCTCATGCTATCCGGACAAATAATATGAATTGGGCAGATAACAGTAAAGCCCAGATGGAAAAGGCGGTTAAATATTATTGGCAAGAAAAGAAAGGAGAGGGGGGAGGTGCGCCCCCAACCCGGGTCAAGACTGAATACGTGACTAGAAAGGAAGAGCCGCCTCGGGTGGAAGGACCAAAACCCGACCCAAGGGGATACCAGATGGAACCGCAGTATTGTGTGCAGGGTTGGGTGGATAAACAGGGATACGGTTATACCAAACACCCAAATGGCACGGGTCCTGCTAATTACGGACCGCCCTATTGTCCCCGACCTGGTATGGGAAGAGGTCGGGGCTGGGAAAGACGAGATGGATGCTTTAATTGTGGGCAAGAAGGACATTGGAGTAGAGAGTGTCCCTCCCGTCGGCACGAAAGAGGAAGAGGAGGAAGAGGAGGGGGGCAAGGGGGGAGAGGACGGGGATCTTACACTAACTTCTCCCAGAACAACCCCTTTGGCCAACCGTCCCCTAATTATTCGTATTGACTACGTAGCTTGATTGTGCAGAGAACCTCCCCGGATGACGAACTAATTTGCCAGTTTCCAGTCCCTAGCACGGCTAAACAAATGCGACAGTGGTTGGGGATGATCAATTACTGCAGATCCTGGATCCCTAATGTCGCCCTGATGAATAAGCACCTCACACCGTATACAAACAAGGAAGGCAGCTTTAAAATAAAAACCGCAGACGTCCAAGCCTTTAAGGAACTAAAGACAGTCCTGCTGCAAGCTCCGGCTTTGGGCCGGCCCCTCTATGACCGGCCCTTTCAACTGTATTGTACAATCCTGAAAGACTGTGCTACCGTTGTCTTAACACCTCTCACTCCGTAGCTGCCCTCCTGGGCCAACTGCAGACTCAACACCTTACCATGGCCAGGCAAAGCAAATATGAGATCTACTTACTAAACAATCCTAAGCTGACCTTTCAGCACTGTACTGCAATTAATCCGGCCTGTTTTCTTACTGAGCCACCCCAAGATGAGGAAGAACCCAGTCATGATTGTTTATCTTTAATTCAAGAGGCCTCATCAGTCAGGGAAGATTTAGTTGATGTACCAATGGAAGACCCAGATTGTATTATGTATATTGACGGAAGTTTTTCTATTAATCCAGAAGGTACACGAATCTCAGGATACGCCATAGTAAACCAGGAGAATCAGGTCATGGAATCTGCCGCCTTTGAAACTGCCTATTCCGCCCAACAAGCTGAACTATTCCCACAGAGGAATGAGATATCCCATAGGCAACTAGTATCTGACTTGTTGCAAGCCCTCATGCTCCCCAAGTGCATTGCCATTGTTAAATGTACTGCCCACACCACCGGGAAATCCCCGGTTGATATAGGGAACCATTGTGCTGATGAAGAGGCCAAACAGGCCTCTCGTGGACAACAAATGGTAGTGCCCAGAATAATGAGTCAGACTAAAGGTCCTGCAAAGGATAAGTTAGCCTCGGAAAAACCAATGCCAACCATCCAAGATGTTATCAAAGCACAGGAGGACGCTCCTGAAAAAGAAAAACTGTTGTGGAAAAATTATGGATGTACTTATGACAATGTTTCTAAACTCTGGACCACTCCTGCGGAACAGACTTGCATGTCTGACGAGTTGGCTCTATGGGTTATTGAATGTATGCATTTTGCGACTCATTGTGGAGCAAGGACCACGAGTGACACACTTTTGGCTACTTGGTGGCACCCTAGACTCCAGGCGCTCGCTCAGAACATCAGTAGCCGTTGCCTGGTTTGCCAGCAACATAATCCAGGGAAGGGAGTCCCCTGTGATTGGGGTAAAACGCCCCTACCCGAAGGTCCCTTTGAGACATTGCAGTTGGACTACATTGAGTTGCAAAAAGTTCAGTGTTACAAATATGTGTTAGTAATAGTAGATGTGTTCAGCAGATGGATTGAAGCCTACCCTACCCTGGACAATAAGGCTCAAACTGTTTTTAAGGTGTTAATGAGGGAAATTGTTCCTAGATTATGGTATCCCAGCTCGACTGATGACCACCTATGTTCTTTCTCTGACTCGGGCTCTGCGAATAGCCCACAACCAGGTTCGAGATGCTCACCTCGACCTCCCAGTTTTACTCGAATCGTCCCTCGTGGCACCAGGGAAGTATGTCCTGATTAAGAAATGGATTCGGAAGGGATTAGAACCACGATGGGAGGGGCCTTTTCAGGTGTTACTCACTACCCCCACTGCAGCTAAGGTTGAGGGGGAAAGTGCCTGGGTTCACCTGCACCACTGCAAGCTCACCACCCTCTAACGAACCTATTTTACTGGTATTCTAATTCCTGTTTCTGTTCCAGATTTCCTCTTCTCCATAGCTGAACAAGGCCATTGGTATCCTAATTGGAATGTGGACCAGTTTGAACTTTTACCCGTAGTGATAGACAGCCAGCTACACCGACGGTGACCTGAGAAGAGAGACGGGAAAACTGAACTCTTTTAATCAGCAAAATAATTGGACTATTTATCTGAATCCTGAGCCATAAGATGAAACTGTGTCTATATGCCACAGCCTGTATAATAGTGTTGATATATGACAGTTTCGGCGCATGGGAGGGGAGACAGAGACGAGAGCTCCATGTAAACACCTTTTTGTACATGTCTTATGTTTATGTGCAAAATGGGAACTTTTCTAGATGTTGGGTGTGTTCACATATCCCTATACATTCCAAAGGGGGAATTCCTTTGCACCCCGTTCCACTAACCCTAACTGAGACTGTCAGATGGATTCAGAGCCAAACTATCACGAGAGGAGGGGGGCCAATACAAATACGAGAGAGGAAAGGCGGATCAAAAGAGGGATCACGGAGATCAGGAGGAGTATCATACCGTTACCACATGAACGACCACGGGGAGGTCACCAAGTGGGAGAGTGCTGGAGACCCCATTAGTCAGACGTTCCAGGGATGGTACCAATCAACCTACGACCGTGGAAAGGAATCCCCATTCTTAGCCCTGACCAATACCTCGGGGATTGGGAGGCCAACCGGGGACATATGTCTAACCCGAAATGACACCAGTAACAAGGGACATATCATAGGGTACAGCAAATGCCCAAACAGTCTCAACATCACCACAGGTGCACGAGTCACCATCCTCTCTCACCTTCCGAATAAAACAGGTGGAGGTTTGTGGGCCCAGTCCTGGGACCCGGAAGCAATATATCAGAAAGCAGCTTTTAACGGCACGTATTTCGTGTTCGGTCATAAGGCATATCCTTGGTTGCCTAGGCGATGGACAGGGTCCTGTTACCTGGGATATGTGGTGCCATTTGTGCGGCAAGTACGTACCCTGGCGGAAGCACATGCCTCCAGCCGATACAAGTGAGCCATCACGAGCCGACAAGTTCTTTGGGGTCATGATGTTTCCAATCGGGATAGGACGTCTCATGGATGAAGTACAGAACCTAGAGACGATATTGGAACAGATAGCTAACAATACTGCTGAAGCTCTGGAGGGCATCACAGCTGAAATGGTAGCAATAAGGACCGTAGCATTACAAAACCGAATGGCCCTCGATTTCCTGTTAGCTGAGAAAGGTGGAACATGTGCCCTGATAGGATCTGAATGTTGCACTTACATTCCTGATAGTTCAGAAAACATAACCAATCTCGCTGATCACATAAGAAGGGAGGTGAAGAACTTATCCACACCAGCAGGAGGATCTAGCTGGCTTGATTGGCTATCAGATGGATCTTGGAGATCCTATCTAATGCATGGGGCAATTATTCTCATTGTAGTAATAATTACCTGTTGTTTGATTGTTGGTTGCCTTAACCTTTGTTGTAAAGTAATGATGGCAAGGTTAGCAAACCCTCTTGTGGTCAAGGGCTCCCGAGTTATGATCCAACGAACTAAAGAACTACTCGACAATAACAACAATATGATTCAGGAAATAGAGTGTGAACGGATGAATGCGATACTCCTAGAATGATCCTAAGTGTTATCATGGAATGATAAAAGGGGGGAATGAGAATGCATACTGAACATGGATATTAAATGTATACAGACATTTAAGTCGAGAAGTTTAGAACGTGGGAATTATATATGGACAGTATAAGCTAACAAAGAATTCATGGAGGAATAGCCATGACATCTCAGACTCAAGACTGCAAAATGTTACAATACTAACACAGTTTAAAAAAAAACTCACAGCTTGCAAAAAACCTCAAGGTCGTATTAACTCACACTGCTAACTTGAAACATTAACAGTAAGGGAATAATGGGCCTTTGTGTACAAAATCAGACCATTCTTAGATCGGCTTATGAGTGGACAAAGGGAAAGAGGGATCAAAGAGGATAGGTTGAACTAGGATGTCACTCTAATTGTATCTTGTTATCTTTTACCGAAAATGTATAACCGTCGTCCCTTTACAATGTAACGTCACTTTGTCCGTAGGAAGTGGGTGCGATCTATCAGAAAGCATTCATTCTGTCTGACAAAGTCCCCGATCGGGATTTGCTTTGAAATAAAAGCTTGCTTTGTTTAAAGCAGAAACGGTATTCGACTCAGTAATTTCGCTGAACCAGATTGAGGAAAAAGAATCCACATTATCATTTGGTGTCAGAAGTGGGATCTCAATAGACGACTGACGAAAACTTGTGAATTAAGAGCCAGACTAGCCTTGGACGAGACGAGAGGAAAGTGGCCACTGGAGTGAGTATGATTTCAATACTGCTCCAGTTTCCTCCGGTTTCAAAAGTCTGAGGAAAGTTTAGCCACTCGCTGGTTCTCAGGTAGTGTCTGAACGAGATCCAGGACAATCTGGTGAATACCTTTCAAACTTAGAATAGGGATAGAGATAGGGAAATGTGCGGTGACGCAAACCGAGCGGTGACTCGGAAAGATAGGTTAGAATAGGTAAATAGGGGTGGGTTCGAGGCCCAGTGTCTGCGTGGGTTCGAGGCCCAGTGTCTGTGTGGGTTCAAGGCCCAATCGTGCGGCGACATGAACAGTAAAACTGCGCAGCGACGCGGAAAGAGAGAGAGAATCGCACGAACCACGTAGGGAAATGTGGAGGTTAGGGAATTACATAAAATTAAGCCGCTGGGCGACGCGGGACTGTGTAAATTTAAAATTGGACTTATTTCAGGTACGGCGTCGATCTTGTATATCACTTGGTCCGCCTAGGCTCTGGATAAGATAACTTAAACCACCACGGGGCGACGTGGGGACAATCGGGACTAATTAGGACCCTGATCCAACGTGCGGCGACACAAGGATAGGTAATTTAGATAAAACTACGAATTCCCTGAAAGGTCATGGATCCAAAAATAGAGCCGGCCAAAACAATTAATAGGAAAGAAGAGAGACTCTTGTGAATGTCTGTTTTAAAATGAGAAATGCTTGTGTGATTTTTACTGTGGATAAGAAAGCCTGTGTGGGAAACCGGGGAGTTGTGGTTTGTTTTAGCTCCGCCCACTTTTTCAAACAGAGTGAAAGTTTTTTTAACCCTTCGTAGTGTTGTCCTGTATGTGGGAAGTTTAAGAGTGTGAACCTTATTGAATTACGTATATTCGGATGATAAGTTACAGAGCCAGGAAATGCACAAAGGATAGGTTTGTTGAGTAAAAGAAAAAAATACATGGTCCCGGTGGTTAAAAACGAATTTATTTGACATGCTCACTTACTTGTCGAAAGAAAACATGCAATGATTGATTACATTCGGTTGAAAGACATAAATTTAGTCTCGGAATGAGATAAAGAATGCCTTAAAAAAAAAGCTTCTATGCTCAAAAAAGTTTTAAATAAAGATTGAAATTACAAAGTTTGAATTGGGATTTTGAGATATTGAGAGAAGGCACAGCAAAATACTGAGATGGATTCAAAAGGATTCAAAAAAATTATTATTATATTAAATCTGCAATTTAGAAGAGACAGTATAACACGACCTTGAGGCTGGAACAATTGAGATAACGAAAAGCAGCCCTCAGTCTACGTGCCAGACTTCCCTCTCGCTATGGAAAAGACGAAAAAAAAGACGTAACGTACTAAATAGGTGCTGAAAGAAAAAAAAATGCTCTGAGATTTTAAATTATGAGAAAAGTTCCACTGCAGTCTGAAAAAATGCATCACTTCTGTCGAGTTGGCAGAAAAACTCCATTAAATTAGGGCTTTCATTGACAGAAGGAGGACATATTAAAAACCGTAGACATCTTAAAGAAAGAGTGCGCGCACGAGAAACGTACTAAGAGTTCCACTGGGACCTCTGAGAAAGGTATCAATAGACTACGTAGTCAAATGGTTGGCTTTGCATTGACCGAGGCTGATGACGAAATTGAATTTCAGTAAACAAATAGCTATTAAAAATGTGTGGTCTCGTTTTAAATCAATTAAAAAATATATATTTGGCAAGTACTTGAATAAGAAGTTTAAAAATATTGGAGTTTAATCAAATGCTGCCTTTCCTGATGAGAAGATTTTTTTCAGATGGTTAAGTGAAGTCACGTAATGACATCAGGTCTTCTTACAAACCTGTAAAGGAGTTAACCCTTTCCATTGACAGCCGTTTCATACTGAACATTATTAATTTGGATTTCTTAATAGAAAAAAGACTCACCTAACAGAGGAAATGGTGCGATAGTCAGAATAAAAATAAAAACAGAACTAGCTTATGTAATAATACTTGCCTGATACAATAAAGAAATAGATACTCAAACAAAACAAATTGAAGAGTTAAAAGGCTAAGATAAATAAGCTGAAAGAGATCCACAAACCCAACTTAACCCTGACCTCCAATTTCACGGAGTGACCTTGACATGCATGGATAAAAGATGAGTAAGACTACCAGTCGTGAAAGGCAAAACAAACACTCCCGCCGATCGAGATGCGGAGGTGCTGCGCAGTCAGACAGCTCCGAACTACCCCACCATAGATGTCTATGTGCCTTGGAAACCGAACGAAATTTTGGCCATTCTGGCCACCATACCAGATCGAAAGAGAGAACCTGTCAAGTTTATAGATCATCTTCAAATTACTATTTCAGTTTATAATGCAGAATCAAGGGACCTGTGGGCCCTGGTACAGCAGACCCTGAGCCCAACTGAGCATGCACGATTTCTAACTCACCTAGGACGTGCAACCCATGATGCATTGGTGGCTGCTCACCCTAATAATGCCCAGGACCGCCTAAACGCTATCTTTAATGCTCTCAGCACGACCCTTCAGAAGCCCATCAGTATGGCCGCAGTATTAGAAACTAAACCCAAACGAGACGAAACTGCCGACGAATTAGATAATGCCTTCAGGGCAGGAGAGGATTCTCCTCAATTCTGCGCTATCCTACTTCAGTGCCTGCCCTATTCGATTGCTCACGCTATCCGGACAAATAATATGAATTGGGCAGATAACAGTAAAGCCCAGATGGAAAAGGCGGTTAAATATTATTGGCAGGAAAAGAAAGGAGAGGGGGGAGGTGCGCCCCCAACCCGGGTCAAGACTGAATACGTGACTAGAAAGGAAGAGCCGCCTCGGGTGGAAGGACCAAAACCCGACCCAAGGGGATACCAGATGGAACCGCAGTATTGTGTGCAGGGTTGGGTGGATAAACAGGGATACGGTTATACCAAACACCCAAATGGCACGGGTCCTGCTAATTACGGACCGCCCTATTGTCCCCGACCTGGAATGGGAAGAGGTCGGGGCTGGGAAAGACGAGATGGATGCTTTAATTGTGGGCAAGAAGGACATTGGAGTAGAGAGTGTCCCTCCCGTCGGCACAAAAGAGGAAGAGGAGGAAGAGGAGGGGGGCAAGGGGGGAGAGGACGGGGATCTTACACTAACTTCTCCCAGAACAACCCCTTTGGCCAACCGTCCCCTAATTATTCGTATTGACTACGTAGCTTGATTGTGCAGAGAACCTCCCCGGATGACGAACTAATTTGCCAGTTTCCAGTCCCTAGCACGGCTAAACAAATGCGACAGTGGTTGGGGATGATCAATTACTGCAGATCCTGCATCCCTAATGTCGCCCTGATGAATAAGCACCTCACACCGTATACAAACAAGGAAGGCAGCTTTAAAATAAAAACCGCAGACGTCCAAGCCTTTAAGGAACTAAAGACAGTCCTGCTGCAAGCTCCGGCTTTGGGCCGGCCCCTCTATGACCGGCTCTTTCAACTGTATTGTACAATCCTGAAAGACTGTGCTACCGTTGTCTTAACACCTCTCACTCCGTAGCTGCCCTCCTGGGCCAACTGCAGACTCAACACCTTACCATGGCCAGGCAAAGCAAATATGAGATCTACTTACTAAACAATCCTAAGCTGACCTTTCAGCACTGTACTGCAATTAATCCGGCCTGTTTTCTAACTGAGCCACCCCAAGATGAGGAAGAACCCAGTCATGATTGTTTATCTTTAATTCAAGAGGCCTCATCAGTCAGGGAAGATTTAGTTGATGTACCAATGGAAGACCCAGATTGTATTATGTATATTGACGGAAGTTTTTCTATTAATCCAGAAGGTACACGAATCTCAGGATACGCCATAGTAAACCAGGAGCATCAGGTCATGGAATCTGCCGCCTTTGAAACTGCCTATTCCGCCCAACAAGCTGAACTATTCCCACAGAGGAATGAGATATCCCATAGGCAACTAGTATCTGACTTGTTGCAAGCCCTCATGCTCCCCAAGTGCATTGCCATTGTTAAATGTACTGCCCACACCACCGGGAAATCCCCGGTTGATATAGGGAACCATTGTGCTGACGAAGAGGCCAAACAGGCCTCTCGTGGACAACAAATGGTAGTGCCCAGAATAATGAGTCAGACTAAAGGTCCTGCAAAGGATAAGTTAGCCTCGGAAAAACCAATGCCAACCATCCAAGATGTTATCAAAGCACAGGAGGACGCTCCTGAAAAAGAAAAACTGTTGTGGAAAAATTATGGATGTACTTATGACAATGTTTCTAAACTCTGGACCACTCCTGCGGAACAGACTTGCATGTCTGACGAGTTGGCTCTATGGGTTATTGAATGTATGCATTTTGCGACTCATTGTGGAGCAAGGACCACGAGTGACACACTTTTGGCTACTTGGTGGCACCCTAGACTCCAGGCGCTCGCTCAGAACATCAGTAGCCGTTGCCTGGTTTGCCAGCAACATAATCCAGGGAAGGGAGTCCCCTGTGATTGGGGTAAAACGCCCCTACCCGAAGGTCCCTTTGAGACATTGCAGTTGGACTACATTGAGTTGCAAAAAGTTCAGTGTTACAAATATGTGTTAGTAATAGTAGATGTGTTCAGCAGATGGATTGAAGCCTACCCTACCCTGGACAATAAGGCTCAAACTGTTTTTAAGGTGTTAATGAGGGAAATTGTTCCTAGATTATGGTATCCCAGCTCGACTGATGACCACCTATGTTCTTTCTCTGACTCGGGCTCTGCGAATAGCCCACAACCAGGCTCGAGAGGCTCACCTCGACCTCCCAGTTTTACCCGAATCGTCCCTCGTGGCACCAGGGAAGTATGTCCTGATTAAGAAATGGATTCGGAAGGGATTAGAACCACGATGGGAGGGGCCTTTTCAGGTGTTACTCACTACCCCCACTGCAGCTAAGGTTGAGGGGGAAAGTGCCTGGGTTCACCTGCACCACTGCAAGCTCACCACCCTCTAACGAACCTATTTTACTGGTATTCTAATTCCTGTTTCTGTTCCAGATTTCCTCTTCTCCATAGCTGAACAAGGCCGTTGGTATCCTAATTGGAATGTGGACCAGTTTGAACTTTTACCCGTAGTGATAGACAGCCAGCTACACCGACGGTGACCTGAGAAGAGAGACGGGAAAACTGAACTCTTTTAATCAGCAAAATAATTGGACTATTTATCTGAATCCTGAGCCATAAGATGAAACTGTGTCTATATGCCACAGCCTGTATAATAGTGTTGATATATGACAGTTTCGGCGCATGGGAGGGGAGACAGAGACGAGAGCTCCATGTAAACACCTTTTTGTACATGTCTTATGTTTATGTGCAAAATGGGAACTTTTCTAGATGTTGGGTGTGTTCACATATCCCTATACATTCCAAAGGGGGAATTCCTTTGCACCCCGTTCCACTAACCCTAACTGAGACTGTCAGATGGATTCAGAGCCAAACTATCACGAGAGGAGGGGGGCCAATACAAATACGAGAGAGGAAAGGCGGATCAAAAGAGGGATCACGGAGATCAGGAGGAGTATCATACCGTTACCACATGAACGACCACGGGGAGGTCACCAAGTGGGAGAGTGCTGGAGACCCCATTAGTCAGACGTTCCAGGGATGGTACCAATCAACCTACGACCGTGGAAAGGAATCCCCATTCTTAGCCCTGACCAATACCTCGGGGATTGGGAGGCCAACCGGGGACATATGTCTAACCCGAAATGACACCAGTAACAAGGGACATATCATAGGGTACAGCAAATGCCCAAACAGTCTCAACATCACCACAGGTGCACGAGTCACCATCCTCTCTCACCTTCCGAATAAAACAGGTGGAGGTTTGTGGGCCCAGTCCTGGGACCCGGAAGCAATATATCAGAAAGCAGCTTTTAACGGCACGTATTTCGTGTTCGGTCATAAGGCATATCCTTGGTTGCCTAGGCGATGGACAGGGTCCTGTTACCTGGGATATGTGGTGCCATTTGTGCGGCAAGTACGTACCCTGGCGGAAGCACATGCCTCCAGCCGATACAAGTGAGCCATCACGAGCCGACAAGTTCTTTGGGGTCATGATGTTTCCAATCGGGATAGGACGTCTCATGGATGAAGTACAGAACCTAGAGACGATATTGGAACAGATAGCTAACAATACTGCTGAAGCTCTGGAGGGCATCACAGCTGAAATGGTAGCAATAAGGACCGTAGCATTACAAAACCGAATGGCCCTCGATTTCCTGTTAGCTGAGAAAGGTGGAACATGTGCCCTGATAGGATCTGAATGTTGCACTTACATTCCTGATAGTTCAGAAAACATAACCAATCTCGCTGATCACATAAGAAGGGAGGTGAAGAACTTATCCACACCAGCAGGAGGATCTAGCTGGCTTGATTGGCTATCAGATGGATCTTGGAGATCCTATCTAATGCATGGGGCAATTATTCTCATTGTAGTAATAATTACCTGTTGTTTGATTGTTGGTTGCCTTAATCTTTGTTGTAAAGTAATGATGGCAAGGTTAGCAAACCCTCTTGTGGTCAAGGGCTCCCGAGTTATGATCCAACGAACTAAAGAACTACTCGACAATAACAACAATATGATTCAGGAAATAGAGTGTGAACGGATGAATGCGATACTCCTAGAATGATCCTAAGTGTTATCATGGAATGATAAAAGGGGGGAATGAGAATGCATACTGAACATGGATATTAAATGTATACAGACATTTAAGTCGAGAAGTTTAGAACGTGGGAATTATATATGGACAGTATAAGCTAACAAAGAATTCATGGAGGAATAGCCATGACATCTCAGACTCAAGACTGCAAAATGTTACAATACTAACACAGTTTAAAAAAAACTCACAGCTTGCAAAAAACCTCAAGGTCGTATTAACTCACACTGCTAACCTGAAACATTAACAGTAAGGGAATAATGGGCCTTTGTGTACAATCAGACCATTCTTAGATCGGCTTATGAGTGGACAAAGGGAAAGAGGGATCAAAGAGGATAGGTTGAACTAGGATGTCACTCTAATTGTATCTTGTTATCTTTTACCGAAAATGTATAACCGTCGTCCCTTTACAATGTAACGTCACTTTGTCCGTAGGAAGTGGGTGCGATCTATCAGAAAGCATTCCTTCTGTCTGACAAAGTCCCCGATCGGGATTTGCTTTGAAATAAAAGCTTGCTTTGTTTAAAGCAGAAACGGTATTCGACTCAGTAATTTCGCTGAACCAGATTGAGGAAAAAGAATCCACATTTTAACAAAACGAGGATGACTTGCTTCCACATGAGTTCACAGATGTTTCAATGAAGGACCCTATGTTTCAGTCCTGAACTCCAATTGAGGGGGTGGAAGATGCCTGTGCGTGGATTTTTTTAACATGTGATGACTTTGCACACCAGCCACCACACGGGCTCGACAGAGCTAGGCCTTTATCCAGTGGCAAGGGTTAACCAGGATGACTGGAGACCTGCTCTGCTGCACGGACCTAGTACACGCACATATCACAGTGTGGGCTGCAGTGTGGGCTCATTCACTGCACCTCCACCACGATTTCTTGCACAGAGGGCTTAGTTGGTGCAAGAAATGGAAGCAGGGAAGGGACAGAAGAGGGGGGTGGTGGGGGGGAGAAAAAAAAACACTACCACATTTCTCCAAACTATAGTCACGTGAAGGTGTGCAATCTTACAGCTGTTTAAAAGGGGAGCTAGAATCGTCTGAATTGCTGCATAATTCTAAAAAGACGATTGCAGCTCCTTGATATATTTTCACCTAATCTCGCTTCCCTTAAAAACCACCAGAACTGAACAGTTCTCCAGGTGTGGTTGAACCAGAGCTCCGTATACCCCTCAGGACCACCCAACGCGATAAAGACATCAGTATCGTCAAAACTCTGTCTCTTCCCCTCTACACCAAATAACATTTTCCCATTGTCACCCCGCCCCCTCACTTTAACCAATACTCTCGGGCCACCGGTTCTCAATACAAACGATTTATTGGCCTGAAATCTTTATTTCTCATCACGATGGGAAGCAATTCCCCATCCTTCCATTCATTCACTTAGTGTAGATCAGCCTGCTCTGTGGAGTCTGCTTTTGTCGAGTTTTTGGTCATTGCCATTACGATTATGTAAAAATCTAAACATAATCTGAAAAAAAACACAAAAAACTATTCTGTGTCGTCTGAGGTGATTTAATTAACAAAGTCAGTGGCATTCGGATAAAAACACTAAATTGAAAGGAAGAAACTCATTATTAATGGAATCAAGGGGTTTGGGGATCATGTGAGCAAGTTCAATTGAGGTTCAAGATCAGCCATGATCTTATTGAATGGCGGTGCAGACTCGAAGGGCCGAATGGCCTACTTTCTATTTTCCTATTTTCTATATTTCTATGTTTCTATTATAACAGTGACTACACTTCAATAAGTACTTAATTGGCTATAAAGCACTTTGAAATGTCCGGTGGTCGTGAAAGGCGCTATATAAATGCAATTCTTTCTGTGGTTCTTTCATAGCCCTGCAAATATCCAATTTCCTTTTGAAAGTTTTTATTACACAAGTTAGGGTTGTATTCCCTAAAGTTTAGAAGGTTAAGGGGTAATCTGAACAAACTTTTCAGGATATTTTAAGGGGAACAGACAGGGGATTCTAGGACTAGGGGGCACAGTCTAAAAATCAGAGCCAGACCTTTCAGGAGTGAAATTAGGAAACACTTCTGCACACAAAAGGTGGTAGATGTTTGGAACTCTCTTCTGTAAATGACAATTGATGCTAAATCAATTGTTAATTTTAAATCTGAGATTGATAGCTTTCTGTTAATCAAAGGAATTAAGGGATGAAAGTAGGTATATGGAGTTAGGTCACAGATCAGCCATGATCTCATCAAATGGTGTAACAGGCTCGAGGGGCTGACTGGTCTCCTCCTGTTCCTATATTCATAAGAAAATAAGAACATAAGAATTAGGAACAGGAGTAGGCTATCTAGCCCCTCGAGCCTGCTCCGCCACTCAACAAGATCATGGCTGATCTGGCCGTGGACTCAGTTCCACTTACCCGCCCGCTCCCCGTAACCCTTAATTCCCTTATTGGTTAAAAATCTATCTATCTGTGATTTGAATACATTCAATGAGCTAGCCTCAACTGCTTCCTTGGGCAGAGAATTCCACAGATTCACAACCCTCTGGGAGAAGAAATTCCTTCTCAACTCGACTCCCCCGTATTTTGAGGCTGTGCCCCCTAGTTCTAGTCTCCCCGACCAGTGGAAACAACCTCTCTGCCTCTATCTTGTCTATCCCTTTCATTATTTTAAATGTTTCTATAAGATCACCCCTCATTCTTCTGAACTCCAACGAGTAAAGACCCAGTCTACTCAATCTATTATCATAAGGTAACCCCCTCATCTCCGGAATCAGCCTAATGAATCGTCTCTGTACCCCCTCCAAAGCTAGTATATCCTTCCTTAAGTAAGGTGACCAAAACTGCACGCAGTACTCCAGGTGCGGCCTCACCAATACCCTGTACAGTTGCAGCAGGACCTCCCTGCTTTTATACGCCATCCCTCTCGCAATGAAGGCCAACATTCCATTCGACTTCCTGATTATCTGCTGCACCTGCAAACTAACTTTTTGGGATTCATGCACAAGGACCCCCAGGTCCCTCTGTACAGCAGCATGTTGTAATTTCTCCCCATTCAAATAATATTCCCTTTTACTGTTTTTTTTTTCCAAGGTGGATGACCTCACATTTTCTGATATTGTATTCCATCTGCCAAACCTTAGCCCATCCGCTTAACCTATCTAAATCTCTTTGCAGCCTCTCTATGTCCTCTACACAACCCGCTTTCCCACTAATCTTTGTGTCATCTGCAAATTTTGTTTCACTACACTCTGTCCCCTCTTCCAGGTCATCTATGTATATTGTAAATAGTTGTGGTCCCAGCACTGATCTCTGTGGCACACCACTAACCACCGATTTCCATCCCGAAAAGGACCCATTTATCCCGACTCTCTGCTTTCTGTTAGTTAGCCAATTCTCTATCCATGCTAATACATTTCCTCTGACTCCGCGTACCTTTATCTTCTGTAGTAACCTTTTGTGTGGCACCTTATCGAATGCCTTTTAGAAATCTAAATACACAACATCCATCGGTACACCTCTATCCACCATGCTCGCTATATCCTCAAAGAATTCCAGTAAATTAGTTAAACATGATTTCCCCTTCATGAATCCATGTTGCGTCTGCTTGATTGCACTATTCCTATCTAGATGTCCCGCTATTTCTTCCTTAATGATAGCTTCAAGCATTTTCCCCACTACAGATGTTAAACTAACCGGCCTATAGTTACCTGCCTTTTGTCTGCCCCCTTTTTTAAACAGGGGCGTTACATTAGCTGCTTTCCAATCCGATGGTACCTCCCCAGAGTCCAGAGAATTTTGGTAGATTATAACGAATGCATCTGCTATAACTTCCGCCATCTCTTTTAATACCCTGGGATGCATTTCATCAGGACCAGGGGACTTGTCTACGTTGAGTCCCATTAGCCTGTCCAGCACTACCCCCCTAGTGATAGTGATTATCTCAAGGCCCTCCCTTCCCACATTCCTGTGACCAGCAAATTTTGGCATGGTTTTTGTGTCTTACACTGTAAAGACCGAAGCAAAAGTTTCAGGTCTCAGCCATTTCCACATTTCCCATTATTAAATCCCCGTTCTCATCTTCTAAGGGACCAACATTTACTTTAGTCACTCTTTTCCATTTTATATATAGGTAAAAGCTTTTACTATCTGTTTTTATGTTTTGCGCAAGTTTACGTTTGTAATCTATCTTTCCTTTCTTTATTGCTTTATTAGTCATCCTTTGCAGTCTTTTAAAATTTTCCCAATCTTCTAGTTTCCCACTAACCTTGGCCACCTTATATGCATTGGTTTTTAATTTGATACTCTCCTTTATTTCCTTGGTTATCCACGGCTGGTTATCACTTCTCTTACCGCCCTTCTTTTTCACTGGAATATATTTTTGTTGAGCACTATGAAAGAGCTCATTAAAAGTCCTCCACTGTTCCCCAATTATGCTACCGTTTAATCATTGTTCCCATTCTACTTTAGCCAACTCTGCCCTCATCCCACTGTAGTCCCCTTTGTTTAAGCATAGTACGCTCGTTTATGACCCAACTTCCTCACCCTCAATCTGTATTACAAATTCAACCATTCCAAGAGGATCTTTTACTAGCAGATCGTTTATTATTCCTGTTTCATTACACAGGACCAGATCTAAGATAGCTTGCTCCCTTGTAGGTTCTGTAACATACTGTTCTAAGAAACAATCCCGTATGCATTCTATGAATTCCTCCTCAAGGCTACCCCGTGCGATTTGATTTGACCAATCGAAATGTAGATTAAAATCCCCCATGATTACTGCCGTTCCTTTTTCACATGCCTCCATTATTCCCTTGATTTTGTCCGCCCCACCGTGAAGTTATTATTTGGGGGCCTATAAACTATGCCCACCAGTGACTTTTTCCCCTTACTATCTCTAATCTCCACCCACAATGATTCAACATTTTGTTCATTGGAGCCAATATCATCTCTCACAACTGCCCTGATATCATCCTTTATTAACAGAGCTACCCCACCTCCTTTCCCTTCTTGTCTATCTTTCTGAATTGTCAGATACCCCTGTATGTTTAATTCCTAGTCTTGGCCACCCTGCAACCATGTTTCTGTAATGGCCACCAAATCATACCCATTTGTAATGATTTTTGCCGTCAACTCATTTATTTTATTTCGAATGCTGCGTGCGTTTAGATAGAGTGTTTTAATACTAGTTTTTAAACCATGATTTTTAGTTTTGACCCCTCCTGCAGCCCCTTTATATTCATACATATTGTCCCTTCCTATCACCTTGTGGTTTACACTTGCCCCAGTGCTACTCTGCTCTGTTGCCTCCTGCCTTTTGCATTCTTTCTTGGGGTCCTGTTCATCTGAGCTCTCACCCACTCTAACTAGCTCAGAGCCCTCTCCTGGTTTCCGAATATCCTCGCATTGAGGCACCGAGCTTTCAGGCTTGCCTTTTTATTACACTTTGACCCTTTAGAATTTTTCTGTACAGTGGCCCTTTTTGTTTTTTGCCTCGGGTTTCTCTGCCCTCCACTTTTACTCATCTCCTTTCTGTCTTTTGCTTCTGTCTCCATTTTGTTTCCCTCTGTCTCCCTGCATTGGTTCCCAACCCCCCTGCCATATTAGTTTAACTCCTCCCCAACAGCACTAGCAAACACTCCCCATAGGACATTGGTTCCGGTCCTGCCCAGGTGCAGACCGTCCGGTTTGTACTGGTCCCACCTCCCCCAGAACCGGTTCCAATGCCCCAGGAATTTGAATCCCTCCCTGCTGCACCACTGCTCAAGCCACGTATTCATCTGAGCTATCCTGCGATTCCTACTCTGACTAGCACGTGGCACTGGTAGCAATCCCGAGATTCCTACTTTTGAGGTCCTACTTTTTAATTTAGCTCCTAGCTCCTTAAATTCGTCTCGTAGGACCTCATCCCGTTTTTTACCTATATCGTTGATACCAATGTGCACCATGACAACTGGCTGTTCACCCTTCCTTTTCAGAATGTCCTGCACCCGCTCCGAGACATCCTTGACCCTTGCACCAAGGAGGCAACATACCATCCTGGAGTCTCGGCTGCGGCCGCAGAAAAGCCTATCTATTCCCCTTACAATTGAATCCCCTATTACTATCGCTCTCCCACTCTTTTTCCTGCCCTCCTGTGCAGCAGAGCCAGCCACGGTGCCATGAACTTGGCTGCTGCTGCCCTCCCCTGATGAGTCATCCCCCTCAACAGTACCCAAAGCAGTATATCTGTTTTGCAGGGGGATGACCGCAGGGGACCCCTGCACTACCTTCCTTGCACTACTCTTCCTGCTGGTCTTCCATTCCCTATCTGGCTGTGGACCCTTCACCTGCGGTAAGACCAATTCGCTACACGTGCTACTCACGTCATTCTCAGCATCGTGGATGCTCCAGAGTGAATCCACCCTCAGCTCCAATTCCGTCAGGAGCTGGAGGCGGATACACTTCCCGCACACGTAGTCATCAGGGACACCGGAAGTGTCCCCGAGTTCCCACATGGTACAGGAGGAGCATATCACATGACCGAGCTCTCCTGACATGACTTAACCCTTAGATACACTTAATTTGGCGACAACACTGTTAACAGGTTACTTACTGATATAAAAAAGAAAAAGAAAAGCTACTCACCAATCATCAGCCAATCACTTACCCCTTTAGCTGTGACGTCACCTTTTGATTTCTTTCTACTTCATTTTTGCTTTTTCTCCTGGCTGGAGCTGCACCGGCTGGGCCTTTATAGGCCTCACCAACGCCACGAACTCCCACCTCCAACTGCCGCCGCCTCTCGCTGCCGCTGGGCCTTTATAGGCCTCACCAACGCCACGAACTCCCGCCTCCGAGTGCCCCTAGTATTTTGCGTAACTGATCCTTAAGTCTATTAATTTGAATCTGGAGTTCCACATCGTACATGCTGTTGACGACTGAGGACCCAGTGTTATAAGCCGTAAAAATATCGTTCCATGTCCCCATTCTCTGCCTCCCTGTACCACTATTTTGCTCTGCGGGGAAACTGTACAAATGTTCTGTATTCACCTCCCCAAAGTCTAGCTCGTAGAAACGTCGAAACATATCCCGAAGTAGAGCTTGATACAATTGCCAGTGCTTGCCCCCAGTAGGCGAGTAGAAACAGGAATCCTTCCATCATTTCTGGCTTTCCTGGAGGGGTCATACAACAGACAGCCTTGCCTTTGAGAAAACGTTCTCTGGCTTGGCTACAAGGTAATCTTATTCAAATTTAAACTTGAAAGCTCTAAAATCCAAAACCAAACCACTAACTTAAAACTCAATATCCCTTTAACTTAGACACTAACTTAAACCAAAGCTATATACAGCACCACCCGTCTCCGGGTGGCCAGCTTACATCTGGATGTCCTGTGCCTTCTGCAATATCTGGGCAGCATTTGTAGCGGGGATCATGGCGTTCTAGGCCGTGAGACTGGGTTATTCCTTCTCACGGGGTTCGTACTCGGGGGGTTTTTCGAGTCCCATACAATAGGTGGGATGGCCCTTCAATGAACAGCGCCTAACCCTAAAGCTAGTGGGACTACTATCTCCCCTGTTGATTCCCCATAGTCGGAGCCTATGTCCGGTGGGGCTGCTACTTCCCCCACAGGCTTCCCATAATAAGGTTCAGTGCCTGGTGGGGCTGTTACCTCTGTTGTGGGCTCGTTCCCTTCAGAGGCTGCGACCAGTGGGACTGCTGCCTCCCCTGCCGGTTCCCTACAGTCGGGCACTGCAGGCCTGGGACCTTTTGCCCATAAGCGATCTCCCACCTTCCGCAGTCTTTGCTTCCTGGAGTCCCTCTCCGGCCGGAGCAGTCTGTCTCATACCGTAGGGGACCATGGGAACCTGGGCTGCAGGGTGTGGAAGGTCCTTCTAAGGCCTTCGAGTACCTGGGGCTTGTACGAGTCCCAAACTATAGTTGGGACAGCCCCTCCAGTAATGCAGCTCAGGGCCCCTACTTGTACGGCCTGTGAGTCTGCCCCCACTACCCCTGCGGTTCCCCCACAGTCGGAGGCTGCCGGCTGGGGGCCCTTGTCCTGAGGACGGCTCACCCCTCCCGGCTGCCCTTTGTGCTTAGCTGACCCTGGGTTGTACAGCTTGCACTGGTTGATGAGGAAAGATCTTACTCCAGTAACAGAACGAGGGGTTGGCAATTCCTGCACTGCTTCTCTCCTGGCCTTATCTATAGCCCTCTCACCTGCGCGCACACTCAGCCCCAGGAATTTTACTTCTGACTGGCCGATCTGCGCCTTCTTTGGGTTGACTTTAAAACCCTCTTCCTTTAGCAGTCCCAGCAGTTCAGCCAGCAGTGGGCCGTATTCCTCACCCTTGTCGGTGAATAGAAGCAGGTCATCCACATACTGTACCAACTGCTGGGGCTTGCTGAAGTGTTTTAGACAATTGGCCATGCATTGGTGGAATATACTGGGGCTGTTATGAAACCCCTGGGGAAGGCAGTTCCACGTGTATTGCTGGCCCTTGAAGGTAAAAGCACATTTGTACTGGTCCCCTCTCTTTAACGGGATGGACCAAAAACCATTTGAGATATCCAGCACGCAGATGCCGGTATGCTTCCAATTAGGTCGGCGACTGCAGCGACCGTGGGCGCGCAGGCTGGGATATTGTGGTTGAGGACCCGGTAGCCCACAGTGGCTCTCCACAAATTGTCCGGTTTCCTAACCAGCCAAAGTGGTGAGTTCACGTGAGTGGCTATCGGCCTCAACACTCCCTGTGTGACTAGGGAACCCAGAGCAATCTCCAGGTCTGCCTCCGCCTTCCGAGGGAAATTATACTGTTTTTGGGGCCTGACCATGGGATCCCCATCTACGCTAACCTCGACCCCTGTTATCCTTCCACAATCATGCTTGTGGGTGGCGAATGCACTAAGATTTGCCCGCACAAATTCTCTGGGGGTACTGCTTACCAGTAACTCGAGGTCGTAACCTTTTTTTGGCTTTACCGTGCGTAAGGTCCCTTTGCCTTGTATCCCCAGGATCACTACAACTTCTTTCTCTTCCCCCGTGCACACCGCTCCCCACAGACAATGATTTCTAAGATCCACTAGGACCTTGTGGCCAATAATGAAATCTGTGCCTAGGATCCCTGTTCCCTCTTTCTCTCACTTCATTAGGACTACCTACTTGGTGTGGAGTGCTCCTAAGCCAATTGATAGTGGAATGAAGAACGAGCCAGCCTGCTCGTTACCTGTGAATCCTACTAAGGAATACGGGACTCCGTTCGACAGAGGTGAGGTGGTTGGGTTATCCACATAGACGATGGTGCTGGAAGCACCAGTGTCTAGCAGATAGGTCCCTTTAACCCTCTCCACCTCCATCTTCACGCAAGGCCCTTTCCACTCATCATATTGTAAAGGACACAGGTATACAGGCTGCACTGGCTCTAGTCATGGATCAGGATTAGGTGGGGCAGATGGGGTTGCGCCGGTGGCTACAGCTACCTTCCCCGAGCCCATTATCATAGTTCGGAGCGCGGCCACAATCTCATCGAAACTGCCAGAGGGATTGTGTGTCACAGGTCCGGATTTTTGGGCCGGGCCTGTTAAACCTTTTGTGGCAGGGAATCCTTTAAGGATGAGGATTCCTTTGCTGCCCTACCTTTCCAAGGATTTCAGCAATCCTTATGCCAGTGTCCGCTTTTTCCGCACCTATAAGCACGTACTCTTTGAGTTGGAAGAGCTCCCCCCGTTCCTAGTGCCATTCTCTCCTGGAATTACTGGGCCAGATCGCGTGGACCTTTCCTTTTTGTGGGGCCTCAACTGTCCCTCTGCCATTGCGGTAAGCCAGGGTTAACTGTCTAACCACTGACTCCTCGGTAGCGGTGGAGTCTCTGGGGTCGAACCACAGCTCGGCTTTAGCTTTTACTCGTGGCAGGCAGTTAGCCACTAGGCTGCAAAGCCAGCGAGCTGTTGGTTCCCGGTCCAGGTGTTCCAGTCGCGATCTCCTCCACATGCTCTCTCGTAGACGGGCCACAGACTGTCTGCGAAAGCCTGTGGATTTTTGCCTGCCTGTTGCAGGGTTTTCTCGACCTGGGAAAATGGACTTCCATCATTTAGGCCCAGAACCTCTAACACCTCTTCTTGGATCGCAGCGTATGTGCTCTGCTCCTTCTTTCTATCTGCAGAGAGGGCCTGGTATACCTTGCAATCCAAAGAGGAAAGCAGCATTTTAGCCTGTTCGGCCTCATCGCAGCTGTTTATACCGACTGTCTGCTCTATGTCCATAAAATGGACCGAGGTGTCCCCTTGAGGGGTTAGCTTTTTTAAATGAGCTACCATTGCCCTGAGCTGCTAGGTTCCATGGGGGATTACAAATTGGCTCTTCGGGGCCCATTATCCCTGACCACCGTTGCCAGCACCATACTTTTGTTGTTGGATCGGGCACATCGGCCCCGGTCCTGACACCCCTTGTATTTCCTCGGTGCCGCGCTCTCTCTGTACTGCCAGGCTTAACCTCGGTAGGGCTTCAGGCAGTGGTTGGATGCCCCTTTCTGCCACTCTATCCCTCTCCCCCTTGCTCCTGCACGTCTCCCTTAGGAGCGCTTGGGCTTATCAGGCATACCATCCCCTTAGCATTAGATAGGGCCTGGGTTAAACTTTTTATCTTGGCCTCCACCCAAAGCCCTTGCTACTGGCTATTTTATAGGCTGCCTGCACATCCCGTATCCTCTTCTCCTGTTCTTTTATTACTTTTGTTAGGCGGGCATTTTCCTCCCGCAGGGCTAGTTCATTCCCCTTTGCCTCTGTTATTTGGCATTGAAAATAGTCCTGCTTATTCCTGTGGGTCTCCTCTGTAATCTGCTATGCTTTTGTTTAGTTAATTCCTCAAACATTTTCTCCCGTGTTCTTCAGATTTCCGGAGCTCTGCTACCAATTTCTTGACCTTCCTATCCAGCAACTGGATCTGTCTTTGGTAGCAGACCAACCAAATAGCCTTCTCTATTGACCTTTTATGGTCCTTGCTCTCGGTCCACTTAGCAGCTGCGTCCACTGGACGCTCAGCCCGTAACAGGCTTATGACCCACTTTTTGGTAATATTTACTTTCTTAAATACATATCCGGAGATTCTTTCCTCCATTTTTGTTCTTTCCACCAGAACCGAGTCTACATCCTCACGCCCTTTGTACCAAGCTCCTACCTGGCTTGCCATTATGTAGGGGATGGTGGGTTTATCAGCCTTTTCTGACCTTGACGGTTTGAATCGTTTCTGATTCTAGGGCTTGGAATTATTTGGGGATGTGATAGATGTAGACAGACAACTGTTTGGTGCAAAAACACGTATTTTATTTAGAAAATAGCACACCACACTAATTAACTTAATAGCATATAACAAAATGTACAGAAAAAGGGGGAAAACGTATACGCAATGGGTACAGAGGTTATGCAGTGAAAAAAAAACACCTCCCACCACTACACTAACTAAGCTAGACTCTGCAATTGCAGGGACTGTGCTCACCAAATGATTTCTCCACAGTTTAGACCAGTTGCACACTGCTTTCTCTCTCCTCAATCTTGTGGATTCTTTGGCTGGTTGCGTGTCTTGGGTATTAGCACTGGTCGACGTTTTGATGGTAAATAAGCTTTTTCCTTGAGTCAGCACTGGATGGTTGTTGGTTTTTCATTTGACTCCGAGGCTTCTTGTTAGGTTCTTCTTGTTGTGTTGCTATAACCTCGTGTGGCAAGCTAGATGTTTTAAAGCCAGAGTCAAAGAGCCCAGAATCCATGTGCTTTTCCAGAGTGTCCTCAGGTACGTTTCTTCAAAAGTGTTTCCTCAGCCCAAAAGTCACCACCAAGGCCCCCAGTTATACCTGAGTGCACAATTGATTTTTGATGACTGCTTTTGTGTGATTTTGGCAGGCTGATCAACTGTAATGTGATCCATTTGTGAGAATTTTGGTGGGCTGATTGAGCATTATCATGATACAAGATTCCCAAAGGTGTTGATGAGGTTTTCGAATGGTGCTGTTAGAATGTAATCAGGTCTTGATACTGTCCATTGTGTGTTTTGCTGATGCCCGGGATTTTCTGTATAGCCGTTTTAAGAACTATTAAAATATGTATGTATCTGGGTCTCTGGTAAGTGGGCTTTTGTTAGACTGCTAATGTCTCCCTGGGGCCTGCCTCCCAAGTGGGTTAGCAGCCCGATGCAGACCCAGCATACAATTTAAAATGTCCAAACTCAATCTAAAAGGCCCTAGTTTAGTCCAAAGGCGCCTAATAGTGAGATATTTCTGTCCACATTTCTCCTCCAAAAGTCTAACACAGTTCCCTTTTAAATTCCAGACACATGTCCATTGAGTAGGGGGTCCCAGAATTCTGTGAATCCTACGACCGCTGCGAGGCCACACAGATTTGCGGCAACGTTGGCAGTGATCCCTCCCACAGACAATACAATTCAGCCCTTGCCACTGACAGAACTCACCACCCATATTCATCACGCAGTGGGCAAACCCATGGAACAAAACTTCTCAATCCGAGAGGCAATTATTTGTTCTGGGAAGTGGGCGACACTTTATTGCCTGTCCCTAGTTGCCCCGAGGGCATTAAGAGTCAACTGGAGGCAGGCCAGACTAGGTAGGTGACCGTAGTGAACTAATTAGCTTTTACCACAATCCAGAGGCTTTTATGGTCACTGTTATAAGAATTAGGAGCAGGAGTAGATCATACTACCTCTCGAGCCTGCTCCGCTATTCAATAAGATCATGGATGAACTTCTACCTCAACTCCACTTACCTGCCCGATCCCCATATCCCTTGATTCCCTTAATGCCAAAAAATCTATCAATCTCTGTCTTGAATATACTCATCATCCAAGCATCCACAGCTATATGGGGTAGACAATTCCAAAGATTCACCACACTCTGAATGAAGATATTTCTCCTCATCTCAGCCCTAAATGGCTGTAATTATATAGCGACCTGGTGAGACCACACCTGGCGTACTGTGTACAGTTTTGGTCTCCTTACCTAAGCAAGGATATACTTGCCATAGAGGGAGTGCACGAACGTTCACCAGCTGATTCCTCATGGGGAGATTGTCCTATGAGGAGAGATTAAGTAGACGAGGCCTATATTCTCTAGAGTTTAGAAGAATGAGAGGTGATCTCATTGAAACATACAAAATTCTTACAGAGCTTGACAGGGTAGATGCAGGGAGGATGTTTCCCCTGGCTGGGGAGTCTAGAACCAGGGGTCACAGTCTCAGAATAAGGGCTCGGCCCTTTAGGACTGAGATGAAGAGAAATTTCTTCATTCAGAGGGTGGTGAATCTTTGGAATTCTCTACCCCAGAGCGCTGTGGAGGCTCAGTCTTTGAGTATATTCAAGACAAAGATTGATAGATTTTTGAGTTTAAGGGAATCAAGGGATATGTGGATCGGGCAGGAAAGTGGAATTGAGGTAGAAGATTAGCTTATCACTTATCAAATGGTGGAGCAGGCTCGAGGGGCTGAATGGCCTACTCCAACTCTAAATTCTTATGTTCGTATATAAAACATCCCATGGCATTCACAGGAACTATTATGAAACATAATTTGACACCAAACCACATAAGGAGATATTAGGGCAGCTGTCCAAAAGCTTGGTCAAAGAGATAGGTTTTAAGTAGCATCTTAAAGGAGGAGAGGGGGAGAGACAGAGAGGTTTAGGGAGGGAGTTCCAGATCTTAGGGCTTCGGTCAGCCGAAGGCACAACCGCCAATGGTGGAGCGATTAAAACCGAGGATGCGCAAGAGGCCGGAAGCAGGGGAGTGCACAGATATCTCTGAGGGTTGTAGGTCTGGAAACATAGAAACATAGAAAATAAATGCAGGAGTAGGCCATTCGGCCCTTCGAGCCTGCACCGCCATTCAATAAGATCATGGCTGATCATTCCTTCAGTACCCCTTTCCTGCTTTCTCTCCATTCCCTTTGATCCCCTTAACCGTAAGGGCCATATCTAACTCCCTCTTGAATATATCCAGTGAACTGGCATCAACAACTCTCTGCAGCAGGGAATTCCACAGGTTAATAACTCTCTGAGTGAAGAAGTTTCTCCTCATCTCAGTCCTAAATGGCCTACCCCTTATCCTAAGACTATGTCCCCGGTTCTGGACTTCCCCAACATCGGGAACATTCTTCCCGCGTCTATCCTGTCCAGTCCCGTCAGAAACTTATATGTTACTATGATATCCCCTCTCATCCTTCTAAACTCCAGTGACTAAAGGCCCAGTTGATCCAGTCTCTCCTCATATGACAGCCCAGCCATCCCTGGAATCAGTCTGGTGAACCTTCGCTGCACTCCCTCAATAGCAAGAACATCCTTCCTCAGACTAGGAGGCCAAAACTGAACACAATATTCCAGGTGAGGCCTCACTAAGGCCCTGTACAACTGCATTACGACCTCCCTGCTTCTATATTCAAATCCCCTAGCTATGAAGGCCAACATACCATTTGCCTTCTTTACCGCCTGCTGTACCTGCGTGCCCACTTTCAGTGACTGATGAACCATGACACCCAAGTCTCGTTGCACCTCCCCTTTTCCTAGTCTTCCGCCACTCAGATAATATTCTGCCTTCGTGTTTTTGCCCCCAAAATGGATAACCTCACATTTATTCACATTATACTGCATCTGCCATGTATTTGCCCACTCACCTAACCTGTCCAAGTCACCCTGCAGCCTTTTAGCGTCCTCATCACAGCTCACACCGCCACCCAGTTTAGTGTCATCCGCAAACTTGGAGATATTACACTCTATTCCTTCATCTAAATCGTTAATGTGAAGAGGTTACAGAAATAGGGATGGCTGATGGAGTGGAGGGCCTTGAAACCAAGTATGGGAATTTTAAAATCAAGGCGTTACTGAACTAGGAGGCAATGTAGGTCAGCACGCCCCTCGCCCTGCACCCACCCACCAGAATTTAGAAACATAGACATAGACATAGAAAATAGGTGCAGGAGTAGGCCATTCGGCCCTTCGAGCCTGCACCGCCATTCAATGAGTTCATGGCTGAACATGCAACTTCAGTACCCCATTCCTGCTTTCTCGCCATACTCCTTGATCCCCCTAGTAGTAAGGACTACATCTAACTCCTTTTTGAATATATTTAGTGAATTGACCTCAACAACTTTCTGTGGTAGAGAATTCCACAGGTTCACCACTCTCTGGGTGAAGAAGTTTCTCCTCATCTCGGTCCTAAATGGCTTACCCCTTATCCTTAGACTGTGACCCCTGGTTCTGGGCTTCCCCAAAAGTGGGAACATTCTTCCTGCATCTAGCCTGTCTAAACCCGTCAGAATTTTAAACGTTTCTATGAGATCCCCTCTCATTCTTCTGAACTCCAGTGAATACAAGCCCAGTTGTTTCAGTCTTTCTTGATATGTCAGTCCCGCCATCCCGGGAATCAGTCTGGTGAACCTGTGCTGCACTCCCTCAAAAGCAAGAATGTCCTTCCTCAAGTTAGGAGACCAAAACTGTACACAATACTCCAGGTATGGCCTCACCAATGCCCTGTATAACTGTAGTAACACCTCCCTGCCCCTGTACTCAAATCCCCTCACTATGAAGGCCAACATGCCATTTGCTTTCTTCACTGCCTGCTGTACCTGCATGCCAACCTTCAATGACTGATGTACCATGACACCCAGGTTTCGTTGCACTTCCCCTTTTCCTAATCTGTCACCATTCAGATAATAGTCTGTCTCTCTGTTTTTACCACCAAAGTGGATAACCTCACATTTATCCACATTATACTTCATCTGCCATGCATTTACCCACTCACCTAACCTATCCAAGTCACTCTGCAGCCTCATAGCATCTTCCTCACAGATCACACTGCCACCCAACTTAGTGTCATCCGCAAATTTGGAGATACTACATTTAATCCCCTCATCTAAATCATTAATGTACAATGTTAACAGCTGGGGCCCCAGCACAGAACCTTGCGGTACCCCACTAGTCATTGCCTGCCATTCTGAAAAGTACCCATTTACTCCTACTCTTTGCTTCCTGTCTGACAACCAGTTCTCAATCCACATCAGCACACTACCCCCAATCCCATGTGCTTTAACTTTGCATATTAATCTCTTGTGTGGGACCTTGTCGAAAGCCTTCTGAAAGTCCAAATACACCACATCAACTGGTTCTCCCTTGTCCACTCTACTGGAAACATTCTCAAAAAATTCCAGAAGATTTGTCAAGCATGATTTCCCTTTCACAAATCCATGCTGACTTGCACCTATCATGTCACCTCTTTCCAAATGCGCTGTTATGACATCCTTAATAATTGATTCCATCATTTTACCCACTACCAATGTCAGGCTGACCGGTCTATAATTCCCTGTTTTCTCTCTCCCTCCTTTTTTAAAAAGTGGGGTTACCTTGGCTACCCTCCACTCCATAGGATCCAAAGTCTATGGAATGTTGGAAAATGACTGTCAATGCATCCGCTATTTCCAAGGCCACCTCCTTAAGTACTCTGGGATGCAGACCATCAGGCCCTGGGGATTTATCGGCCTTCAATCCCATCAACTTCCCCAACACAATTTCCCGACTAATAAGGATTTCCCTCAGTTCCTCCTTCTTACTAGACCCTCTGACCCCTTTTATATCCGGAAGGTTGTTTGTGTCCTCCTTAGTGAATACCGAACCAAAGTACTTGTTCAATGGGTCTGCCATTTCTTTGTTCCCCGTTATGACTTCCCCTGATTCTGACTGCAGGGGACCCACGTTTGTCTTTATTAACCTTTTTCTAAATATACATATCTATAGAAGCTTTTGCAGTCCGTTTTAATGTTCCCTGCAAGCTTCCTCTCGTACTCTATTTTCCCTGCCCTAATCAAACCCTTTGTTCTCTTCTGCTGACTTCTAAATTTCTCCCAGTCCCCGGGTTTGCTGCTATTTCTGGCCAATTTGTATGCCACTTTCTTGGCTTTAATACTATCCCTGATTTCCCTTGATAGCCACAGTTGAGCCACCTTCTCTTTTTTATTTTTACGCCAAACAGGGATGTACAATTGTTGTAGTTCATCCATGCAGTCTCTAAATGTGTGCTGAGGCCCCATCTACCCTTATAGCTAGTATATATGGGTATCAATACCCATAAATTTATAATGTACACAAGGAAACATGTCCTGTGTATTCATAATATACATAAGGCACCCTGCATTCATAGTATATATGATGAAGCACCATATCCCCATCTATTTATAATACACAAGGGATACCATATCCTTATAACTTGCATTTATCTAGCGCATCTAACATAGTAAAACGTCCCAAATCGCTTACCCTCTACCCTGATATTTATAATGTGTCCTAAACTTCCATATTTACAAAGATACTATATACCTGTATTCATAACATACGTGAGGTACCATACTCCTGTGTTCCTGTATCTGTTTCTGTAACAGTAATGAGCACCACACTCTCTGAATTTATGAGGTGTAGACATTGTTGACTAGCATCAGCAAAAGACAGAAAGGAGATGAGGAAAAGTGGAGGGCAGAGAAACCCAAGGCAAAGAACAAAAAGGGCCACTGTACAGCAAAATTCTAAAAGGACAAAGGGTGTTAAAAAAACAAGCCTGAAGGCTTTGTGTCTTAATGCAAGGAGTATCCGCAATAAGGTGGATGAATTAATTGTGCAAATAGATGTTAACAAATATGATGTGATTGGGATTACGGAGACGTGGCTCCAGGATGATCAGGGCTGGGAACTCAACATCCAGGGGTATTCAACATTCAGGAAGGATAGAATAAAAGGAAAAGGAGGTGGGGTAGCATTGCTGGTTAAAGAGGAGATTAATGCAATAGTTAGGAAAGACATTAGCTTGGATGATGTGGAATCTATATGGGTAGAGCTGCAGAACACTAAAGGGCAAAAATCGTTAGTGGGAGTTGTGTACAGACCTCCAAACAGTAGTAGTGATGTTGGGGAGGGCATCAAACAGGAAATTAGGAGTGCATGCAATAAAGGTGCAGCAGTTATAATGGGTGACTTTAATATGCACATAGATTGGGCTAGCCAAACTGGAAGCAATACGGTGGAGGAGGATTTCCTGGAATGCATAAGGGATGGTTTTCTAGACCAATATGTCGAGGAACCAACTAGGGGGGAGGCCATCTTAGACTGGGTGTTGTGTAATGAGAGAGGATTAATTAGCAATCTCATTGTGCGAGGCCCCTTGGGGAAGAGTGACCATAATATGGTGGAATTCTGCATTAGGATGGAGAATGAAACAGTTAATTCAGAGACCATGGTCCAGAACTTAAAGAAGGGTAACTTTGAAGGTATGAGGCATGAATTGGCTAAGATAGATTGGCTAATGATACTTAAGGGGTTGACTGTGGATGGGCAATGGCAGACATTCAGAGAACGCATGGATGAATTACAACAATTGTACATTCCTGTCTGGCGTAAAAATAAAAAAGGGAAGGTGGCTCAACCGTGGCTATCTAGGGAAATCAGGGATAGTATTAAAGCCAAGGAAGTGGCATACAAATTGGCCAGAAATAGCAGCGAACCTGGGGACTGGGAGAAATTTAGAACTCAGCAGAGGAGGACAAAGGGTTTGATTAGGGTAGGGAAAATGGAGTACGAGAAGAAGCTTGCAGGGAACATTAAGGCGGATTGCAAAAGTTTCTATAGGTATGTAAAGAGAAAGAGGTTAGTAAAGACAAACGTAGGTCCCCTGCAGTCAGAATCAGGGGAAGTCATAACGGGGAACAAAGAAATGGCAGACCAATTGAACAAGTACTTTGGTTCAGTATTCACTAAGGAGGACACAAACAACCTTCCGGATATAAAAGTGGTCAGAGGGTCTATTAAGGAGGAGGAACTGAGGGAAATCTTTATTAGTCGGGAAATTGTGTTGGGGAAATTGATGGGATTGAAGGCCGATAAATCCCCAGGGCCTGATGGACTGCATCCCAGAGTACTTAAGGAGGTGGCCTTGGAAATAGCGGATGCATTGACAGTCATTTTCCAACATTCCATTGACTCTGGATCAGTTCCTATCGAGTGGAGGGTAGCCAATGTAACCCCACTTTTTAAAAAAGGAGGGAGAGAGAAAACAGGGAATTATAGACCGGTCAGCCTGACCTCAGTAATGGGTAAAATGATGGAATCAATTATTAAGGATGTCATAGCAGCGCATTTGGAAAATGGTGACATGATAGGTCCAAGTCAGCATGGATTTGTAAAAGGGAGATCATGCTTGACAAATCTTCTGGAATTTTTTGAGGATGTTTCCAATAAAGTGGACAAAGGAGTACCAGTTGATGTGGTATATTTGGACTTTCAGAAGGCTTTCGACAAGGTCCCACACAGGAGATTAATGTGCAAAGTTAAAGCACATGGGATTGGGGGTAGTGTGCTGACGTGGATTGAGAACTGGTTGTCAGACAGGAAGCAAAGAGTAGGAGTAAATGGGTACTTTTCGGAATGGCAGGCAGTGACTAGTGGGGTACCGCAGGGTTCTGTGCTGGGGCCCCAGCTTTTTACATTATACATTAATGATTTAGACGAAGGGATTAAATGTAGTATCTCCAAATTTGCGGATGACACTAAGTTGGGTGGCAGTGTGAGCTGCGAGGAGGATGCTATGAGGCTACAGAGTGACTTGGATAGGTTAGGTGAGTGGGCAAATGCGTGGCAGATGAAGTATAATGTGGATAAATGTGAGGTTATCCACTTTGGTGGTAAAAACAGAGAGACAGACTATTATCTGAATGGTGACAGATTAGGAAAAGGGAAGGTGCAACGAGACCTGGGTGTCATGGTACATCAGTCATTGAAGGTTGGCATGCAGGTACAGCAGGCGGTTAAGAAAGCAAATGGCATGTTGGCCTTCATAGCGAGGGGATTTGAGTACAGGGGCAGGGAGGTGTTGCTACAGTTGTACAGGGCCTTGGTGAGGCCACACCTGGAGTATTGTGTACAGTTTTGGTCTCCTAACTTGAGGAAGGACATACTTGCTGTTGAGGGAGTGCAGCGAAGATTCACCAGACTGATTCCCGGGATGGTGGGACTGACCTATCAAGAAAGACTGAATCAACTGGGCTTGTATTCACTGGAGTTCAGAAGAGTGAGAGGGGACCTCATAGAAACGTTTAAAATTCTGACGGGTTTGGACAGGTTGGATGCAGGAAGAATGTTCCCAATGTTGGGGAAGTCCAGAACCAGGGGTCACAGTCTAAGGATAAGGGGTAAGCCATTTAGGACCGAGATAAGGAGAAACTTCTTCACCCAGAGAGTGGTGAACCTGTGGAATTCTCTACCACAGGAAGTAGTTGAGGCCAATTCACTAAATATATTCAAAAGGGAGTTAGATGAAGTCCTTACTACTCGGGGGATCAAGGGGTATGGCGTGAAAGCAGGAAGTGGGTACTGAAGTTTCATGTTCAGCCATGAACTCGTTGAATGGCGGTGCAGGCTAGAAGGGCTGAATGGCCTGCTCCTGCACCTATTTTCTATGTTTCTATGTTTCTATCTCTATTACTTGTGTAAAGTACCACCTCACCTTTCTTGCTCTCCAATAATCATTCCCAGTATCCATTTTATTATCTGAAGCAACAGAAACCTCCTCCTGTTAGATTTGGCCTTGCAGGGTATCCATTATCTCTTGGGGATAGATGGTTCATTGCATTAACATATTAATTGTACATGTTAACAATACTCATGTAAGCCATTGTAGAGTGTCACAATATACCAGAGACGTTTGTCATGTATTATTTCACTTTAGTTTTGCAACCTCGACCAGAGGTTACATATGTGCAACTTGGAGGTCATTTTGAGTTTAGTCGTTAGTGTAAAGCAGGCAATATTGGACCAGCCGCCCGCTATACATCTCTCTTGATTGAAATGAAAATCAGGCGAGACGCACACCGGGCGGTTGAATCGATATCGTCAGTTTTACACTATCGCCCAGAATCATAATTACTCCTCACATAGAATCATACAGCACAGGAGACCATTCAGCCCGTCATACCTGTGCCGGCTCTTTGAAACAGCTATCCAATTAGTCCATCTCCGTCCCTTGCCTCAGCTTACATACTGCTGAAACCCTTACCCTTTGTTACCTCTAGAATTGGCTTCTCCAACATATTCCTTCCGGCCTCCCACATTCTACTCTGCCCGTAAACTTGAAGTCATCCAAAACTCGGCAGCCCGTGTCCTAGCTCGTACCAAGTCCTGCACACCCATCACCCCTGTGCTCGCTGACCTACATTGTCTCCCGGTTAAGCAACACATCAATTTCAAAATTCTCATTCTTGTTTTCAAATCCCTCCATGGCCTTGCATCTCCCTATCTCCTCCAGCCCCACACCCCCCCTGAAATGTCTGCGTTCCTCTAATTCTGCCCTCTTGAGCATCCCTGATTATAATCACTCAACCATCGGTGGCCGTGTCTTCTGTAAATCAGGAGAAACTGTTTCCAGTGGCAGGGGGGTCGGTAACCAGAGGACACAGAGTTAAGGTAATTGGCAAAAGGACCAGAGGGGGAGATGAGGAGAAGTATTTTATGCAGCGACTTGTTATGATCTGGAATGCGCTGTCTGAAAGGATGGTGGAAGCAGATTCAATTGTAACTTTCAAAAGAGAATCGCATATACACTTGATGGGGGTAATTGCATATGGGGAAAGAGCTGGGGCATAGGACAACAACAACTTGTATTTATATAGCACCTTTACCACAGTAAAACATCCCAAGGCACTTCACAGGAGTATTATAAGACAAAAACAAATTTGACACCGAGCCACAGTAAGAGAAATTAGGGCAGTTGACCAAAAGTTTGGTCAAAGAGGTTTTAATGAGCGTCTTGAAGGAGAAAAGAGAGGCAGCGAGGCAGAGAGGTTTAGGCAGGGAGTTCCAGGGCATGTTCGGAGAAATCTCATTCCTTCTGTCGGCCCAGCACCTGCAGAGTGTCATACAGAGATACCCTCTTACAGGAACCACTTCCTTACAACAACGTGTATTTATATAGCGCCTTTAATGCATCGCAAGGCGCTTCACAAGAATCTTATAAGACAAAAATTTGACACCAAGCCACATAAGGAGAAATTAAGGCAGCTGACCAAAACCCTGGTCAAAGAGGTAGGTTTTAAGCAGCGTCTTAAAGGAGGAAAGAGAGGCAGAGAGGCGAGAGGTTTAGGGAGAGGAGTTCCAGATCTTAGAATGTTCCAGCTGGTGCCAAGAGCAGTGACATCTTTGGGGAATCTGTTGCTTCCACTCCAGTTCTCTCTCATCCAAACAAACCAAAGGATGCAAACTTGTTCAGCAATGGTTGAGCGATTATTACAATGGAGTCCCAGTACAGTGAGAATCATTCACACACGCTTGCTGTTACAGTGAATAATGAAATTTCAATGTGATTTATAATACTTTATTAGAAAATTTCATGTGTACTTTTGGTCATTATTAAAAAATGGGAAACTTTAAAAATGTTCAAAGTGCATTCTTTAATACAATGGCTGTTGAGTTGTTTTTTTTTGTAGATCTGTGTTAGGTTTTGATAATACATTGACTGCCGCAGTGTATGTTTCTTGAACATGTATTTAGTTCACATTTTAGTTCTTCAACAAGTCCACAGAACCTGCTCCAGCACAATGAAGCAACAAGTCGGTCCAGTAGTGAAGGACACAACACATGTTTTCAAATAGAACGTGCAACATTAATTTCCTCCACGTCAAAGTTTTCAGAGCACCCATGGAGTGACCGTCTCTTAGCCCCCAAAAAAACGCACCAAATTTTCTGAGCCTTCTCTTCTACCCTCCTGTCCCCGTCGCACCCCCTCAAAGTAAATTACAATCTCAGAGGAGGAAGGGGTATTCTTCTAAGTACCCCTGAACTCGCTTTGGTAACGGAAGCTTGTCCACTTGGTGTGTCACCTTGTTAATAGTCAATCGGCATAAGTGCTGAAGTGAGGGAAATGAGTCCTTGCGGTGAAGGGGCTTGATGAGCTTGAGGTGGATGGCGGTGTCCTTGGGGGGCAAGGCCATCGTGTCTGCCGCCTTGTCGTACCGGTCCACAATACATGATGTGACGTAGTGCTGGATGAGGCCAAGAACTTCATTGAAGGCCAGGATCCTGGGCTTGGCCAGATAGTAAGAGTCCAGGCAGAACTTGCCGTTGCTGTACTCTATGCGGACGTTGGTGGGCCCCTTGTTTGTCTTGACCGACAGTGTCAGCAGATAGCTGGGGTGCGAGCTGTCCCGAATGAGGAACGTGCCCTCTGGCATCTTGTTGAGCTGCTGCTTTGCTTCGTTGGCGGTGAGTGAGCCCCAGTACCACCCTGTGATTTAAAAAATAAAACGCCTCTATTAATGCTTCGCTCCGAATTCCACCCACCCCGCCATCTTACACAACAACTACTTGCATTTATATAGCGGCGATAACAATGAATAACAAGAGCCAGCCCAAAGAAGGAGATATTAGGAGGGGTAGCCAACAGGTTACATAGAATGTACTCAAACAGGCCATTCGGCCCAACTGGTCCGTGCTGGTGTTTATGCTCCCCACGAGTCTCCTCCCACCCTACTTCATCTCACCCCATCAGCATCGCCTTCTACACCTTTCTCCCTCATGTACTTATTTAGCTTCCTCTTAAATGCATCGATACTATTCACCTCAACTACTCCATGTGGTAGCGAGTTCCATGAGCTAACCACTTCCTAGGTACAGAGGGTTATCCTCAACTCCCTATAGAAAAAAAAATTCAAACCACTTTCATATTAGTCCTTTAAGTTGGATTCCAGAAACCTTACTGTCCAGGGCCCTCACAGTCCAGGACCCTCACTGTCCACGGACCCCACTATCCAGGACTCCACTGTCTGGCACCCTCGCTGTCCAGGACCCTCGCTGTCCAAGGTTCCCTACTGTCCAGGGACCCTCACTGTCCAGGGACCCTCACTGACCAGAGACGCCAATATCTAGGACTGCACTGTCCGGCACCCCCACTCTCCAGCGACTCCCACTCTCCAGCGACCCCCACTCTCCAGGAGCCCTCACTCTCCAGGAGCCCTCACTGACCAAGTAACCAGAGAGACAGAGGACACAGATTTAAGCTAATTGGCAGAGGAAGCAGTGGGGAGATGAGGAGAATTTTTTTCACAGTGAGTTGTTATGATCAGGAACGCACTGCCTGAAAGGGCGGTGGAAGCAGATTCAATGGTAACTTTCAAAAGGGAATTGGATAAATACTTGAAAAGGAAAAAGATGCAGGGCTTGACACTCTCACCTGACAGATCCAACTGTCGGAGAGTGGTGGTGATGCATTGCATATCGGCTTCAGGGTCTCTCTTCCCAGCATGCTCCTGGTTCTGCTGCTGTACCGGAACCAGTGAAGAATTCTCCTCCTGAAAAGTCATAAGGGACACGTTCCTCAAGGTACGGTTTTCCCGTGTTTCCGAGATCACGAATACGTCAGCTCTTGCTCGTGTCAGAGGGATGCTTCCTGCTCCTTGCTGTGCCGGTAAAGGTCTAGGAATAGAGAGGGGGAAGAAGAATATTTCCCTTTAATACGAGAATTTACACAACAATATAACCCACTTAATCCCACAGAATATTAGAATTTGCTGTGTAACATATGCATCTGTGAGCATGCTCAGAGGTTTGTAGAGCTGTTGAATTGTGAGTGGCTTAAAACCCCAGCCAGTTGGGTTCAGGGGATCCACGATGAGGCAGGTGGTTGTGAGCCTAATGGATGAACCGGTAATGTGTAGTGTGATTGTTAAACCTTTGCTAATAAACCAACTAGTTTTTAATAGCAATGTGTTGCTATGAATTCTTAAGCAAAGAACCCATGAAGCAAATACATTACAAGCTGTATTTGCTGCATTGTGATAACAGCAAAGTAAAATTGACGAACACAGGCTTCGCAAGCAACAATGCACCTGTCTCCTAACCTCATGGCTTTGCGTTGCAGCCTTCTCCATTACTTCTGCTTGCCTGCCACGACCTAGCAAAGCCAACTAAGCAGAATGCCATGTTGTAATGGGAGACATGAGTCACAGCAGGAGGGTGGGAGAAAGGAGGAGGGTGGGAACTGATCACTCGCCTATTCAAGCTCTCACCGGGGCTAAAGAGTTAAATTATGAGGACATGTTTAGACTCGGCTTGTATTCACTTGAGTATAGAAGATTGGGTGAGCTTATTGAGGTGTTTAAGATGATTAAAAGGAATTGATAGACAGAATAGGCTCGAGAAGCTGAACGGCCTTCTCCAGTTTCTATGTTCCTATCGGAAGAAGGTGATGGGAGGCTAGCAACTCTTTCCCAGAGATAACACGGTGGGGGATAACGTGGGGGTCCTAGAATAAAAACAAACAAGGGTATCACGCAATCTGCACATCCCGAGAGCACTGCCAATCTTCTTTAGACACTGCTGCATATCTCCAATATTTATGATGTTCCTTTTATTTGTCCAGTATAGTATGTGTAGTAAAGAAACCACTTTTTATCCAGCATAGAATCATAGAATCGCATAGCACAACACGAGGCCATTCAGCCCATTGTGCCTGTGCCGGCTCTTTGAAAGAGCCATCCAATTAGTTCCACCCCCCTGCTCTTTCCCTACAGCCTTGCAAATTTTTCACCTTCAATTTCCTTTTGAAAGGTATTATTGAACGTGCTTCCTCCACCCTTTCCTTGCTGTGATTAATAATGAAGCGTTCTATCTATTTTCTGGAATTTATGATATCTTTGTTGCGAAGCATATAGGATTATTTTTCTCATTCGTCACCTGCTTCGAGTCTACTTCTTTGTAACTTTTCACAATCGTGAAAAGATCGCTGACTAATGCCATTTGACATACTAACTGGCTCTTCCCCCATCTCAAGTAAACGCATTGTTGCCTTGCAAGGCAAACATTCAAGATGCTTCTTCAGCCTAAGTTGTGACATTTATGTGACAGACGTATGAGCCGACATTTGCCTAACTGGGTGCAAAATATTTTCAATCAAACCGACTGTCAGCTGTGGCTCAGTTGGCAGCACTCTCGCCTCTCAGTCAGTAGGCCATGAGCATAAAAACCTAAATCAACACTCCAGGGCAGTACTGAGGGAGCGCCGCACTGTCGGAGGTGCCGTCTTTCTGATGAGACGTCAAACCGAGGCCCCGTCTGCTCTCCCAGGTGGACGCAAAAGATCCCACGGCACTATTTTGAGGAAGGTATTTATCCCTCAACTAACATCATAACTAAACAGATTATCTGGTCATTATCACATTGCTGTTTGTGGGAGCTTGCTGTGCGCAAATTGGCTGCCGCATTTCCTACATTACAACAGTGTTCACACTTCAAAAAGTACTTCATTGGCAGCAAAGCACCTTGGGACGTCCGGTGACTGTTACTTTTAGATTGCACTGCCTGGGGTGGGATTGGAGAAGAGTAAAATACGACAATTATTGAGGATGTGAGGTCACAGTCTGGGTTTCTCCACTGCGAGCAACCCGATTGATAACATGCCCTTCACCCGAGGCCAGCATGACTTCAGTACAATGGAGGAGGGGTGCGACAGACAAGGGGAAGAGGATGTTTTGCTGAAACAATCAATCAGCAGTTTCCTCGACTCTGTTCCGTCAATTCCGAAAAGGACAATCAGAAGCACTTCCTTATCCGACCAAACCAGCGGCATTAGAGGAAGTCAGAACAGCCACATCATGCTTGTTAGGGTTTACCAACCAAAGCAAGTGAAGCGGTAGCAGGAGGGATGTTAGGGATGGACATTTTGTACTTGTAGCAAATGCAGGCACTCAGAGAGTAGCGGTGTACTGAAAACTGGTTACCTAAAAGAAAAAAAAGGCTTGCATTTATATAACGCCTTTCACAACCACCGGACATCTCAAAGTGCTTTACAGCCAAAGAAGTACTTTTGGAGTGTAGTCACTGTTGTAATGTGGGGAACACGGCAGCCAATTTGAGCACAGCAAGCTCCCACAAACAGCAATGTGATAATGACCAGATAATCTCTTTTTTTGTTATGTTGATTGAGGGATAAATATTGGCCCCAGGAGACCGTGGATAACTCCCTTGCTCTTCTTCGAAATATTGCCACGGGATCTGTTACGCCCAACGGCGAGGGCAGACGGGGTCTCGGTTTAACGTATCATCCGAAAGATGTCAAGGCTCTCCTGAAGGTTCTGTGCTTTATCCTGGGGTTTGGATCCATAGAGGGCAGCCCTCCAGTACCCCAGCCGTGTGGCCATATTTTTTCCCACATGTGTGGACCTATGCAACAAATGGCTGCAGGCTATTCGACATAAAAAGTAAAGAATTAGGAGGCCATTCGGCCCCTCGAACCTGCTCCGCCATGCAATGAGATCATGGCTGGTCTTCTACCTCAATTTCACTTCCCCGCATTAACCCCATAATCCCTTGATTACATGGAGGGCCTCACAGCTGAGCCTGATTGTATTCTCACCCTGATGCCCGTACACTTTCCAGCACGGCTCACTGGATAATGACTAAAAGCAGAAGTGCTGGAGGACATTTTCCACCCTGGCCTGTAGGATCTAAGTCTGCACCCTCAAGTGGATGTAAAAGATCCCGTGGTACTATTTCGAAGAAGAGCAGGGGAGTTATCCCCGGTGTCCTGGGGCCAATATTTATCCCTTAATCAACATAACCAAAAAAAAACATTATCTGGTCATTATCACATTGCTGTTTGTGGGAGCTTGCTGTGCGCAAATTATCTGCCGCGTTTCCCACATTACAACAGTGACTACACTCCAAAAGTACTTCATTGGCTTTGAGAAGTTCGGTGGTCGTGAAAGGCAGTATATAAATCCTTCTTTCTTTTTTTATCAGTTCCAAATAAATGGTTTAACACCGGCAATCAAATACAGGTACCAGTAATTGGAAAATCGAGATTCATTTTCCTGAACAAGGAAACCAGATATATACGGCATCATGGGGTACAGTAGCATAATGGTTATGTCACTGGACTAGTAATCCAGAGGCCTAGGCTAATGATGCAGAGACATGAGTTCAAATCCCATCACAACAGCTGGGAAATTTAAATTCAGTTAATTAAATACAATGGAATATAAAAGCAAGTATCAGTAATGGGGACTATAACACGACCAGATTGTCATAAAACCTCATCTGGTTCATTAATGTCCTTTAGGAAGGAAATCCGCTGTCCTTACCTGGTCTGGCCTATATGTGACTCCAGACCCACAGCAACATGAACTGCCCTCTGAGATGGCCTAGCAAGCCACTCAGTTGTATTCAAGAAGGCTGCTTCTCGAAAGCAATAAATTCTGGCTGTGCCGATGATATCCACACCCCTTGAATTAATTTTTTTTTAAATAGGTCAACGAACAGCTGGATGGATTCTGGAAATGATTCCAACCTTTAACACGCATTATTGATCTCAATACAAACCAATTAGGTTGAAGCAGTAAACAATCTTTTGTTAAATCTTGGTGCTCAAATCACTTTTTTGTTACTACCTGTCATCATCATCATAGGCAGTCCCTCGGAATCGAGGAAGACTTGCTTCCACTCTAAAAACGAGTCCTTAGGTGGCTGAACAGTCCAATACAAGAACCACAGTCCCTGTCACAGGTGGGACAGATAGTCGTTGAGGGAAAGGGTGGGTGGGACAGGTTTGCTGCACGCTCTATCTGCTGCCTGCGGTTGATTTCTACATGCTCTCGGCGATGAGACTCGAGGTGCTCAGTGCTCTCCTGGATGCACTTCCTCCACTTAGGGCAGTCGTCGGCCAGGTGTCGGTGGGGATGTCGCACTTTATCAGGGAGGCTTTGAGGGTGTCCTTGTAACGTTTCCACTGCCCACCTTTGGCTCGTTTGCCATGAAGGAGTTCCGAGTAGAGCGTTTGCTTTGGGAGTCTCGTGTCTGGCATGCGAACAATGTGGCCTGCCCAGCGGAGCTGATCAAGTGTGGTCAGTGCTTCAATGCTGGGGATGTTGGCCTGGTTGAGGACGCTAACGTTGGTGCGTCTGTCCTCCCAGGGGATTTGCAGGATCTTGTGGAGACATCATTGGTGGTATTTCTCCAGTGACTTGAGGTGTCTACTGTATATGGTCCATGTCTCTGAGCCATACAGGAGGGCGGGTATTACTACAGCCCTGTAGACCATGAGCTTGGTGACAGGTTTGAGGGCTGGTCTTCAAACACTCTTTTCCTCAGGCGGCCGAAGGCTGCACTGACACACTGGAGGCGATGTTGGATCTCATCATCAATGTCTGCTCTTGTTGAGAAGAGGCTCCCGAGGTATGGGAAATGGTCCACGTTGTTAATGGGCTGGATGAATGGGCTGAATGGCCTTTTCTTTACCCAGGCTTTCCTTTATTTAACAACAGCGATTACGCGGGCAGAATTTTTGGTTTTGATTTTGCATTCAAGAAACTGGTGCCATTTTAAAAATCAAATCCAGAGGTGGTTTCTGTTTATCCATTCGGGGAATTCACACCCGGGGGGGGGGGCTTTCAGCCAATCACAAATCACCAAAGGTTCTGGTTTGGCTTGTTCCATTGTTGTAATCTTTCCAATGGCACTGAACCCAGGCAACACACTCAAGCCCACGTGAGTAGTTAATCTGCTGTACATTCTTTCTGGCATCTTAACCTGTTCTGAAACATTTTGAAGAAGCAACCAACAGGATTTGTAAATAGGCACATTGCCAAGAACATTGTGTACCAACACACTGCCATTTTCATCACTGATTGCGGTTCAAATGCTTGCAGTAAATGAAAACTCACGTGTTTTTAAATGATACCTCATGTCAATTGATAATACCTCTCTTTACAAATGTCTATTTAAAGAAGCCTCGAATTGTAACTCTGCAGTGAGTGATGTGAAACTGAGAATTTAAAAGAAAGACTTGCAATTATATAGCGTCTTTCTCGACCATCGGACGTCGCAAAGCGCTTTAGAGTCAGTGAAGTGCTTTTAGAGTGCGGTCACTGTTGTAATGTAGGAAACGCGGCAGCCAATTTGTGCACAGCAAGCTCCCACAAACAGTAATGACCAGATGATCTGTTTTAGTGATGTTGATTGAGGGATAAATATTGGCCAGGACACCAGGGATAACTCCCCTGCTCTTCTTCAAAATAGTGCCATAGGATCTTTGACATCCACCTGAGAGAGCAGACGGGGCCTCGGTTTAACATCTCATCCGAAAGACGGCACCTCTGACAGTGCAGCACTCCCTTGGCACTGCATTGGAGTGTCAGCCTTGAGTTTTTGTGCTCAAGTTTCTGGAGTGGGACCTGAACCCACAACCTTCTGACTCAGAGGAGAGTGCTACCCACTGCCGTGGCTGACACTGTGCTGTATGAGTTATGCGCTACTATTGAAGTATTATGCACTAATACTAAACAGGGAGTGGTGGGGGAGAGTTCTACAAGCACCAAGAAATAGCCCAGCAGCACAAGGCGATAACTGGTAGAAGTACAACACGTTTCACATACAGCACGGTGTCAGTCATGATACAGTGCATAACTCTCTCGCCTCTCAGTCACATAATCTAGGCCAAGACTCCCAAGTGCAGTATTGTCAAAGGTGCCACCTTTCAGATAAACGTTAAAGCGAGGCTCCATCTGCCCTCTCAGGTAGACATAAAAGATCCCATGGCACTATTTCAAAGAAGGGGAGTTCTCCCCGGTGTCCTGGGCTGATATTAATCCGTCAACCATATCACTAAAACAGATTATCTGGTCATTTATCTCATTGCCTTTTGTGGGAGCTTGCTGTGCGCAAACTGGCTGCCACATGTCCTACAATACACAGTGACCTCACTTGAAAAATGACGGTAAAGCTCTTTGGGACATCCTGGGGTCATGAAAGTCTTCTTTTTTTCTTTTCTAAAAACTTGTGCAAACAGCATCTTAATTTTCATACCCCCTCTTCCTGCTCCCTCTCAATATTTTAAGTTTTTTATTTTTCTTTAACGATCTCCCTCCTCCCATCCGGGTAGCATAGTGGTTATGATACTGGACTAGTGATGCAGAGGCCTGGACTAATGATCCGGGGACATGAGTTCAAATCCCAGCACGGCAGCTGCGGGGGATTTAAATTCAGTTAATGAAATATAAATCTGGAATTAAAAAGCTAGTATCAGTAATGGTGACCATGAAACTATCGGTTACTAATGTCCTTCAGGGAAGAAAATCTTCCGCCCTTACCCGATCTGGCCTATACGTGACTCCAGACCCACAGCAATGTGATTGACTGTTAACTGCCTCTGAAATAGGCGAGCAAGCCACTCGGTTGTACCAAACCACTAAGACAAAGTCAGCACTGTAGGAGCACCTTCACCACACGAACTGCAGCGGTTAAAGGCGGCGGTTCACCACCACAAGGGCAGTGATGGGCAATAAATGCTCGCTATCCCTGTCCCCATTCAGTACTTTTCAGCTGGGTACATGAGGAGGTGACCTTCCCTGATGTGCGAGCAGCCTAGGGATGACAAGCCCATCAGATTACACCTTCATCCTCACAAGGAAGCATTTTGCTTTCACTCGACGTCTTCCCAATAGCCTAGCTTTTAAAAAAATGTGTTCTGGGATGTGGGCGTCACTGGCCATCCCTAATTGCCCTCGAGAAGGTGGTGGTGAGCCGCCTTCTTGAACCGCTGCAGTCCGTGGGGTGAAGGCACTCCCACAGTGCTGCTAGGGAGGGAGTTCCAGGATTTTGATCCAGCGACGATGAAGGAACGGCGATATATTTCCAAGTCAGGATGGTGTGTGACTTGGAGGGGAGCATGGAGGTGATAGTGTTCCTATGTAGAGGTCGCAGGTTTGGGAGGTGCTGTCGAAGAAGCCTTGGTGAGTTGCTGCAGTGCATCTTGTAGATGGTACACACTGCAGCCACGGTGCGCCGGTGGTGGAGGGAGTGAGTGTTGAAGGTGGTGAGACACTCGCCTCAGAATAACCCAGCCTCTGATCTGCTCTTGTTCTAACAGTATTTATGTGGCTGGTACAGTTAAGTTTCTGGTCAATGGTGACCCCCAGGATGGTGATGTGGAGGATTTGCCGATGGTAATGCTGTTGAATGTCAAGTGGCTTGAATGTTACTTGCCACTTATCAGCCAAAGCCTGAATGTCATCTAGATCTTGCTGCATGTGGGCATGGACTGCTCCATTATTTGTGGAGTTGCGAATGGCATTGAACACTGTGCAGTCATCAGCGAACATCCCTACTTCTGACCTTATGATGGAGGGATCATCATCATCATAGGCAGTCCCTCGGAATCGAGGAAGACTTGCTTCCGCTCTAAAATGAGTCCTTAGGTAGCTGAACAGTCCAATACAAGAACCACAGTCCCTGTCACAGGTGGGACAGACAGTTGTTGAGGGAAAGGGTGGGATGGACAAGTTTGCTGCATGCTCTTTCCGTTGCCTGCACTTGATTTCTGCATACTCTCGGCGATGAGACTCAAGGCGCTCAGCGCCCTCCCGGATGCACTTCCTCCACTTAGGGCAGTCCTTGGCCATGGACTCCCAGGTGTCAGTGGGGATGTTGCACTTTATCAGGGAGGCTTTGAGGGTGTCCTTGTAACATTTCCTCTGCCCATCTTTGGCTCGTTTGCCAAGAAGGAGTTCTGAGTAGAGCGCTTGGTTTGGGAGTCTCGTGTCTGGCATGTGAACAATGTGGCCTGCCCAGCGGAGCTGATCAAGTGTGGTCAGTGCTTCAATTCTGGTTACGTTGGCTCGTCTGTCCTCCCAGGGGATTTGTAGGATCTTGCGGAGACATCATTGGTGGTATTTCTCCAGCAACTTGAGATGTCTACTGTACATGGTCCATGTCTCTGAGACATACAGGAGGGCAGGTATTACTACAGCCCTGTAGACCATGAGCTTGGTGGTAGATTTGAGGGCCTGGTCTTAAAACACTCTTTTCCTCAGGAGGTCGAAGGCTGCATTAGTGCACTGGAGGCGTTGATGAAGCAGCTGAAGATGGTTGGGCCTAGGACACTGCCCTGAGGAATTCCTGCAGAGTTGACCTGGGGCTGAGATGATTGACCTCCAACCACCACAATCATCTTCCTTTGTGCTAAGTATGACTACAGCCAGTGGCGAGTTTTCCCCTGGATTCACATTAACTTCAGTTTTACTAAGGCTCCTTGATGCCACACTGGGTCAATTGCTGCCTTGATGTCAAGGGCAGTCACTCTCATCTTACCTCTGGTATTCAGCTCTTTTGTCCATGTTTGGACCAAGGCTGTAATGAGGTCTGGAGCTGAGTGGTCTTGGTGGAATCCAAATTGAGCATCGGTGAGCAGGTTGTTGGTGAGCAAGTGCTGCTTGATAGCACTATCGATGACACCTTCCATCACTTTGCTGATGTTTGAGAGTAGACTGATGGGACGGTAATTGGTCGGATTGGATTTGTCCTGCTTTTTGTGGGCAGGACATACCTGGGCAGTTTCCCCAATTGTCGGGTAGAAGCCAGTGTTGTAGCTGTACTGGAACAGCTTGACTAGAGGCGCGGCTAGTTCTGGAGCACAGGTCTTCAGCACAACAGCCGGGATGTTGTCAGGGCCCATAGCCTTTGCTGTATCCAGTCCACTCAGCCGTTTCTTGATATCACATGGAGTGAATCAAATTGGCTGAAGACTGGTTTCTGTGATGGTGGGCACCTCAGGAGGAGGCTGATATGGATCATCCACTCAGCACTTCTGGCTGAAGATGGCCTTGACTTTTGCACTCGCGTGCTGGGCTTCGCCTTCATTGAGGATGGGGATGGGGATATACATGCAGCCTCCTCCTCCCGTTAGTTGTTTAATGGTCCACCACCGGATGTGGCAGGTTATGGCAAGACTACAGAGCTTTCATCTGATCCGTTGGTTGTGGGATCGCTTAGCATGCATGTAGTACTGTGTTGCAGCTTCCCCAGGTTGGCACCTCATTTTTAGGTATGCCTGGTGCTGCTCCTGGCATGCTCTTTTGGTCCTCTGGCTTGATGGTAATGGTAGAGTGAGGGATATGTCGGGCCATGAGGTTACCGATTGTGGTGGAATACAATTCTGCTGCTACTGATGGCCACAGCACCTCATGGATGCCCGGTTTTGAGCTGCTAGATCTGTTCTGAATCCATCCCATTTAGCACGGTGGTAGTGCCACATGTTACGATGAGGGCGTCCTCAGTGTGAAGACGGGACTCCGTCTCCACAATGAGTGTGCGGTGATCGCTGCTACCAATGATGTCATGGACAGGTAGATTGGTGAGGACGAGGTCAAGTAGGTTTTTCCCTCGTGTTGGTTCTCTCACCACCTGTCGCAGGCCCAGTCTGGCAGCTATGTACTTCAGGACTTGGCCAGCTCAGTCAGTAGTGGTGCTACCGAGCCACTCTTGACATTGAAGTCCCCCACCCAGAGTACATTCTGTGCCCATGCTACTCTCAGTGCTTCTTACAAGTGGTGTTCAACATGGAGGAGTACTGATTCATCAGCTGAGGGAGGGCAGTAGGTAGTAATCAGCAGGAGGTTTCCTTGCCCATGCTTGACCTGAAGCCATGAGACTTCATGGGGTCCGGAATCAATGTTGAGGACTTCCGGGGTCACTCCCTCCCGACTGTATACCGCTGTGCCACCACCTCGGGTGGGTCTGTCCTGTCGGTGGGACAGGACATACCCAGGGATGGTGATGGAGGAGTCTGGGACATTGGCTGAAAGGTAAGATTCTGTGAGTATGACTATGTCAGGCTGTTGCTTGATTAGTCTGTGGGACAACTCTCCCAATTTTGGCACAAGTCCCCAGATGTCAGTGAGAAAGACTTTGCAGCATCGACTGGGCTGGGTGTGCCACTGTCGTGTTCGTAGCCAGTGCCAAGGTTGATGCCGGCTGGTCCGTCCAGTTTTATTCTTATTTTTCATAGCAGTTGTGTACAACTGAGTGGCTTGCTAGGCTATTGCAGAGGGCAGTTAAAAGTAAACCACATTGCTGTGGGTCTGGAGTCAAATATAGGCCAGACCAGCAGATTTCCTTACAAAGGACATTAGTAAACCAGATGAGTTTATATGACAATCTGATAGTTTCATGGTCACTATTACTGATACTAGCATTTTCATTTTTCCAGATTTACTTAATTAACTGAATTTAAATTCCCCTCTTGCCATGGTGGGATTTGAACTCATGTCTCTGGATCACCACTCCAGTGACATTGCCAGCATGCTACCATTCCTGAACCTGTTGCTAGGGGGGACTGGTAGACCCAAAGGCTAACACAGTAATTGACTCCCACTCTCCAAACTTTAAGCAAGCTACATAAATAACATTAGGATAACGTTACACAGGTGTGTAATTGCTCCTCTGTACTTATGAGGCCTTGAAGTGAGGATTTTTCAGCATCGATTTAACCAACATCGTCTGTACCATGCACAAATGGTCCTTGCCATGCATTGGGAGGCCTACTTCAGTACTTTGCTGAAGTAATTTGCTCACCCAGTAGGAGTTGTACATGTCATGACTGGAGGGTGAGGATTGCGGGGCTTTGTACCAAACTCCTTGGCCCAAAAATTGCAGTCAGAGGCTGCCTGAGGGCGGACGCCTCCCACCGAAAAATTTTTAACGAAAATACCTGGTGGTCCCGGAGGAGTGTAGGATTGATCTCCAAGGCCTAGTTGCGCAGTCCAGCGTACGGACCCATGTCTTCCAGGATCATATGCACATCCTGGAATCACGTGAGCCTGGACCACCAATCACAATGTAGTATTCTGAGTGATAATAATGGGAGCTTAGAGCTCCAAGCTCCCATTACTATCAATGAGAATACCCCTAAAATCAAATAAAACACAAACTTAAATTTAAAAAAACATTTCACTTTTTTAAAATGAATTAAAATTGCATTAAATTACATGTTTTAGAGAAAAATGTATTTCTCTGAATAAAATGTTTTTTTTAAATAGAGTTAAAAATAAACTTACCTTCATAGACAGAGTTTTTAATATAAAAATAAGTAATAACCTTTAATTTTTCTATGTTTTAAAACTCTTATGCTGGCAAAAGTAGGCTACAGCTCCCGCTTTCACCAGGAATAAGAGTTTGAAGGACATTGGCTGGGCAGGAGTTGAGCAAATAGCCCAAATCTCCGCCCACCAATGTCCTTCTTCCAGGAATGCGTGCGATCTATTAAAAGACATTTTGATAGATCGGAAAACCGGTTCTCGGCACATGCAAAGCCTCTTCGGGTGTATGCGCAATATATATTTTTCAATTTTCTTTGGGGAGGGCAATCTGAATACTAAGGAAACTCTACAGCCCTCCAGTGTCCAGTTTTGCCTACTCACTGCTGTAAATTAACAGTGTGAAGCTGGCAGCTTAACATTTGCAACTTATTCACCTGACTTTAACTCTCTTTCTGCATGGAGCCTCTGAAAGCATGTTCTGACATTGCTGGGGTGCAGCAGGGACCAGCTACATAGAGCTCACCACGGGTCAAAGCTGGGAGGAGAACCACCATTCTCTGCCCCTCTTCCCTAGACAATTTAGCCAATCACAACTTATTTTAGTAATAGTAAAGGTTGCCCAGCACCAAGGAGTCCGGGTTACAAGTACTGACAGGTAGAAGAGGATTCCTAAACAGTCACCATGGCTTCCCATATTTTCATTTCAACACCCGACGGCTAAACCCAAAATCCAACTAAAACTTGCGTAGGTTCATGTTCCCCGCCCCCCCCCCCATAACTTTCCCGCAACCACCCAGACTTGTTCTTTATATGTCATCCCACCCTCGCCACTGGTGTGTCGATTCATGACTCATTTCCTTGCAGGGGTCTCACAGAAGGACTTGCATTTCACGACCACCGGACGACTCAAAGCGCTTTACAGCCAATGAAGTACTTTTTGAAGTGTAGGAAACGTGGCAGCCAATTTGCGCACAGCAAGCTGCCACAAACAGCAATGTGATAATGACCAGATAAACAGTTTTTTTTTAGTGATGTTGATTGAGGGATAAATATTTACCAGGTTAAAAGAGGCTCCTCCCTTTCTATCTACCTACCAGGGGAGATCATAGATAGATCAGGATTTCAAACGGGGGGGGGGGGGGGGGAAGAGACACAGGATGAGCAAGCCTCCCTTTAAAAGAGTTTTTCCCTGCCTGTACTCGGTTGTGCAGTCAGTCTGTACCGACAGCTAGGTGGCAGACAGGGCAACCTCTCACCACACACGAAGGTTCTCCACATCCCCAGCAAATGGCTAACTAATTATTCGTTCAGTGACTATGCTGTCTTCATAGAATCAGAGAATGGTTACAGCCCTGAAGGCGGACATTCGGCCCGTTTCGACTCTCAGCTAGTTCCACTCCCCCGCCCTTTCCCGTAGCCCTGCATATGTGTTTCCTTCAGATATTTATCCAACTCCCTTTTGAAAGATAAAATTGAGTCTGCCTCCGCCACCCTCAACGGCAGTGCATTCAGATCTTAACTATTGGCTGGGTAAAAAAAGTTATGTGGCCTTTGATTCTTTTGCCAATCACCTTAACTCTGTATCTGCTTCTCGGTCCTTCTGCCACCGGGAACAGTTTGTCTCTAGCTCAGACCCCTCAGGATTTTGAACACCTCGATCACAAATCTCTCAATCTTCTGTGCTCCACACGGCACGCAGGAAACACAGCCCGTCTTCTTGGTAAAGCTGGGTGCTGGCAGGTGCTGGGACCTGGGAGATACTTCCCTATCAGCCGACCCAAGCCAGTTTAATCATATTTGGGCAGGTTCAACTGTACCAATCTACTGTCAAAATCCTCCAGTTCTCTCCCCGCCCCGCTCCATTCCACTCTGCAGCTGGCATTATTTCATTTTTAAAACAAAAACACATTAAAATCGACTCATTTGAATTCTCATTTTGAACTTCAAGTTGGTTTGGAGTTTTTTTTAAGGCGCATGTTTTATGATCAAGTCTCTGTGGATTCACCCTTACCCCTCAACAGAACGGAGACCGATTACATTTTAAAAAACAAAGATAGCGTCTGATTGAAATTAAAACGGTCTCAACCAGCCACATTTGCTGACTGCAGTATCGATATCCTACAAGGTCAAACACAGCTTGTTTTTTTAATCACTCCTTTAACGTATATTTTTTAAACACGTTTAAGAGTTCATCAATTCTCTGCTTCACATGTGAGATGACCCTCTGAATGTTTTCATCATTTTAACAACGATTCAACATTCAAACAACGATTTCTACACAGGTACACACACACACATTCCCATTAAAAAACAATCTTGTTCTGTTTAAAAATAAACAAGGTTTTGTTTGTGCGGGATGCAACTCTCGTTACAGACACGGCATTCAATCGATTGAAACCTTAAAACCATCAGAGACAATTTAAAAAAAAGGGGGGGGGTCATTTACTCACCCTTGCAAGCAGAGCAGCATGTCAATTCACTTCAACTCCAAACTGACCAGAGAAATCTTGTAGAAACACACACACACAATGGATTTCAAGCCTTCCTGTAGTCTGTGCGTTGGGGATCTGATGGGATTTTCCAGGTACTTCAATTTCCTTCAGTCTTACCCACACTCAAAATCTCTTTTTCTCTTCTCCACACGGATCTTCCGATTTAGTGAGGGATGGTGAGGTTGTGGCAATAAGGAGAGTTGGGGGGGAGGGAAAGTCTTTATAATTTTTCGTTTTAAAAATAAATAAATAATAATTAAATCAGAGGGGTGGGAGAGAAAAAAAATAACGTTTAAAACCCAGTCGTATTTATTTTGCCCTTTGCTGCTGTCCTCAAAAATATAAGAAAATTATAAACATCCCAGAGCTGAATGAGGCAGAGGTGTTACGGGCACAGAGACTTGAAGCAGATTGAGTGTGGGAGAGGGAGAGAGCTACAGAAGGAGGAGGAGGTATAGGGGGAGGAGGAGACTGCTGCAGGTTTGGTCGCCCTACTAACATTCATTCCAAGAATGGGGGATTCCTAGAATTGTACGGAGGCTGCTGCGCGCCGGCAACTTTGAACAACAGCATGAGAATGGGGACAATTAATCTTCCAGTCTGATAAGCAAAAGCAAAAAAAAAACCTCAATTAACTCCGCTCCACTTGTCCGACTTGTCTTGTGACGATCTGTCTGTCCCGGGGCAGTACGTGTGTGTGTGTGTGTGTTTTTCAATTCATGATAAATTCACTCTGGTCCCACACCCCAATTCTGGCTTTGGGCTCTTGGCCAAGAATGTGTCACAATGTACGACGGAAATGCCTTTTGATACATTTCCAAGAACTTTCCAAGAAAGCGCTGTGCATGACATGCAAGAAGAAAAAAGTTCGAGGGCCAATCAGCGAGCTCAGAAAGGGCAACGCGTCTTTTTCCTGGTTACACCACGCTGTAACACAACCCAACAGCCCAAACAAACAAACCTCAAGACGCCAGGGATTAAATGAAGTGGTTCCTGTCAAGTATTCAACCAGCATTGTAACCCATGTATAATCGGACCTAAGTTGTACACTGTGAGAACAATGACCACTAGGTGGTGAACTTGTGGGAGACACTCCTAACCTGGACCTTCAGATATAAAAGGGGAAGCTCCACCCACTTCCATCACTTGAGTGCTATGGAATAAAGGATAGGTCACAGACTGACCTTCTCTCAAACATGGGCCTCGTGTGCATTTATACTGTATAGTAAGGACATATCAGTTCCCTTCTTTTATTTTTGCCTGTTTCTCGTAAAGGGAGAGAGAGGATTTTTTTTTTGTTTTGTTACCAGTTTTCTCTTTTCCTGAGTGTCCATTAGCACCAAGATGTCAGCCAGTGAGATGCAGGCTGAGCGGTACTTAGGGCCAGACTCACAGCAGTCTATTTTACAGCAAGCAAAGGGTATTTACTCCACAAACAGCGCCTTTTAAAACAGCCTACACAATCTATTTAAACAGATCCTGCAGCAAACCGTCAACAGAGATAATTTGTATAATGTAGCTATCCCCCACTCACTGCATTTTGCTGGCGAAATCACCCTGCTTTTAGCGGAGACTTTGCTGTGGTTTAAGTCATGAGTCCTGTTTGCTGTAGTTCGCAGAGATTCTGTTTAAATAGACTCTGCAGACTGTTTGCCATAGGGACTGTTTAAATAGACTCTGTAGACTGGTTCTCTGTAATCTCCTCCAGCATCCCCCCTCCGATATCTGCGCTCCTCTAATTCTGCCCTTTTGAGCATGCCTGATTATAATCGCCAACCATTGATGGTCTAATGTTGCCTAGGTCCCAAGCTCTGGAGTCCCTACCTAAACCTCTCTGCCTCTCCACCTCTCTTTCCTCCTTTAAGATGCTCCTTAAAACCTACCTCGTTGACTAAGTTTTTGGTCACCTGTCCTAATTTCTCCTTATGCAGCTCGGTGTCAATTTTTTAAATCTCATAATACTCCTGTGAAGCGCCTTGAGACATTGTACTACGTTAAAGGCACTATATAAATACAATTTGTTGGTGTTGTTATCACATATAAAAAAAATAACTCATTTAAAAAATGGGAACCCCAGTTCTGCTTTCATTGTCTGCTAATTTCTCTCTGGTTTTTAAATACACTTTATATGTTTTAAGTAATCTACCTGACAGTCTAGATATAGCTAGATTTTTAATCTAAAAAAAACCAAGGGAAAAAAAAGTGACGTATAGATTTTCAGCAGATCAGTTAGACCATTGCTTGCCCTTTCAGTGGCAGCACTCTTGACTCTGAGTCAGCAAGTTGTAGGTTCAAGTCCCACTGCAGGGACTTGAGCACTTATTTCCAGGCTGACACTCCAGTGCAGTGCCGAGGGAGTGCTGCATTGTCAGAGCTGCCGTCTTTTGGATGAGACCTAAAGCCGAGGCCCCATCTGCTCTCTCAGGTGGACATAAAGGCTCCCATGGCACTATTTCGAACAGAAGAGTACAGGTAGTCTCCCCGGTGCCCTGCTCAATATTTATCCCTCAACCAACCTCACTAAAGAACAGATTATCTGTCCATTTAACTCATTTCCATTTGTGAGAGCTTGCTGTGTGCAAGTTGTTCCTATCCCACAACAGTGACTACACTTCAAAAGTACTTAATTGGCTGTAAAGCGCTTTGGTACACCCTGAGGTTGTGAAAGGCGCTATATAAATGCAAATCGTTTGAACAGGGAAGCTGCAGCAATATTTGATCTGGCATTGGGATCTTTGCACTGCTCTATGGGCTCTGAGCAAAGTAGTCCCCATTCAGTTGCTCTTGTACTTTGTACCCAGAGGGTCCTTTGGCCTGGAGGCCTGTATCAGATGCCAACAACAGTGACAACACTTCAAAAAGTACTTCATTAGCTGTAAAGCACTCTGGGACATCCTGAGGTTGAGAAAGGCCATTCTGCAGAAACAGTATTTAGCTTATTCAGGGCCTCTGCATTGGCTGTGCAGTGATGTAAACTGCCATCTGGTGGTAAACCTGAATAACTGCAGCTTCAAAATTTCCAAATCCAGATTCGGCCGCAGAGCCAAAGCCATTAACCTTGCAGGATTGCATCTCCAACCAACTGAAGAAGTGAAGCCTAGACCGTTAGTTGCTTTCAGCAGCAACAACATTTCCAAACTTAGCCTTGAGTGTAACAATCACACTCGATGATGCAAAAAGCATACCAAAAATAGTGGGGAACCAAGGGGCTAATAAGAGTGAGGAACTTAAAGTAATTAATATTGGTAGAGAAAAAGTCCTTGAGAATGCTGGGAGAGAGAAAACAGGTAACTGTGGACCAGTCATCGGGAAAATGCTGGAATTCATTATTAAGGAAGTGGTAACACGGCACTTAGAAAATCATAATGAAAATGAGAGGTGATTGAATTGAAACATACAAAATTCGTACAGGGTTTGTTTGACAAGGTAGATTCTGAGAGATTGTTTCCCCTGGCTGGTGAGTTTAGAACCAGGGGGCATAGTCTCAGGATAAGGGCTCGGCCATTTAGGACTAAGATGAGGTAACATTTCTTCAGTCAGAGGGTTGTGAATCTTTGGAATTCTCTACCCCAAAGGGCTGTGGTTGCTGAATTGTTGAGTATATTCAAGGCTGACATTAATAGATTTTTGGACACTAAGGGAATCAAGGGATATGGGGATCGGGCAGGAAAGCGGTGTTGAGGTAGAAGATCAGCCATGATCTCATTGAATGGCGGAGCATGCTCGTGGGGCCATGTGGCCTACTCATGCTCCTATTTCTTATGTTCTTATCAGAAGTCACACGCTCCATTGTTGTACATAGTCTCATAAAGGGGAATGATATATAACCTGAACCAATAGCCATTGGTTTCTGAATATGCAGGATATGCAAGGTATAATTTATACTCATCGGGCAAGATAGAGAGGAGCAGAACTGGAGAAAGGAGAGCAAAATTAGGTAATTTCTAGCTTGCTGCTAGATTTTACTCCAGCCCACTACTGCTTGTTGGAGTATGGCCTCCCCCGGTGCATCTCAGAATGAATAATAGATACAGCAGTGAGGAGAAGTTTATTTTTTTTTTCTGCTGGAGTTCTTTAATCCAGCTCAACCTTTCTTATTAACTACAACGTCAAATCATAGAAATCAGATTAACTATCAAAGCAGTGATGGGGCTGAACAGTGCCATTCTCCTAGTGTCCGAACTCCATCACAGCAAGCGAGTCCCAGCAGGGCAGAGGAAACCCTTCAACGACGCCCTCAAAGCCTCCTTGAAAAAAATGCAACATCCCCACTCCCCACGGACTCTTCAGAATCCCTGGCCCAAGGCCGCTCAAATCGGGGGAGAAGCATCCAAGAAGGCACCGGACACTTCGAGTCTCTTCATTATATATGCAGACTATAGATATACTCTCTGTGTAGGCTCTGTATAGTTACATAAGATGGAAACTTGTTTACCAGGGTTTCCTGGTTTAGGCAGGGAGTTCCAGGGCTTGTTTACCTGATGTACTATCAATAAGGTTTAAACTGTGTATATACATGCTGGCACCACTAGAGGGTGCAACTGGTGGAGACTGGGGTTTCAGCAGGGGCTGTATAAAAGGGAAGCCACCATGCGGCTGCCTCACTCTGGAGTTACGAATAAAGGACCAAGGTCACTACAGTTTGAGTACAACACATTGCCTTGTGGAGTCATTCATAAGTGCATTACAGACATAATAATTGGCGACGAGAATACGGACTTTCACGCAACTATGGCTACCTTTGGCACACTAAAAGACTTTGCAGAGGGTGATGATTGGGATGCCTTCACGGAAAGACTCGAGCAATATTTCGTGGCAAACGACCTGGCAGGGGAGACGGACACATTGGCGGAAAAGCGCAAGGCTATACTGCTGACCAGTTGTGGGCCCGAGTTTTCCCGCCTCATCAGGGACTTGCTGGTACCCACGAAGGCCAAGGATAAGACATACTATGAGCTGACCGAACTAATTCTCGACCAACTAAAACCAAAAGAGAGCATCCTCACGGCCAGGCACAGATTCTACACTCACCGCAGACCTGAGGGTTAGGAGATTGCGAAATATGCTGCCGACCTCAGGAGACTTGCAGCACCATGTGATTTTGGCACGCACCTCAACGAAGCATTGCGAGACATCTTTGTTATGGGAATTGGCCACGAGGGCCTACTTCACAAGCTATTATCTGCCAATACCACCGTCAACCTGCAGAAGGCCATCAGCATCAGTCAGGTGTTCATGATCTCGACCTGCAGCACCAAGCAAATTATTCATCCTGTGGACTCAAACCCGGTAAGTACTGTACACAGAATGGTGCCTGTCACAGGCAAGACTGTAGAACGTGGCTCTGCCTAGGGCAGAGAGCACAGACCTCAGGGTTTCAGAACTCAGAGTCCGCCGAGGGGTGCTAATCAAATAGCACCATGCTGGCGCTGCGGAGGAAACCATAGGGCTCACCAGTGTCGGTTTGCTGAGTACGTACGCAAAGCCTGTAACACGAAGGGCCACCTCCAGCGTATGTGTAGAAGAAATACGACTCACCGTCTAGCAGAAGAGTCGGTAGGTTACTTTGAATCCAGCGGGGAATATGATGATTTGGCCAGAGAGGCAGCTCAGCTCAAAGAAGAAGTGTATGGAGTGTATACCTGCACCACCGATTGTCCTCCAGTGAAGATGGAAGTCGAGATAAACGGCATTCCAGTCTTCATGGAAGTGAACACGGGAGCGAACCAGTCAGTGATGAGCCAGTATACCTTTGAAAGGCTATGGAACGAAAAAACGACCCGAGCTGGTTCCAGTACAGGAAAAGTTGCGCACCTACACCAAGGAGCTGATCCCAGTCCTTGGTAGTGCGGATGTAAGTGTAATCCATAATGGCGTGGTGCACAAGTTACCTCTGTGGATTGTTGCAGGTGATGGTCCAACGCTACTCGGAAGAAGGTGGATGGGGAAGATCCAGTGGAAATGGGAAGACCTCTTCACTCCAGCAATCGATGTCCCCCGTGCTCAGAGGCAGAGCAAAACCTCACCTTCGCTTGGGTCAGGCACCAGCGCAGTACCTGAGGCACAGACCATCCATCATGACTGCGTGGCAATGATCCGACTGGAACGACCTAAAAGTACCTTCCCGGCTCCAGTGGCAGGATTCCTGGGGAGAAAGATCGAATTCACAGGCACTCTTCCAGCTTTTGTGGCAGAATCGCGGGAGAGAAGGATCAAGGCAGTCGACCTCGAAGACAGAGGCAAGATGGCGTCCCTGCTGCAGCGAGGTGCAGTGTGGCGTGGCAGGGTTCTCTTAAAGGAGACCTGCAACCAACTGAACTTAGAGACATTGTATGCATGGCAATCAATGTAACGAACCGATTAAGAATGTAAGGAACAAAATGTTGCGAGATGTTGGGAATAGAGTGTCCCCAAAAGTAGCAAGTGAGCGAATTCGGAGGGTAAAGGCGCTGATTCTGATACCCTGCCCCAGGTCTATCCCACGCTGCAGGCACCCGATGGCACTATTCGCCACGGACCTGGAAACGAAAACGGCGCCATTACGCGCAGTCGGCAGCCGTTACCCATCACCCGGGTGGAGAAGGTGCAGCCCCCAGACCCAGTCACTACCTCGGCCATGTCCGGGAGCAAAAGGTCAAAATCAACAAGCTCCCCAAACGGGACCTGGAACAGCCAGGTTCCCAACACCTTTAGAGAGCAGGCAGAAGATTCTGCAGCCTTTAAAGGAGGACACGGAGGCCACACACATCTGTGGCTCTGACCACCACTAGGCCACGGCAAAGGCCCCGAGTCTTGGCAAGGTGAGCGAACCAAGCCCACCCTGCTAACAGGGGGGCACAGCGCCGCCATCAAACGACTAGGACCCCGTCCGGTTGCTCTGGAACTAGCGTCCTCGTATACCTGTACTGGTACCTCAGTACTGACCATGAATGCAATCTACCCAATCCTGGCGCACGACCGTAAAATGTAATGAATGTAAGTCACTGAACCAAAGTGTCATGATACAAACTGTAAAAAAAAATGTTTTTTCTTCCTTTCTTTGTATTTGCACTGTGTCTGATCTTGTATGTTAATGTAACGGGCCAGCTACATGATCTTGCTGTGGGGTGGGGTGGGGGGGGGGAAGTGGATGTATGTAGCCATGGACACACATTTGGATCACACCCAGAACCCACTGGAATCTCCACTGCATCATCGAACCCTCCAATCTCGTAAACACTACCCAACATTGTGGCAAAAGGACTTGGGGGTTAACAGAGAGAGAGCCAAGCCAAAGCAAAGCAAGGGTTATTGTCACTTAAGTCTGGGGAGCACTAAGCCAGAGCACATAGTGCAAAGGTAATTGGCTCAAAGGACTTGGGGGAGAGTGATGTTATATATGCGGACTATAGATATACTCTTGTGTAGTCACTGTATAGTTGCATAAGATGGAGACTGCTTACCTGATGTACTATCAATAAGGTTTAAACTATGTATATACATGCTGGCACCACTAGAGGGCGCAACTGGTGGAGACCGGGGTTTCCTGCCCTGGTGGCAAGGGCTGTATAAAAGGGGAGCCACCATGCGACTGCCTCACTCTGGAGTTACGAATAAAGGACCAAGGTCACTACGTTGGAGTACAACACAGTGCCTCGTGGAGTCATTCATAAGTGCATTACAGACATAATAGCCAGGAGCACGCGGAAGCCAAGTACAAACAACGGAAGGAGCATACGACAACCCAAGCACCCCACACACCTGTCCCTTCAACCACCACCTGCCCCATCTGTGACAGTCTGTAGATCCCGCATTGGTCTCATCAGCCACCTCAGAACTCATGTTAGTGCGGAGTAATCCTCGACTCTGGGGCATTGCCGAAGAAGAATAATACCGCTAACATTACACTGAATGTACAGTAAAATGGATGATTTTCAGATGGAATGTAGCTCTCCAGGTCTCTGTATCAATACCATAGAAAGGCCTGAAAATGATCCAGTTCCCACCAAACCGCTCTGCACAGTAAACCATCTGAAATAGATCAAAAAGGAACTCATGCATCGACAGAGATTTCTGGATTTTTAATAGCCCTCTTCATTAGCTCCAGAAGGTCAACATTGCAGAGCTTCCAAAGTCAATATCAATTCAGAACCCGCCTTGTTAGAGGCGACCTTGCGGTGGTGATCAAAGTGTGTGTTGAATGTAGCCCCCAGCTGGTTATTGTAACTGTTTATTATCCGACATTCAGTTCTGGATGAGCAGAAATTTTCTCCAATTGACTATTGGGAAGGCTGAAGCCATTGCTTTCAGTCCCCGCCACAAATTCCGTTCCCGAGGCACTGACTCCATCCCTCTCCCCAACCTCTGTCTGAGACTGAACCAGACTGTTCGCAACCTTGGTGTCATATTTGACCCAGAGATGAGCTTCCGGCCACATACCCGCAGCATTACTAAGACCGCCTATTTCCACCTCCGTAACATCGTCCCTCTCCGCCCTTGCCTTAGCTCATCCACTGCTGAAACCCTCATCCGTGCTTTTATCATCTCTAGACTTGACTATTCCAATGCATTCCTGTCTGGCTTCCCACATTCTATCCTACGTAAACTAGGTGTGATCCAAAACTCAGCTGCCCGTTTCCTAACTCGCACCAAGTCTCGCTAGTCTCACCCTTATTTTCAAATTCCTCCATGGCCCTTGCCCCTCCTTATCTCTGTAATCTCCTCCAGCCCCACAACCCCCCCCCCCCACCCCCACCCCCTGAGATGTCTGCACTCCTCCAATTCTTCCCTCTTGAGCATCTCTGATTATAATCGCTCGACCATTGGTGGCCGTGCCTTGTTGCCGAGGCCCCAAGCCCTGGCACTCCCTGCCTAAACCGTTCCGCCTTTCTACTTCTTTCCTCCTTCAAGACGCTCCGTCAAACCTTCCTCTCACCTGCGCTAATTTCTACTTATGTGGCTCGGTGTCAATTTTTTAAATCTCATAACACCCCTGTGAAGCACCTTGGGATGTTTCACTACGTTAAAGGCGTTATATAAATACAAGTTGTTGTTGTTATATCTTTATTGGGTCTGGCTGGTCCATTAAAGCCACAAACAACACTCTTTCAAACTTTCCAAATGTTTCTCTTTCTTTATATATATATTTAAAACGTTTCTCCTACCCTAGTCTGCCTCCACACTATTACTCCAAGCTGCTATGATCATTGCTCCTTAGAACGTTACTTCCTTGCAGCCTCCTCTATGCTCCAGGTAAACTACCCCACCACAGTTTTAAAAATTAGTTCTGGTTTTCTTCTTCTTCTTCTTAGGCAGTTCCCCCGGAGTCGAGGAAGACTTACTTCCACACTAAAATGAGTTCTAACGTGACCGATGAGACCAATGTGGGATCTACAGTCTCTGTCACAGGTGAGGCAGGTGGTGGTTGAAGGGACGGATAGATGGGGCGCTTGGTTTGTCGTGTGCTCCTTCCGTTGTTTGTACTTGCCTTCCGCGTGCTCCTGTCGAAGAGACTCGAAGTGTTCGGCGCCTTCTCGCATGCTTCTCCTCCACTTTGGGCGGTCTTGGGCCAGAGACGCCCAGGTGTCAGTGGGGATGTTGCATTTTTTTCAAGGCGGCTTTGAGGGTGTCCTTAAAGCATTTTCTCTGCCCTCCTGGAACTCGCCAGCTATGATGGAGCTCGGAATGGAGCGCTTGTTTCGGGACTCCGGTCAGCCATGCGGACAATGTGGCTGATCGAGTGAGGTCAGTGCCTCGAGGCTGGGGATGTCGGCCTAAGAGAGAAAGCTGACAATCCTGCCAATGATTTTGCAGGATTACGAGCATCACTGGCAAGGTGGGCATTTATTGGCCACCCCCAGTCGCACTTGAGCTGACGGTGGCTATGCTCCCGTTAATCTGCACGACCGCGCGGTGATTTGGAGGTCCTACACAGGCCACCCACCGGATTTTGAATAGATAAACCGCACATGCACAGAAATGTGAATGAGCCGTGCAGCCCATTAAAGGGGCCACGCACCCAAATACAAAATAATGGGAACATTGGATGGTGGCGGGCCACCTTCTCGAACTGTTAGGTGTGCCTCTTCAGTGGGACTGCAGTCACATATAGGACCGGACCAGACCAGACAAGGACAGCAGGTTTCCTTCCCTAAAGGACGTCAGTAAACCAGTTGGATTTTTACAACATTCCGATTGCTTCATGCTCACTTTTACTGATAATCAACTTTTTAATTCCAGTTGGGTTTTTTTTCCAACTGAATTCAAATTCTCAATGGAATTTGAATTCCCGCTCTCTGGAATATTAGTCTGGTCCTCTGGGGTTACTAGTTTGGTAACATAACTACTAGCGCTATCGTACCTCATCCAACATTCCTCCTCACAGTTTTACAGCCTGGATTCATTGCAGCACTTCCTATGCAGAATCATTTCCCAGGCCCCACAACCACAGAGCCCCTTATAGCTAGGTTAACTCTTTAACCTCCAGCTTTTTAAAGTTTATGTCAATTGATTCCTACTACCTGATGATCCTCATCTCTCCTCCTACCGCTCACAAACTTGGTGGTCCTCCGTATGATGGCCAGTCACCCAGGTTTAATTCTCATCGCACCTGTCCAGGATTGTGCACATTGACAACTTGCCCGTTTTACAGCCACTTATCTTGGAGCCATTGATAGCCTCAGCTGGAGATCATGGGAACCTCTTAACCACCCAAGGAGCACCCTCCGTTCACCCCTCCAAGCATTTCTTGTTTTTAACTGGCACCTGCATAAAGGAGGCCCTGATCGCAATCCATCCGGGCTCCAGAGGTTGCGCTGAGGGGGAGCAAAGAGGCAGGTGGGCCATGAGAAAGAAAGAAAAGACTTGCTTTTTTATATAGCGCCTTTCACGACCAGCGGATGTCTCAAAGCGCTTTGCAACCAATGAAGTACTTTTGGAGCGCAGTCACTGTTCTAATGTGGCAAACGTGGCAGCCAATTTGACAGCAAGCTCTCACAAACAGAAATGTGATAATGACCAGATAATCTGTTTTTTATGATGTTAATTGAGGGAAAATATTGGCCAGCACACCAGGGATAACTCCCCTGCTCTTCTTCAAAATAGTGCCATGGGATCTTTTACGTCCACCTGGGAGGGCAGATGGTTTAACGTCTCATCTGGAAAACAATGTGATACATGGAGGATCTTTAGCTTCAAAGAAACATCTCAATTAACTGAACGACAACAACAGAGACTTACATAGAATACACATTATAGAACGAGGCCATTCAGCCCAACCAGCATTTATGCTCCATTCGAGCCTCCTTTTTCATCTAACTCAGCATAACCCTCTATTCCCTTCTCCCTCATATGCTTATCCAGCCTCCCCTTAAATACATCTATGTTATTCACTTTAAATTAATTAGTGGGGGGTGGTGGGGGGGGGGGGGGGAGAAAGAGAGGATTCAGATGAGCAAAAATTTAAAAAGTCAAACAACAAGGCGGCGGCAATAGATCAGGGTAGCACTGGGGGAAATTAAAAGCAGAGCGTGCCAGGAAGGGACAGAATGTATAAAGATAAAGGTGAATCAGAAAGTGAGATCAAAGCAGGAAAAAATGGTAAAAAATCAAATTCAAAAGCTCTTCATCTAAATGCATGGAGCATTCATAACAAAATCGATGAGTTGACGGCACAAATAGATACAAATGGGTATGATCTGATAGCCATTACAGAGGCGTGGTTGCAAGGTGACCAGGACTGGGAACTAAATATTCTGGAATATTTGACAATTCAGTAGGACAGACAGAAAGAAAAGGAGGTGGGGTAGCTCTGTTAATAAAGGATGAGATCAGTGTGTTAGTGAGAAACTATTTGGCTCAGAGGATCAAAATGTCGAATCAGTTTGGGTGGTGATAAGGAATAATAAGGGGGAAAAGTTGCTGGTGGGCCTAGTCTATAAGCCCCCTAACAGCAGCTACACTATTGGACGGAGTATAAATCAAGAAATAATGGAGGCTTGTAATAAAGGAATGGCAATAATGATGGTTGATTTTAACCTTCATATTGATTGTTAAAAGCAAATTGGCCAGGGTAGCCTCGAGGAAGAGTTCACAGAGTATATCTGTGATAGTTTCCTTGAACAATATGTTTCGGAACCAACCAGGGAGCAGGCTCTCTTAGATCTGAGATAGGATTAACAAATGATCTCCTAGTAAAGGATCCCCTAGGAATGAGTGACCATAATAATGGTTGAATTTCAAATTCAGTTGGCAGTGAGAAAGTTGGTTCTCAAACCAGTGTCCTAAGCTTAAATAAAGAAGATTACAAAGGTGTGAAGGCAGTTGGCTAAAGTGGACTGGGAAAATAGACTAAAGAATGGGACAGTTGATGAGCAGTGGCAGACATTTAAGGAGAATTTTCATAACTCGCAACAAAAATATATCCCAATGAGAAGGAAAGACTGTAAGAGAAGGGATAACCATCCGTGGCTAACTAAGGAAATAAGGGATGGTATCAAATTGAAAACAAAGACATACAATGTGGCCAAGGCCAGAGGATTGGGAAACTTTTAAAAGCCAGCAAAGAATGACTAAAAAAATAAAGAGAGGGAGGATAGATTATGAAAGTAAACGAACACAACATATAAAAACAGATAATAAGAGTTTCTACAGGTATATAAAAAGGAAAAGAGTGGCTAAAGTAAATGTTGGTCCTCTAGAGGATGAGACTGGGGAATTAATAATGGAGAACAGGGAAATGGCAGAGATGTTGAACAAATATTTTATATTGGTCTTCATGGTAGAAGACACTAAATACATTCCAATAGTGGATAATCAAAGGGCTATAGGGAGGGAGGAACATAATACAATCACTATCATTAATGTAGTAGTACTCGGTAAAATAATGGGACTAAAGCACATGCGATTGGGGGTAGTGTGCTGACGTGGGTTGAGAACTGGTTAGCAGACAGGAAGCAAAGAGTAGGAGTAAATGGGTACTTTTCAGAATGGTAGGCAGTGACTAGTGGGGTACCGCAAGGGTCTGTGCTGGGGCCCCAGCTGTTTATATTGTACATTAATGATTAAGACGAGGGGATTAAATGTAGTATCTCCAAATTTGCGGATGACACTAAGTTGGGTGGCAGTGTGAGCTGCGAGGAGGATGCTATGAGGCTGCAGAGTGACTTGGATAGGTTAGGTGAGTGGGCAAATGCATGGCAGATGAAGTATAATGTGGATAAAAGTGAGGTTATCCACTTTGGTGGTAAAAACAGAGACAGACTATTATCTGAATGGTGACAGATTAGGAAAAGGGGAGATGCAACGAGACCTAGGTGTCATGGTACATCAGTCATTGAAGGTTGGCATGCAGGTACAGCAGGCGGTTAAGAAAGCAAATGGCATGTTGGTCTTCATAGCGAGGGGATTTGAGTACAGGAGCAGGGAGGTGTTACTACACTTGTACAGGGCCTTGGTGAGGCCACACCTGGAGTATTGTGTACAGTTTTGGTCTCCAAACTTGAGGAAGGGCATTGTTGCTATTGAGGGAGTGCAGCGAAGGTTCACCAGACTGATTCCCGGGATGGCGGGACTGACATATCAAGAAAGATTGGATCAACTGGGCTTGTATTCACTGGAGTTCAGAAGAATGAGAGGAGATCTCATAGAAACGTTTAAAATTCTGACGGGTTTAGACAGGTTAGATGCAGGAAGAATGTTCCAAATGTTGGGGAAGTCCAGAACCAGGGGTCACAGTCTAAAGATAAGGGGTAAGCCATTTAGGACCGAGATGAGGAGAAACTTCTTCGCCCAGAGTGGTGAACCTGTGGAATTCTCTACCACAGAAAGTTGTTGAGGCTAATTCACTAAATATATTCAAAAAGGAGTTCGATGTAGTCCTTACTACTAGAGGGATCAAGGGGTATGGCGAGAAAGCAGGAATGGGGTACTGAAGTTGCATGTTCAACCATGAACTCATTGAATGGCGGTGCAGGCTCGAAGGGCTGAATGGCCTACTTCTGCACCTATTTTCTATGTTTCTATGTTTCTAAAGATGGTCAAGTCCCATGGACCTGATGGCTTACATCCTAGGGTCTTAAAAGAAGTGGCTGCAGAGATAGTGGATGCATTGGTTGTAATCTACCAAAATTCCCTGGATTCTGGGGTGGTCCCAGCGGATTGGAAAACTGCAAATGTAACACCCCTATTTAAAAGGGGGCAGACAAAAAGCAGGAAACTATATACCAGTTAGCCTAACATCTGTTGTTGGGAAAATACTGGAGTCCATTATTAAGGAACCAGTAGCGGGATATTTGAAAAAGCATAATTCAATTAAGCAGAGTCAGCATGGGTTTATGAAAGGGAAATCATGTTTGACAAATTTGCTGGCTTTTTTGAGGATGTAACGAGCAGGGTGGATAAGGGGGAACCAGTGGATGTGGTTGTATTTGGATTGGCAGAAGGCACGTGATAAGGTGCCACATAAGAGGTTACTGCACAAGATAAAAGTTTAAGGGGTTGGGGGTGATATATTAGCATGGATAGAGGTATGGCTAACTAACAGAAGACAGAGTCAGGATAAATGTATTTAAGGTGGAGATAGACATATTTTTGAGCGATAAGAGAATAAAGGGTTATTGGGAGCGGGCGGGGAAATGGAGCTGAGTCCATGATCAGATCAGTCATGATCTTATTGAATGGCTGAGCAGGCTCGAGGGGTCAAATGGCTTACTCGTGTTCCTAGAACATAAGAACATAAGAATTAGGAACAGGAGTAGGCCATCTAGCCCCTCAAGCCTTCCGCCACTCAACAAGATCATGGCTGATCTGGCCGTGGACTCAGCTCCACTTACCCGCCCGCTCCCCATAACCCTTAATTCCCTTATTGATTAAAAATCTATCTATCTGTGATTTTAATACATTCAATGAACTAGCCTCAACTGCTTCCCTGGGCAGAGAATTCTACAGATTCACAACCCTCTGGGAGAAGAAATTCCTTCTCAACTCGGTTTTAAATTGGCTCCCCCTTATTTTGAGGCTGTGCCCCCTAGTTCTAGTTTCCCCGACCAGTGGAAACAACCTCTCTGCCTCTATCTTGTCTATCCCTTTCATGATTTTAAATATTTCTATAAGATCACCCCTCATCCTTCTGAACTCCAAGGAGTAAAGACCCAGTCTACTCAATCTATCATCATAAGGTAACCCCCTCATCTCCAGAATCAGCCTAGTGAATCGTCTCTGTACCCCCTCCAAAGCTAGTATATCCTTTCTTAAGTAAGGTGACCAAAACTACACGCAGTACTCCAGGTGCGGCCTCACCAATACCCTGTACAGTTGCAGCAGGACCTCCTTGCTTTTATACGCCATCCCTCTCGCAATGAAGGCCAACATTCCATTTGCCTTCCTGATTACCTGCTGCACCTGCAAACTAACTTTTTGGGATTCATGCACAAGGACCCCCAGGTCCCTCTGCACCGCAGCATGTTGTAATTTCTGCCCATTCAAATAATATTCCCTTTTACTGTTTTTTCCCCAAGGTGGATGACCTCACATTTTCCGACATTGTATTCCATCTGCCAAACCTTAGCCCATTCGCTTAACCTATCTAAATCTCTTTGCAGCCTCTCTGTGTCCTCTACACAACCCGCTTTCCCACTTATCTTTGTGCCATCTGCAAATTTTGTTTCACTACACTCTGTCCCCTCTTCCAGGTCATCTATGTATATTGTAAACAATTGTGGTCCCAGCACCGATCCCTGTGGCATACCACTAACCACCGATTGCCAACCCGAAAAGGACCCATTTATCCCGACTCTCTGCTTTCTGTTAGTTTGCCAATTCTCTATCCATGCTAATACATTTCCTCTGACTCCGCGTACCTTTATCTTCTGCAGTAACCTTTTGTGTGGCACCTTATCGAATGCCTTTTGGAAATCTAAATACACCACATCCATCGGTACACCTCTATCCACCATGCTCGTTATATCCTCAAAGAATTCCAGTAAATTAGTTACACATGATTTCCCCTTCATGACTCCATGTTGCATCTGCTTGATTGCACTATTCCTATCTAGATGTCCTGCTATTCCTTCCTTAATGATAGCTTCAAGCATTTTCCCCACTACAGATGTTAAACTAACCGGCTATAGTTACCTGCCTTTTGTCTGCCCCCTTTTTTAAACAGAGGCGTTACATTAGTTGCTTTCCAATCCGATGGTACCTCCCCAGAGTCCTTAGAATTTTGGTAGATTATAACGAATGCATCTGTTATAACTTCCGCTATCTCTTTTAATACCCTGGGATGCATTTCATCAGGACCAAGGGATTTGTCTACCTTGATATCCATTAGCCTGTCCAGCACTACCCCCCTAGTGATAGTGATTATCTCAAGGTCCTCCCTTCCCATATTCCCGTGACCAGCAATTTTTGGCATGGTTGTTGTGTCTTCCACTGTGAAGACCGAAGCAAAATAATTGTTTAAGGTCTCAGCCATTTCCACATTTCCATTATTAAATCCCCCTTCTCATCTTCAAAGGGACCTTAATTTACTTTAGTCACTCTTTTCCGTTTTATATATGTTCCTATACCTTATGTTCTTATGTTCAACCACTCCCTGTGGTAGCGATTTCCACAGGCTCACCACTCTCTGCATTAAGAAGTTTCTACTCACTTCCCTATTTGATTTCTTGCTAACTATCTTATATTGATGGCCTCTAGCTTTGTTCTTTTTCACAAGTGGAAACACTCTCTCTCTATTCAATCAAAATCTTTCATAATTTTAAACACCTCTACTAGTTCACCCCTTAGCCTTCTCTTTTCAAGAGAAAAGAGACCCAGCCTGTTCATCCTTGCATTTGTATAGCACCTTTAATGTAGTAAAATGTCCAAAGGTGCATCACAGGAGCTTTATAAAATAAAATTTGATGGAGTTTTGGTGCAACATATTCCTGGATATAAAGTGTTCAGGAAAGATAGGGAAGGAAGTGAGGTGACAATATTGATGGAGGAGAAAATTACATTACTGTCGAGAGAGGATGTCCTGAAGGGTTCAAGGACAGAATCTAATTGGTTAGAGTTGAAAAACAATAGGGGTGCCATTACACTGCTAGGTGTATTCTATAGGCCATCAACTAGTGGGAAGGATATAGAGGAGCAAAGTTACAGGGAAATTACAGAGTCGGGCAAGAACTATAGAGTAGTGATAAGTGAGGACTTCAACTATCTTATATAGACTGGGATAGTAATATTGTAAAGGGCATAGAGGAGGAAGAATTTCTGAAGTGTGTTCAGATCTTTCTTGATCAATATGTTTCCGGCCCAACGAAGGAGGAGGCATTGCTGGATCTAGTTCTGGGGAATGAGAAAGGTCAAGTGGAGCAAGTATCAGTAGGGAAACATTTAGGGAACAGTGATCACAGTATCATAAGGTTTAGATTCGCTATGGAAAAGGACAGGGAGCAATCTGGAGTAAAAATACTTAATTGGAGGAAGGCAAATTTCAGTGGGTTGAGAACAGATCTGGCCTGGGTAAATTGGAATCAAAGATTGGCAGGCAAAACTATAGTGGAACAATGGGCTGCCTTTAAAGAGGAAATAGTTTGGGTATAGCCTATGAGGGGGAAAGGTAGGGCAACCAAAGTCAGGGCACCCTGGACGATGAGAGAGAGAGAGAGAGAGAGAGTAAAATGAAGCAGAAAAAGAGCGCGTATGACAGATGTCAGTCGAGAATACATCTGAGAATCAGGCTGAATAAAACTTCAGAGAAGTGAAAAAGGAAATAAGAGGGGCAAAGAGAGAATACGATAATAGATTGGCAGTCAACATAAAAGGGAATCCAAAAATCTTCTATGGGCATATAAACAGTAAACGGGTAGTAAGAGGTGGTGTGGGGCCAATTAGAAACATAGAAAATAGGTGCAGGAGTAGGCCATTCGGCCCTTCGAGCCTGCACCGCCATTCAATGAGTTCATGGCTGAACATGCAACTTCAGTACCCCATTCCTGCTTTCTCACCATACCCCTTGATCCCCCGAGTAGTAAGGACTACATCGAACTCCTTTTTGAATATATTTAGTGAATTGGCCTCAACAACTTTCTGTTGTATGAGAATTCCACAGGTTCACCACTCTCTGGGTGAAGAAGTTTCTCCTCATCTCGGTCCTAAATGGCTTACCACTTATCCTTGGACTGTGACCCCTGGTTCTGGACTTCCCCAACATTTGGAACATTCTTCCTGCATCTAACCTGTCTAACCCCGTCAGAATTTTAAACGTTTCTATGAGATCCCCTCTCATTCTTCTGAACTCGAGTGAATACAAACCCAGTTGATCCAGTCTTTCTTGATACGTCAGTCCTGCCATCCCGGGAATCAGTCTGGTGAACCTTCGCTGCACTCCCTCAATAGCAAGAATGTCCTTCCTCAAGTTTGGAGACCAAAACTGTACACAATACTCCAGGTGTGGCCTCACCAAGGCCCTGTACAACTGTAGTAACACCTCCCTGCCCCTGTACTCAAATCCCCTCGCTATGAAGGCCAACATGCCATTTGCTTTCTTAACCGCCTGCTGTACCTGCATGCCAACCTTCAATGACTGATGTACCATGACACCCAAGTCTCGTTGCACCTCCCCTTTTCCTAATCTGTCACCATTCAGATAATAGTCTGTCTCTCTGTTTTTACCACCAAAGTGGATAACCTCACATTTATCCACATTATACTTCATCTGCCATGCATTTGCCCACTCACCTAACCTATCCAAGTCACTCTGCAGCCTCATAGCATCCTCCTCGCAGCTCACATTGCTACCCAACTTAGTGTCATCCGCAAATTTGGAGATACTACATTTAATCCCCTCGTCTAAATCATTAATGTACAATGTAAACAGCTGGGGCCCCAGCACAGAACCTTGCAGTACCCCACTAGTCACTGCCTGCCATTCTGAAAAGTACCCATTTACTCCTACTCTTTGCTTCCTGTCTGACAACCAGTTCTCAATCCACATCAGCACACTATCCCCAATCCCATGTACTTTAACTTTGCACATTAATCTCTTGTGTGGGACCTTGTCGAAAGCCTTCTGAAAGTCCAAATATACCACATCAACTGGTTCCCCCTTGTCCACTCTACTGGAAACATCCTCAAAAAATTCCAGAAGATTTGTCAAGCATGATTTCCCTTTCACAAATCCATGCTGACTTGGACCTATCATGTCACCTCTTTCCATATGCGCTGCTATGACATCCTTAATAATTGATTCCATCATTTTACCCACTACCGATGTCAGGCTGACCGGTCTATAATTCCCTGTTTTCTCTCTCCCTCCTTTTTTAAAAAAGTGGGGTTACATTGAATTGGCTACCCTCCACTCCATAGGAACTGATCCAGAGTCTATGGAATGTTGGAAAATGACTGTCAATGCATCCGCTATTTCCAAGGCCACCTCCTTAAGTACTCTGGGATGCAGACCATCAGGCCCTGGGGATTTATCGGCCTTCAATCCCATCAATTTCCCCAACACAATTTCCCACTAATAAGGATTCCCCTCATTTCCTCCTTCTTTCTAGGCACTCTGACCCCTTTTATATGCGGAAGGTTGTTTGTGTTCTCCTTAGTGAATACCGAATCAAAGTACTTGTTCAATTGGTCTGCCATTTCTTTGTTCCCTGTTATGACTTCCCCTGATTCTGACTGCTGGGGACCTACGTTTGCCTTTACTAACCTTTTTCTCTTTACATATCTATAAAAGCTTTTGGGTCCATAAAGGGAGCTATGCATGGAGGCTGAGGTACTAAATGTGTACTTTGCATCTGTCTTCACCAAGGAATAAGATGCTGCCATAGACATAGTAAAGGAGGGGATACTGGATGGGATAAGAATTGATAAAGACAAGGTACTCGGAAGGCTGGCTATACTTAAAGTAGATAAGTCATTAGGACCGGAAGGGATGCATCGTAGGACACAGAGAAGTGAAGGAAGAAATCCCGGAGGTACTGGCCATAATCTTCCTCAGAAACCGGGGTGGTACCAGAGGACTGGCGAATTGCTAATGTTACACCCTTGTTCAAAACAGGGTGTAAAGATAAACCCAGCAACTATCGGCTGGTCAGTTTAACATCGGAAGTGGGGAAGCTTTAAGAAACAATAATTAGGGACAAAATTAACAGTCACTTGGACAAGTGTGGATTAATTAAGGAAAGCCAGCATGGATTTGTTAAAGGCAAATCATGTTTAACCAACTTGATTGAGTTTATTGATGAGGTAACAGAGGATTGATGAGGGGAATGCGGTTGACGTGGTATACATGGATTTCCAAAAGGCTTTCGATAAAGTGCCACATAATAGGCTTATCAGCAAAGTTAAAGCCCATAGAATAAAAGGGACAGTGGCAGCATGGATAAGAAATTGGCTAAGTGATAGGAAACAGAGAGTAGTGGTGAACGGTTGTTTTTCGGACTGGAGGCAGGTATACAGTGGTGTTCCCCAGGGGTCGGTACTGGGACCACTGCTTTTCTTGAGATATATTAATGACTTGAATGTGGATGTACAGGGCACAATCTCAAAATTTGCAGATGAAACAAAACTTGGAAGTATAGTGAACAGTGAGGAGGATAGGGATAGGCTTCAAGAGGACAGAGACAGGCTGGTGGAATGGACGGACACATGGCAGATGAAATTTAACGCAGAAAAGTGTGAAGTGATACATTTTGGTAGAAAGAATGAGGAGAGGAAATATAAACTAAAGGGTACAATCCTAAAGGGGTGCACGAACAGAGAGACCTAGGGGTATATGTGCACAAATCATTGAAGGTGGCAGGGGAGGTTGAGAAAGCATATGGGATCCTGGGCTTCATAAATAGAGGCATAGAGTACAAAAGCGTGGAAATGATGATGAATGTGTATAAAACACTGGTTCGGCCTCAACTGGAGTATTGTGTCCAATTCTGGGCATCGCATTTTAGGAAGGATGTGAAGGCCTTATAGAGGGTGCAAGAAAAGATTTACGAGAATGATTCCAGGGATGAGGAACTTGTTATGTGGATAGACTGGAGAAAGTGGGGTTATTCTCCTTAGAGCAGAGAGGTTGAGAGGAGATTTGATCGAGGTGTTCAAAGTCATGAGGGGTCAGGACATAGTAGATAGAGAGAAACTGTTCCCATTGGCAGAAGGGTCGAGAACCAGAGGACACAGATTTAAGGTGATTGGCAAAAGAACCAAAGGTGACACAAGAAAAAGCATTTTTACGCAGCGAGTGTTTAGGATCTGGAATGCACTGCCTGAAAGGGCGGTGGAGGCAGATTCAATCGTGGCTTTCAAAAGGGAATTGGGGGAAGTACCTGGAAGAAAAAAAATTAGCAGGGCTACGGGGAAAAGGCGGGGCATAAAGAAAGATAGATTTGGATTTATATAGTGCCTTTCACGACCACCGGAATCTCAAAGCACTTTAAGTATCCCTGAATCCCTGGATTCTGGGGAGGTCCCAGCAGATTAGAAAACTTCAAATGTAATGCCCTATTTAAAAAAAGGAGGCAGACAAAAAGGAGGAAACTATAGACCAGTTAGCCTAACATCTGTGGTTGGGAAAATGTTGGAGCCCATTATTAAAGAAATAGCAGGACATTTGGAAAAGCAAAATTCAGTCAGGCAGAGTCAGCATGGATTTATGAAGGGGAAGTCATGTTTAACAAATTTGCTGGAGTTCTTTGAGGATGTAACGAACAGGGTGGATAAAGGGGAACCAGTGGATGTGATGTATTTTGACTTCCAGAAGGCATTTGACAAGGTCCACATAAAAGGTTACTGCACAAGATAAAAGTTCACGGGGTTGGGGGTAATATATTAGCATGGATAGAGGATTGGCTAACGAACAGAAAAGAGAGAGTCAGGATAAATGGTTCATTCTCTGGTTGGCAACCAGTAACAAGTGGCGTGCCGCAGGGATCAGTGCCGGGACCCCAACTATTTACAATCTATATTAACGACTTGGAAGAAGGGACTGAGTGTAACGTAGCCATGTTTGCTGATGATACAAAGATGGGAGGAAAAGCAATGTGTGAGGAAGAAACACAAAATCTGCAAAAGAACATAGACAGGCTAAGTGAGTGGGCAAAAATTTGGCAGATGGAGTATAATGTTGGAAAGTGTGAGGTCATGCACTTTGGCAGAAAAAAATCAAAGAGCAAGTTATTATTTAAATGAAGAAAGATTGCAAAGTGCTGCAGTACAGCAGGACCTGGGGGTACTTGTACACGAAACACGAAAGGATAGTATGCAGGTGCAGCAAGTGATCAGGAAGGCCAATGGTATCTTGGCCTTTATTGCAAAGGGAATGGAGTATAAAAGCAGGGAAGTCTTGCTACAGCTATACAAGGCATTGGTGAGGCCACACCTCGAATACTGCGTGCAGTTTTGGTTTCCATATTTACGAAAGGATATACTTGCTTTGGAGGCAGTTCAGAGAAGGTTCACAAGGTTGATTCCAGGGATTGACTTATGAGGAAAGGTTAGTAGGTTGGGCCTCTACTCATTGAAATTCAGAAGAATGAGAAGTGATCTTATCGAAATGTATAAGATTATGAGGGGGCTTGACAAGGTGAATGCAGAGAGGATGTTTCCACTGATGGGGGAAGACTAGAACTAGAGGGCATGATCTTACAATAAGAGGCCGCCCATTTAAAACAGAGATGAGGAGAAATTTCCTCTGAGGGTTGTAAATCTATGGAATTTGCTGCCTCAGAGACCTGTGGAAGCTGGGACATTGAATAAATTTAAGACAGAAATAGACAATTTCTTGAACGATAAGGGGATAAGAGGTTATAGGGAGCGGGCGGGGAAGTGGTGCTGAGTCCATGATCAGATCAGCCATGATATTGAATGGCGGAGCAGGCTCGAGGGGCTGTATGGCCTACTCCTGCTCCTATTTCTTATGTTCTTATAAGTACTTTTGGAGCGTAGTCACTAATGCAATGTAGGAACATTGGGGGAGTGGGACTAGCTGAAGCGCTGTTACAGAGACCCGACACGGGCTCGACGGGCCGAATGGCCTTCTTCCATGCTGTAACCATTCTATGATTCTATCTTAAGAATTTTGCCTCCTGATTCTGAACAGTCCCGTTAATTTCCTGCACACCTTTAACTAACAAACACTTACTTGCAATTTCCTACTCTCACCACTAGAGTGCTCCCTCCACACATCTAAAGCTGCCTCTGAAGCTCTGCATAAATATAATTGTAGAAAATCGGGGGCAAACAGCACATTTCTCTTTTGGTACAATTAACACCCTATTCGGACCATTCTGGTGTAAATTGCACCCAGATTGGTAAATCTAACCTGGTGCACTGGCAACCATCAGTGTTTTCTTCCTCAGAAAGCACAGTAGAAATCTGGAACTCTCTCCCCCCAAAAGGCTGTGGATGCTGGGGGTCAATAGGTGCTTTCAAGACCGAGATCGATAGATTTTTGTTGGGTAAGGACATCACGAGATCTGTAACCAAGGCGGGTCAATGGAGTTAAGATACAGATCAGCCTTGATCTAATAGAATGGTGGAACAGGCCCGAGGAGCTGAATAGTCTACTCCTGTTCCTAAGTTATGGAGATGCTTGGAGCAGAACATACATTATAAAGAGGAGTAGGTCATCTGGCCTCTCGAGCCTACTCCGCCATTCAATAAGATCATGGCTGATCAGACCTTGGCCTCAACTCCACTTCCCTCTCCCCATAACCCTCGACTCCCTATCGCTCAGAAATCTGTCCTATCTCCACCTGGGGCAGAGAATTCCAAAGATTCACGACCCTCGAGAGAAGAAATTCCTCCTCATTTCCGTTTTAAATGGGCGACCTCTTATTGTGAAACTATGCCCCTAGTTCTAGATTCCCCCATGAGGGGAAACATCCTCTCTGCATCTACCCTGTCAAGCCCCCTCAGAATCTTACACGTTTCAATAAGATCACCTCTCATTCTTCTAAACTCCAATGAGTATAGGCCCAACCTGCTCAACCTTTCTTCATAGGACAGGTAATTAAAGAATGAGAATAAGCAGTTTGCTCAGAAGTGGTTTGGAAGAATGCTAGTTTATGCCCGGTGGCAGTGGGGGTGGGGGGGATTGAACTCCTATCATGGCTATGGTATATTTCGTTTGCCAGGTTGATTAAAGTCACCTTGTAGAAGTGTTAAATTTGGTGCCAGCCTGGTCCTCCTCAGATTGAGTGCGATGAGTTTTCCCCGTTTTAGACATAGACCTGTCGTGGCTCTATGAAAAGGTTGGCACAGAACCTATCCACTGCCAGCTGCCGGTCTTGAACTGTCCGTGTGATCTTCAGAGCTGCACCCAACTCTTTTAAATGGACAGTGTCATTTGAATCAACACAGAATTTTTCTCCTTCAGTAACTGCACAGGAGTGTCAGCCTAGATAAAATGCTCGAGTCTCTGGAGTGAGACTCACACCTTCTGAGGCAGAGGTGAGTGTGCTACCACTCAGCCAAGGTTATATACACAAGTATACATCGTTCATTCCCTTCCCACATCCCCACCCCAACACTTTCTCCATCACTGCTCAGTGTCTATTTTTTGTCTTAGGAAAGAAAGACTTGGATATATAGTGCCTTTCACAACCACCGGACATCTCAAAGCGATTTACAGCTAAAGAAGTATTTTTGGAGTGTAGTCACTGTTGTAATGTGGGAAACACAGAAGCCAATTTGCGCACAGCAAACTCCCACAAACACCATAACAACCAGATAAACTGTTTTTGTTATGTTGGTTGTGGGATAAATATTGGCCAAGACACTGGGGATAACTCCCATGTTCCTCTTCGAAATAGTACCATGGAATCTTTTACATCCACCCGAGAGCGCAGATGGGGCCTCAGTTTAACTTCTCCTTCGAAAGACGGCACCTCCGGCAGTGCAGCGCTCCCTCAGCACTGCACTGGGAGTGTCAGCCTCGATTTTCTGCTCAAGTCGCTAAAGTGGGACCTGACCCCAACACCTTCTGAATCAGAAGCGAGAGTGTGCTGCCCACTGAGCCAGCGGCTGACACTGGAAAGGTCATTGGGTCTTTTAATACATCAAAGGCAATATGTAATTTACAACAAGTCATTCTTTGTACTGCTGCGTTTCCGCATACTTGACACCCTTGTGATTTCTTGGTTCTGTTGGAGCTGAAATGTATGCTGCATATCTTCTAGAAAGAACAATCATCATTTAAAGTTGTTTTTAAAATACAGAACACTGAAACCCCAAGGATTGATCAGAGGGAATCAGTTCTGCCAGATGTGAAAACGACAAGAGGCCAATTCAACCTTTTGACTGGGTGATTTACTGAAACCCACAAAAGCTGGAAATCAAACAACAGGACATGCACTAGCATCCAAATGAGGCCAAAGTTTGATGGGATAACCCTTCAACGTCAGAACTACACCCCCCAAATAGTAACCTGTCTGAAGGACTAGAAACAGTACAGCACAGGAGGACATTCAGCCTATCGAGTCTGCGCCAGCTCTTTCAAAGAGCAATCCAGTTAGTCCTACTCCCCCGCTCTTGCCCCATATCCCTGCAATGTTTTCTTCTGAATCTGTATCCACCACTGCATTCTAAATCCTAACCATTTGTTGCATAAAAAAGTTTTCCCTCATGTCGCGGAAGGCACGGTCCACCAACGGTTGAGCAAAGAAAATTGGAGATTCGCAGAGATCTCGGAGGCTTGTACAGCTGGAGATTACAGAGATAGGGAGGGGCGAGACCATGAAGGGATTTGAAAGCAAGGATGAGAATTTTAAAATCGAGGCATTGCTGGACCGGGTGCCAATGTAGGTCAACGAGCACAGGGGCGATGGGTGAGCGGACGGACAGCAGAACTTTATGACCTCGAGTTTACGGAGGGCGTTAGGTCGGCCAGGAGACGCAATCTGATTGTGGCTGGACCACGGCCAGGTTTGGGGCAATTCTCTCCTACAGGGAGAGTAGGGAGGGTGAAGGGCAGAAACAAACAAAAAAATCAGAGAATGAATCAAACTTAAAACATAAAAATCTCCTGATTGTCCGAGTTCATCCAGCTGGGCCACATCGATCAGCAAGATCCCAGGCTCGAATTCCGCTTGGTGCAGGAGAAAAAGTGGGGAAAGTTGCTGCCTGATCACCATCCACTGCCCCCTGCTGGGAGGATGGCTGTCGGGCAACGACCGTGGTGGAATGGTCTGCCAGCAGTCATTCTGGTTCATACGTGGCCACTTAGGCAGATTAAGGGAGGCACCAGTGGCAAGGGAACTGCACCCCAGTACATGGCTCCGGTTGGGGTGGAGTGTAGAATGTTGCAGTGCTGCAGTGCTGCAGTTGTGTGGGGCGGACTGGTTGGGCCGGATGCTCTTTACCTGTCTGCCATTGTTCATAGGTTTATATGTAACCTTCAGGGCTGCTGACCGAGGGCCGTGTGGCTCTTTGTCGGCCGGCACAGACACAATGGGCTGAAATGGTCTCCTTCTGCAGTATAGATTTCTATGTTTCTAAAGGAGAAAATTGACAAGAATGTGTTTGTTAAAAGGTAAGAGGTGGTGAGATATCGACTCCCATGCATCACACCCACCCGTCTTCGCATCAGTCAGCAGCATGGGGCAACCAAAATAAAATAACTTACAAAAGACAAGAGAGGAACAAACCAGAACTGTAATTTCTACAAATGACATAGAATGTACAGCACAGAAGCAGGTTATTCCGCCCAACAGGTCCATGCCGGTCTTTATGCTCCATACGAGTCTCCTCCCACTCTACTTCATCCAGCCCGTTAACATATCCTTCGATTCCTTTCTTCCTCGTGCTTATCTAGCCTTCCCTTGAATGCAACTATGCTATTCGCTTTGATTGTTAGAAAAATCATTGAATTTTACACAAACAAGCTCATTCCCCTCAAACTAAACATGAAAGTGAAGCACGCCAATATTTAGAAATTCTTTAAATTATTTATTTCAAATAATCCAGCTTAAATTTCAGTGTGCGCAGAAACAGTTTGGCAGAAGCCTCATAAATCAAGTCAAGCTGGGTGGGGTGGGGAGCTGGAGTAGGAACAAAAGATTAAGCAATTGCGTCTCGGTAAAACACACAGGTGGCCAAAACAGGACTGTGTGCTCCTGCTAACCACATTAAAAAAAGTGAAAACCTCAAATAAATTCACTTAATACATCTGTGGCTTGTCCATAAATGTCTACTTCTCTACACAAAGTCCACGGTAGAATGGTGTTCATGCACAACTCTCCCCAATACAAGAACTGTGAAGGAGACAAGTCGATTCCATAGTGTGTGTGTATGTGTGTGGATATAAGTTGTATCTGTGCAAGCCTTAGTCCAATAGCAGTTGATTTCCATATCGGTCTTCCCCATTCTGCTAAACACAGTATCGGGAAGTTAATTATCAATAAGGGGCACGTTCCTCTGTGTTCCATCTCAACAGAATCTGTACTTGTATAATAGTAAAACACATCTATGCAAAAAAAACATTTTAAGGAGTGTATTGGACTGTTTAAAAATAAACATTTCCTAAAATAAAAACATTGGAGCTATAGATCTGAACTGGGTTTATATTTGATCAATTTATGTTTTAATGTGAAAATATTGAAATTAAATTTAGGAACAAATGCACGGTTTAAAAAAAAATGTTTTTGACAAATAACCCAATCAGCCCACTGCACAGCATTCTGAAGAGCAGGGCCCCTACCATACCTCTTAATAACTCATTTTACACGGTAATCATTTGGGACACACACACACATTGCTTCAAATACATTTGTGAACCAAGAACTGTTTCAAATACCCAAGAGATCCAAATAGAGGCAAGAGCTTTTAATTAAATTGTATGGGCCTTGGAAAATAAACATAGGCGGATATCGTCATGCCCTAACTCTGCAAGGCCCAACTCCCACCACATGCCCCTCCCAGTCAGGTCACTGATGAACATCAGTGTCAGTTAACAGGCTGTCCTTTCCCTGGCCTGAACCTCCTAATGCACCCAACCAAAAGGAGAGCATGTAGAGTGGGGGCAGAGGAACAGGGCATTAGGGATTCAAAGTATGGCTTATAACTGAATAGCGTTGAACACGGTTGGTTGTTCATAAATGGACAAAAGGTTGCACACGATTAAAATCATAGAATGATACAGCACCGAAGGAGGCCATTTGGTCCATCGTGCCTGTGCTGGCTCTTTGGTAGAGCTATCCAATTAGTCCCATTCCCCTGCACTTTCCCCAGGGCCCTGCAATTTTCTCCCCTTCAAGTATTTATCCTTGAAAATACTCAAATGTGTCCGGTCAGAATGGATTCTCAAACGCGTGTCAGCTCAGCCAACAGTTTTCTTTGAAAAACATTTTTTTTTCTCAAAACACTGGTTTCCACAAGTCGAAAGGGCTTTCTCCTCAACTATAGTAACAATATAACAATTACAATCGGTCCCTGCCAAACCACCCCACCCCCCCCCCCCCCACCTACCTCCACAAAAAATAAATAAATCCCATTCTAGAGAAGAAAACAAACAAATCTATAAAAACAATACGGACAAGAGATCAGGGCTCAAATATTTTTCAATTTGGACGAGCAAAATCTGAAAACTTTTTGCACAACACTGATCATGGTTCCCAAGGGGAGAAAAAAAATCCAGGAAAAGAATTCTACACGTTAGAGTAGAAAGTGTATCAATATCGCCTCTGAACTTTTTTTTAAAAATAGAAAAAACAGGGTATTAATGGCCATCGACAAAGTAGAAAAGCTTTATTCTTTATTTTAAATGCAAACAATGTAATTGATTGGGGAGGGTGGGAGAAGGATTTCGTGGTACAACACATCAATATTGCATACTTAGTAGCAAGTATTGCTACTAAGAAATATATGTTTAGACCCATAAATAGAAAGCAGAGAGCCGTGCCCGAGATATATGCAGCAATAAGATCTGTACAGGTTAACACCAAGTGGGGGAGCCAAGTTTGCAATGAGGAGGCAACTCTGCGTATGAAAATCAAAATCGAGATATTTTTGGTTGTACACCACAATCAAAAATTAGCCTGTGTGATAATGAGCAGATAATGTGTTTTTTTTTGTGATGTTGATTGAGGGATAAATATTGGCCCAGGACACTAGGGAGAACTCCCCTGCTCTTCTTCGAAATAGTGGCCGCGGGATCTTTTAAGTCCACCTGAGGGGGGCAGACAGGGGCCTCAGTTTAACGACTCAAGTCTCTGGAGTGGGACTTGAACCCACAATCTTCTGACTCAGGCCAGAGTGCTCGTGTATACACACACTCACAGGAGGGGAAGTAGAGGGGGGCGGGGGGGGGGGGGAAAGAAACACACATTCCTTTATTTGAACCAAAAGGTATGCCTGTGGAACACACCAACTGAATTGTGTCTATATCCTCTCACTTGGTGAGGAATGCATTGGGACTGAGATGCTCGAGGAACTAGAGAGCTCTCTCGCCTCTTTCTGTCCTTCAACCCAAAATAGCGCTGCTTTCTCTACTTTCATAAAAAGCAGCTTTTTTAAAAAAAAAATCAGAAAATTTCCAAACAATCCGTTAGAAGAAACTTAAAGGCAAATAGATCACCAAGTTTTGTGCCTGCATAAAATAAAATTTTAAATCATATTTCCAATAGCTGTAAGATGGAGCAGGTTTCATAGCGACAAGAGGTAAACCAAATTGAGCTAGTCGAAGTTTTTATACTGCACTTAGAACATTATTGACGGTGTTAAGAATCGCTTCCTTTGTTAAAATAAACTTTTACTACCGCCTGGTATATTTACTGGGGAAACTGGAACTAACCCAACCTATGCTGCACCATCAGTGACATTTGTGAGCAGTTAGGTTGGCGGAAAACTTTTGTTCACCAGTTTTTGTCTTGCAAGGTAGAAACTGCCTCCAGACCTATAGCCCTCCGAGATCTCTCTGCTCTTCCACTTCTGGCCTCTTGCACAACCCCGATTTTCCACACTTCACCATTAGCGGCCGTGCCTTCAGCTGCCTGGACCCTAAACTTGAATTCCCTCCCGAAACCTCTCCCTCCTCCAATAAATGCTCCTTATAACCCATCTCTTTGACCAGACATTTGGTCACTTCACCCAGTATCTCCTCAGCGTCAAATTTTGTTTTGATAATTGCTCCTGTGAAGCACCTTGGGACGGTTTATTACATTAAAGGCACTATATAAATGCAAGTTGTTGTTGAATAAACTCAGATCTAGTACAGAAGCCCAGGGAGCCAATTGGCCAATTATCTTCAGTTAATGAATAGCATGTTGGGACTCAAAAAGGAGGAAAACGCAAGTCACAATAGCAACCTTATTAAGGTCAGTGACTAGGCATCAATATTTTTGGATGTGTACAACTTAAATGTGCCAAAAACAAAACCTCAACAGTTTTGTTGCATGTCAGTGCCAGGAATAGACCAAGTGAGTAGTGTGACATTTCTGCCCATTTTTATATTTATCACCCAGTGTAATTTGCTGTCCACTCACTAGTTTTGCTTTGAGTCACAGTGGTGGTGATAACGCTAGTTCCCAACGCATCTAAGTGGCAACAAATCACTTGGCACAGCCATATAATTGCTCCACTTCCTATGGATAACGCCACATCACTTTCCCTTGCAAATATTGTTACAGCCTTTCAGGAAATGGGGGGTGGCACCACTGTGGGAAGGGGATCGAGTTTTCAAGGTCATGGTGTTTATGTAGTCGGTGCATTTCATGAGCACTTAGGAATAGGTCCCATTATATTGCAGCTGCAAGATTAACTAGGGAAAATAAGTGACATGCTGTAATGTACAGAAAGAGCTATTTCATGGCTAAATTGTGATTTGTCGTCACTTACATCCACTCAGGACACTGGAGGTGATTAAACTGAAAGGAGGCTTCATCAGGAGTGCTTCATCACAGCAAAACATAAATGGAAGGGGTGTGTCAAATTGCCATACAATGTCCACTTGAACTGTGGAAAAACGTGTGTCTCTTTAACCTTGGGTTGCCACTGCAGACACAAAGGGTGAAGCATGATTTCATGCGATTGTTGGCATAAGCCCCTGAAGCTGCTCCGACACTGATCCACATTACATTCCCATCTGTACAGCCACGGCACTGATTAGAGACTCACTAATCTTGTCTTTGTCAAAAATGCTACCAGAGGTCGAATGTGTTGCAACACACGCACTGGTGTGTGATTGTGCAAGAGGAGAAACTTGTGACAAACTAAGTCTGTTACAAGTGCACTAGCTTACGTGCTGTATCCCCACCCAATAGTGTATTGCCAACATGCTAAATAAGCTTCGCGACAACACGGTCAACTCAAATTCTTAATGAAAACATCTCGCCATCAATAGCTGCTTTATTATTGGGCTGGTTTTAATTCAGATTCCAGGAGACTGGCACTCACGAGCAAGCTTCTGGCATCGACACTGCTGAATCCAGCACCAGCTTATCCCGGCAAGAGAATCGTAGACCCCATTTTCCATAGCACCGTTATTCTGCTGCAGAAATAAAGGAGCCAGATTTAGCTGTTTTTGAAGCCGGTATCCTGGAAGCTAAATGAAAACAAGGCCAATATAAAAAGTAAGAGACTGCAGTGGCCAATAAGCATGGAAAGAATTGAGATTGGCAGATTTGAATTCTCTAGTGGTGTTCGATTATTTCATTCTGCCCTCCTGAGCATCCCTGATTATAATCGCTCAACCATTGGTGGCCGTGCCTTCTGTTGTCTAGGCCCCAGGCTCTGGAACTCCATGCCTAAACCTTTCCGCCTCTTTCTTCCTTCAAGACGCTCCTCAAAACGTCCCTCTTTGACCAAGCTTTTGGTCACCTGCGCGGCTCGGTGTCAAACTTTTATCGCATAACACTCCTGTGAATCACCTTGGAACGTTAAAGGCGCTATATAAATACAAGTAGCTGCTTGTTGTTAAGGGTTGTGTTTTGGTTCCCAAAAAAGATAATCCTTTAAAGCTTCAGCATGCCCATCTACATGCTGGTCATTTAGTCTGTTCACAGAATGCAGTACACATACCCTGACGCAAGAAATAGCAATGTATGACAAGAACGTAAGGGGGCAACGAGGTTTTACTAACACACTGCGCCTCGCACTTCTTTTCAATTTATGGGTTACCCATAAAAAGGCAAGATTAGGATATTAAAAGGGGGAATTGATGTATACTTATAAAAGGAAAGATTTACTGGGCGACGGGGAAAGAGCAGAGGGGGAGGGGGGGGGTCATTGTGGGACTAATTGGATAGGTCTTTGAGAGCTGGCACAGGCACGACCTCTTTCTGTGCTGTATGATTCTATGATTAGGAGACTGAACGATAGATCATCAACTGCGATCACAAAAAAAGACTGGGAAGTGCAAAGTAGGTCAGACCTTGCTCCTTGGATGTCAAAGCGCCACACGATTTCATGTGCTTTGCTGGCCCTGGAATAACCTCATGAAACAGCTCCAACACTGATCCACATTATATTTCCCTTCTGCACGGCTACAAAACTGGATTATTAAGAAACTTGCTAATCTGTCTTTGTCGAAAATGCCACCAGAGGTCGTATATGCTCCAGTACACACACAGAACTCCAACAGCTCTGATTAACATGTCTAGCCATCGGGAGCAGTGATGAGTAGCTGCTAGTTGGTGCAACGTACTAAATAGTCATCCGAGAAGCTGTCCAAACTGCATGGCCGTGCACTATAGTTCATTCTTGACCACTGAGGGAAGAAATAGTTACAGGATGGTCTCGGGTACAGAAAAGCAACACTCTGCTATTCCATTTGAAGATCATAAGAACATAAGAATTAGCAGGAGTAGGCCATTCGGCCCCTCGAGCCTACTCCACTATTCAATGAGATCATGGCTGATCTTCTACCTCAGCTCCACTTTCCTGCACTATCCCCAAATCCCTCGATTCCCTTAACATCCAAAAATCTATCGATCTCTGTCTTGAATATGCTCAAAGACTGAGCCTCCATAGCCCCCTGGGGTAGAAAATTCCAAAGTTTCACCACCCTCTGAGTGAAGAAGTTCCTCCTCATCTCAGTCCTGAATGGCCGACCACTTATTCTGAGACTGTAACCCCTGGTTCTAGACTCCCCAGCCAGAGGAAACATCCTCCCTGCATCTACCCTGTCAATCCGCAAGAATGTTGTATGTTTCAATGAGATCACTTCTCATTCTAAACTCTAGAGAATATAGGCCTAGTCTACTCAATCTCTCCTCATAGGACAATCCCTCCATCCCAGGGAATCAGTCGGGTGGACCTTTGTTGCACTCCCTCAATGGCAAGCATATCCTTCCCTACATCATTTCCACTCAGCTCTCCACAGCCAAGCACCGCCATCCAGCCCTTTCTTTCATGCTTAATTATCTTATCGTTGGCTTGCCCTGTTTGTATTTGGGTGGCCTGAAGTTTTAGGCGGAGGTGTTTTTAAGCACAGCTGCCTTATCAGTAGATAAAACCTAAATCATCACAGTGTTCGGTTAGCATCAGAAAGGAAGTACGAACTTGCATTCATATAGTGCCGTTTGCGACCTCAGGATGTTCCAACATGCTTCACAGCCAATTAAGTACTTTTTGAAGTGTGGTCACTGTTGTAATGTAGGAAACGTGGCAGCCAATTTGCACACAGCAAGCTCCCAAAACAGCGATGTTATAATGACCAGATAATCTGTTTTAGTGATGTTTGTTGATTGAGGGATAAATATTGGCCAGGACAATGGTGGTGATGGTGGGGGGGGAAACTACCCCCACTCATCATCGCAATAGTGCCATCGGATCTTTTGCATTCAACTGAGGTGGAAAATAGGACCTTGGTTTAACGTCTCGTCCAAAAGATGGCACCTCCGACAGTGCAGCACTCCTTCAGCGCTGCACGGGGTGTTGGCATCGATTTTGTGCTTAAGCCGCTGGAGTGGGAATTCTTAAACAACAGGAGGCAGTAAATTAGCACTGGGGAGGGGGGGGGGGTGGATTCTCCCACTCGTCTGCCGTGACCTTGGTGGAAGAGCCACTGGAGAGAGAGGGAGGGAGAGGAGTACTGTTTACGCCGTTTCAGCGGCTCTTCCGGAGTCACAGCAGGAGAATCCCCCCTCGTCCCACACATCCCTGTGGAAATTCACTCCCAGAACTCTCGCGTTATTCAGAAGGACAGGGTGTGGAAAGGAGGCAACGGGACAATGAGGTAAACATTCACTCAACTTTCGAGCACACCTCTCGGAAGATTTTCAAATTTGCTTGGGGAGGATATTGAACAAAGGAAAGACAAGGTGAACACTTAATGGTAACATAAAAAGGAGTCACTACTTGTGACTACACTGCCTGAAAGGGTGGTGGAGGCAGACTCACTAGTACATTGGATAAATACTTGGAAGGGAAAACAATTACAATGCAATGGAGAAAAAGCAGGGAAGTGGGATTAGCTCTACCAGAGAGCCAACACAGGTACAAATGGACCGAATGACCTCCTTCTGTGCTGGATCACTGATTCTATTTTTACGTTTCTGATTATACACTGTGCCAACACTCATCTACAGGTGAGCATTTCAGCCTGGGCCACTGTTCAGAGTACATCAGTATGAGTATGAGACAGTGAGACCTTTATCTGACGGCTCCTCGAACACGAGTAGCCAACTTCAGCTGGGAGAATGCACATGGCCAATTTGGTTTTCAAAAATAGATAGGGTTACGTTCCAATTAATGGGCAGCACATAAAACTAAACCATTTAGTAGCCAATAGACCACTAAATCGAAATGCTTTGTTTTCGAAGGCAGGGTCAGAGAGGTCATCAATAATTACTGTTACTTTCTGTGCAGTAGCCAGCATTATAAACTTTCAGAGGGTTGCCAACACTCCAAGAGTGCCCTGGAGTCTCTGGGAATTAAAGATTCATCGCCAGGACACTGGTGCGACCAACCAGGGAGAAAAAGCAACAGGGTACTTTTTTTTTTAAAGTTTGTTTCTATTTTCGTTGAACACTTATTTATTAGTTAGTAAAAAAAATTGGAGATTGGAAAAAAACTGGTTTGACTGACAGTGCAGAATCATCCAATCAGGTAATGAAGAGTCTATTCACTTTCCAGTAAAGGGGTGGGGGGGGGGGAAGAGAGCAACGGTAAACGTCTCAGGCGATCGATGGCGGAAGTGTGGAGAGGGGGCAGGCGATTGGAGGCAGGTCATGTGATGAAACACAGGAATATACCGAGGTTGGCCACTCTAACTTTCAGTCACAACCTTCCCTGCCCTACAGCAAGTTTTTATTGAGATATTTGCCCTACTCCAGCGCATAATCTAAAATCAAAATAAAAACAGGAAACAGAAGGGTTACGATTTACTCTACATGGCTACTAGATTTATTCAATGTGAGCTGAGTCATATGGATAACACCAGGGATAAGAGGGCAGCAGCTACAAGGTAATAATTCATTCAAGTGGTTTTCAATAACACTGCAAAACCTTGAGCATGCACATCAACAAGCTCAAGATTAAATTATTGTTGAAATCTATCAAAACTAGTTATGCTGTAAAATAGCAAAGACTTATTGCTTTCAAAAAGAACTAAATTGGGGTTCCTCGCCATTGGGGAAAAGGGAGAGGGAAAATCACAGGTCTGATTCCTTAGGCTGTTGCGCTCCACCTTGCTATCAGGAGAAGGAAAAATTAAATTGAGGGGGACAGTCATCACTGTTGCCACACACTCTGTAGCAGCTGATCCGCGGTGGCATCGGTGCCAGCCTCGCTGGTTATGGTGACACATGCCAGCTCGGCAAGCAGTTGGAATCTCACAACTACCGGTCGCCCATTTAAAACAGAGATGTGGAGGAATTTCTTCTCTCAGAGGGTCATGAATCTTTGGAATTCTCTACCCCAGAGTTGTGGAGGCTAAGTCATTGAATATATTTACGGTGGCGATAGACAGATTTTTGAATGATAAGGTAGTCAAGGGTTTATGAGGAGTGGGCAAGTGGAGTTGAGGCCAAGATCAGACCAGCCATGATCTTATTGAATGGCAGAGCAGGCTCGAGGGGCCAAATGGCCTACTCCTGCTTCTATTTCTTATATTCTTATTGTCCGGTGAGCTAGCTGACATCTCAGAAGGGCGTCACCGGTGAGCCAGAGGGCGAACGGAATCAAAACGAAACAAAAAAAAAAAAAAGCAAATTCAGCACAGATGCAGAGCACGTCGTCACGTATGAGAACTTGCCCCTCGAGGGGGAAAGGGAGTCTGGAAAGGTTTCAGACAAATGGCAAGCAAGTGGAATTAAATAACTTTATATCAGTACTGAAAGATACAGTGGTTCTATTGCTGCAAAAAGCACAAGTAGTTGAAAACATTACAGAAGTTACACAACCTCTTAGCTGCAATGTCTGGGGGAAGGGGGGAGAAAACAGATACACATCATAAATACCCTCCAAAAAAATAATAGTTCACTCTTCTTACCATTGTGGATCAGAGTGCTGAGGGCACTCGAGGTAGCATGACAAATATGAAATGTATAAAAACATTATTAGATATCCCGGTAACCCATGTACACAACCTGGGCCCCATCTCACCAATAGCAAGTACATCACTAAACCATTACAAGAAGGTGACGGGAGGAGCAAAATCTCAATTCATTATATTTTTTTCTATTTTATAAACAAATATAAACTATTAAAAAAAAAATATTGGTGAAGCGGATTGGATAACAAGGTCGGAACAAACCTGAGGGTGGGCGAGTCGAGTACCTTTCAAAAACTCACGAAGCTCACCGCCTAGCAAGGCAGTGTAAAGCCAGCTGCTGTTCTATTCCAGGTATGGAGGTAGTAACAGCATATACTTGTTTATCGCCTTCCCCCCCTCACCCCAGACCAGAAGTGTAGGGGACTTTTTCCACGTTGTCCAGAAGGCATTAGGAAGCACCTTACGGTATACGGCACCTCGTTCACAGATCACCACCTTCACCAACGTGCAGATCAATTGCTGACATATCCCCCCCCCCCCCCCACTCAAAAAAAATTGCTCCCAGCCAAAGCAGGCAACGAATGCACGTTTAAAGCAAGAAAACCAAACCATTCCCAAATGACTTCTTCTTAAAGCAGTCTGCATTTCCCAGCAGTGGCCCAAGCAGAGTGCCTTGGTGCCAGTATGCACTAGAATTCAGTTGTGCCACGAATGCCCCAAAATATTTTTGTTCTGGTGAAAACACACATTAATGTAAAAATCGGTGGGAAGTTGGGGCTTCTGCAATCCTTCCAGTCTCCGTGAAAGTATTTGTAAAAACCCAGACTTCTTAAAAGTTTTAAAGAACCTCCATTTTCAATGTTAATGCATATTCTTTTTTTTTAAGAAAAGGAAATACATTCCTTTTTTTCTAAAAAAAAGTCTAACACTATTACAGCTCATAAATGGAACCACGCACGAGCGTCGCTGACTATTCTGGCAAAAATAAACATAATAAAAGAGGACCAAAGGAACGACAGATGAAAAAAGAATCAAGGAACTAAAAACAATGTTTCATCATCTTCCCCAGCCAACGTCTTTTTCAACGTGCCACCACATCCACAGGGCTCCGTTAGTCTGATGTGTCATGAAAATCCTTTAGCAGTGTCCTACGTCTCTGTTCTGCTATATGCATTTGATTCTCTAGATCCTGAAAAGCAAAGCAGAAGTATGGTGGTCAAAATACAGGCAAACATCTCCAACAGATGATACACAACACAAGACTGGAATAAAACATATGCTGGACCGCCCCCACCCCACCCCCCAACCCCAACGCCCCCCCCCCCCCCCCCACATCCTGTTGTTCAAGTGGAAGAAAAATGAGCTTGGATTCATATGGACCTTTCGCAGCCTCAGGACATCCCAAACGCTATATTTTTGAAATGTAGTCAGGTCGATAGGCAAAGGCATAAGCCACTTTGCACACAGCAAGGTTCCACAAACCGTAAATGAGGTAAGCCCCCAATTAATCTATTTTGGCGACACTGGTTGAGGGATGATTGTTGGCCAGGATATTGGGCGAAGTGTTAAATACTCTTCTTTAAATTTACAGCTAGCTGACCAGGCACTGAGGTTTCACCCTAGGTCATGTGCTCAAGTCCTGGAGTGGAGCTTGAACCCACAGCTTCCCAATGCTCAGGTGATCGCGCAACCAACTAAGTGAACAAAAGGTAGGACAATGGGACTAGTTAACTCTCGTGTGGATCTAGCAGCAGCACAGACACAGGCTGAATGGCTCCCTTATCTTCAATTTTTATGTTTGTGAAATTCAGCAACTCCTAAGCAATATTTTTGAGTTAAATGAAAGCTAATGATTTTGGTTTAGATCCCCACTTCTCATATTATTTCAATACTTTAATTTTAAATATCTGATAGTTCTAATGAAACGTTGCATTTCTTTAAAACACTAGTTAGGCCACAGCGAGGGTACTGCGTGCAGTTCTGGTCACCATATTACAGGAAAGATGTGATTGCACTAGAGAGGGTACAGAGGAGATTTGTGAGGATGTTGCCAGCACTGGAGAATTTTAGCTGTGAAGATAGATTGGACAGGCTGAGGTAGTTTAGTTGAGGTGTTTAAAATTATGAGGGGCCGAGATAGAGTGGATAAGGAGGACCTATTTCCCTTAGTAAAGAGGTCAATAGCCAGGGGCATAGATTTAAAGTAATTGGAAGGAGGTTTACAGACAATTTGAAGGGAAATTTCTTCACTCAGAGGGTGTTGGGGGTCTGGAACTCAATACCTGAAAGGGTGGTAGAGGTAGAAACCCACAGCATGTTTAAAAAGTACTTGGATAAGCTCCTGAGATGTCGTAAATAGCAAGGCTACCGACCAAGAGCTGGAAAGTGGGGTTAGGCTGGATTGTTCTTTTTCGACTGGCCCAGACACGATAGGCCGAATGGCCTCATTCTGTGCCGTAAATTTCTGTGACACTCTTAGGATTGGTGGAAACACTGCTACCACTTGCTAGAAGCAATTGTTCTGCTCCATTCAAAAATCCTCCAGAAAAATCGCAGTGTTCGATGTACATCCTGGAATTTAACCCAACTCTATTTTCGGGGATTTGGGAGCGGACGGGAGAAATTTAGTGTATTATTTAATTCTATTAATGTGAAATGCCAGAAATCTTTGACCTCCTCATGTATACTTAGCTAGCCATACCCAAGGCTACAAAATTCTAGGATTTTTTGCAGGTATATTTTGGTACTCTCTCGAACTAGGGGGCACAGTCGCAGGATAAGGGGTCAGCCATTTAGGACTGAGTTGAGGAAGAATTTCTTCACTCAGAGGATTGGGAATCTTTGAAATTTTCTGCCCCAGAAAGCTGTGGATGCTCAAGACCAAGATCGATCGATTTTTGGACACTGAGAATCAAGGGTTACGGGGATAAGGCGGGAAAGTGGAGTTGAATGGCCTGTTTCTGTGCTGTAGATTCTATATCATTCTATGTTGGTAGATCAGCCATGATATTATTGAATGGCGGAGCAGGCCTCGAAGGGCCATATGGCCTACTCCTGCTCCTATTTCTTAGGCCCTCATGTATAATATACACACAACAGTGCACAAACACTTGATATTTCTGGGGGAAGCGATAGGGATGGAAGGGGAGTGCAGATGACACTCCAAGATTTACAGGGTTAGGGAATAAGACACCAGAACAGTGCAAATTGCGCACACTGTACTAAAAACAGTTAGGTTACAACAGTCCTTTTGCACATTCACATTTTTCGTAAATGTTTGAAGTGCCACTCACTGTTCCATCATTTACAAGAAAAACCATCTCACACCTCACATCTTGCCTTCAATATCAATACTACACATTTTTGAAAAAAATAAACTATTATTTGCTTGTCCTTTCCACTATTTTAAACCATATTACTCAACTTCCTGCAGCTTCTGCACAAACCTGACACGGAAGGAGTCACGGTCATGATTTAACTGTTCGTGTCTCCACCACTGGGTTCTCATGTGTAAATGTCAAATTATTACTACTTTTTACTCTAAGTACACAGATCTTGTACTCGAGAGCAGTTAGATACACAAATCCACCTCAATACACAGCTTACCCCTCGGTCATAACTGTCTGCTCGCTCCACCTTCCAGGACAGGTTCTCAATCTCTGCTTCCAGCTGTGCTTGCTGGTACTCAAACTGGAAAAGACAACATTTCAAGTCAGCAACGATACAAAACCAGCACGGCAGGGAGGTTAAATCCGCTACTGTTCCGCCATTTTCAGATTTCATAGAACCATAAGAAATTTACAGTACAGAAGGAGACCATACAGTCCATCGTGGCTGTGCTGGCTCTTAGCAGTCTTGCTCAGCCCCACACACTGTTCCCACATTCTGTGGGTCCCGTGCAACTGGCTCTTAAATGGAAAAACCATGCCTGCGCGGAATTTTGAATGGGGCACGCAGACAGTTATAGGGGGCGCGTGGCCCCCCCCAAAATGAGGGGAAACATTGGCCCCACACCCCCGCTTTTTGTCTTAAGCTCCTCATCCTCAAGTACTTACCCAACTCCCTTTTAAAGTTATTTATGGAATCTGTTTCTGCCACCTTTTCAGGTAGAGCGTTCCAGATCCCAACAATCCTGGGTGAAAACATTTCTCCGCATCTCAATCTTTTGCCAATGATTTTAAATCTAGTTATTAACCCACTCGCCAGAGGGAATAGCTGTTCTCTCTCTACACTATCAAAACCTCTCATCATCTTGACAACCTCTATTATGTCACCTCTTAACCTCTGTTCCAAGGAGAATAATCATAATTTTTCCCAACGTCTCCTCATAACCGAAGTCACTTATCCCTGGTAACATCCTGGCCAACCTCCTCCCTTTACATCTTTCCTGAAGTGTGGCGCCCAAAATTGTCCGAACATTCTGCCCATTAGCACCAGAATCAGTGAGGATAAAGGGGGAAATGCTGACAGAGAGTCTGATCAGCAGGAGGAACTGTTAGAATCCTTAAGGTCTTAAGAGGATTAACATGTCTGGATGTTACCAGAGGGCGTATTTCCATCTCCACCCCACCCCCGCCCATATACTGATGGACAGTAACGGTCCTTTCTGATGCTATACATTACTACAGATTCTTACAAGGTTTGACAGGGTAGATGCAGGGAGGATGTTTCCTCTGGCTGGGGAGTCTAGAAACAGGGGTCACAGTCTCAGAATAAGGGGTCGGTCATTTAGGTCTGAGATGAGGAGAAATTTCTTCACTCAGAGGGTGGTGAATTTTTGGAATTCCCTACTCCAGAGGGCTGTGGAGGCTCAGTCTTCGAGTATATTCAAGACGGAGATCGACAGATTTTTTGAATATTAAGGGAATCAAGGGATATAGGAATAGTGCAGGAAAGTGGAGTTGAGGTAGAGGATCATCCATGATCTTACTGAATGGCGGAGCAGGCTCGAGGGGCCGAATGGCCTACTCCTGCTCCTAATTCTTATGCTCTTACCAAAGTGTCCAACTTTGTTTTTAAAAAAAAAACCCTTGGTAATAATACATTTCCCTAGCGTCTGACAGCTCTGGAATAGCTCCCAATGGGTCAGTCACAAACCCCATTAAATAAATCCATCTCAGGACACAGGTAGACCCGCCTTTCCACTACCAGTATGGAAGCAGACTGGAGATAAATGGACCTAAAATGGTTGGTCATTGTTGGGTTAAGAAAATCTTTTAAATTAAAAATTATACACATTTTTGTATTTCTTAAGATATTTGAGCTGGAGTTCAACAGAGGGTAGTTTCCCACAAACCTGCCTTCGATAGTAAGTACATGCACAAAAATGATACGGTGCATAAAACAAGAAAAAATGCATCTATTAAGTCTGGTGTGGCATTTGTACAGATATATGCAATTCATAGGGAGACTCTTATCAAATGAGTAACGGCTCCTTCATCACTAACAGTCTGTCCTGTTGTTAGAAATCAATGCCCCTCTGCTACAGTGGCCTAGAATGCGTGGCACACAGACAGCAGGAGCCGACAAAGCCACATAACCAACCTGTACTTTACCAGATAGAAGGAAACAAAATCAGCTTTGAGACCACATACAGCAGATCACAAGGTAAAAGCTTACAGGTTATTTAGTTTGAAAATGGACACAGGAACTTGCTAGCGCAGTGACAAAATTCACAAGCCGAGTGAGATTCAAAGCATGTTAGCTTCACATGCAAGGTAATGTTACATGCTACCAGTAAAAGTGGTTAATTCTGGGTCAACTGATACCTTTAAAAAGAAAATGCGCACAAGCGGGAGGGAAGATGTGCGCGAGGGAGGGTGGGCTTGGGCGCGGGGGAGGGTGGACGGGCGCGTGGGTGGGCGAGGGTGGGTGGCTGGGTGTGAGAGAGGGGGATGCTGTGCTAGAGGAGGAGGGTGGGTGCAAGTGTGCGGGAGCGCAAGGAAAGCTGTGCGAATGGCCTTTACCTTTTTCCAAGTTTCATTTTACTATATTGGCATTTTCCATCGGCAGAAATTTGTGGACATTTGGGTAGTGAGGTACAGCTCCCGGGATCAAAACCACCTTCTCCCGATCAGTCAAGACCAAGAGCTGAAAGAAAACTATCGGACCCGTTTGGGAAAGAAATCATCACTTTGCTCAATTCCCAGGGACAGAGGTAAAAATTAGATGGCTTGGAGAAAGGATGTCAGGCTGGGCCTTTTTACCCAAAATAGAGCTATAGCGCCAGTTACCAGGGAGGACCTTTGACGTGGGCAGTGTTAATGGGTTCAACATATAATTAGTTGAGTTTCTGAAGAGAAGCGATTGATGGACATGGTGAGAAGGTCAAGTCTATCAAAAACATACTTGTTGGACCAAATGGCATTTGCCTGTTTCTAAAAATTCTTGCAATTACACTTTGCAAGAAAATAAGGAACACCATCAATTTCTCCACTAGTGTCCTGATTCCTTCGGTGATGCGGAAACTCAGGGCCGATTAGATTGAGGTCAATTAAAATAATGAATGGACTTTATTGTGCTCACATTGACAAATGATTTCAATTTGATAGGTTGGGGAAGGACCAGGGGTGACATTTGTAAGTTAAGCACGAGTAGACCTATGTTAACTGTTAGACTGCTGTTCTTTTCGCAAAGGACAGTTGCTGGTTCGTGCAACGAGTGTTGTATACCTTCAAGACAGCTGGACCGGTTTCTGACTGGGCTCGAGATCACGCTGTAGGTGCCAAGAAATATTGTTCATGCTCAATCTGGTTTCCTGGACTAATTTCAATCACCTCGGGGAACAGAGTGGAATTTTCCTGTTTTTTCCGCATCGCCCAGGAGATTAATGGCTTCTGGTGGATAGGGAGTATCTGAATCGTGATGCAATGCATCACAACTATAAGGAACAGGCTGGATTGACTAGCTGATCTTTTCCTGTCTGACATTTTAGTATGGTGGAATGATTACAGGGCTATTTTCTCCCCCTCCACTTATTTTCCTACTCCATTGAGTTTGATTTCATTTTTTCTTCTGATCCTCTGCTACTTTTAAATGCCTTATATTTTATATTTAAATTACATCATAAAGCATCCAACTGAGAAGCCATTATTATGACACCATATCGGTTACCTCACAAACATAAATTTTTTGTACAAGCCCGTACACTTCAGTCGGAGAGCTCAGCGAACGCAGCATAAATTTTTTTTCTATGACTGAAAGTTCCCAGTCCCACTGCCAAGGTAAATACATTTTATCAGCTTTTTAGGACAAAATGTTTTGAATAGCATAGTACTAAAATGCTGCAATACAAAGTCAAAATGCTGTGAATGCTGGAAATCTGAAATATAAACAGAAATACTCAGCAGGTCAGGCAGCTTGGAGTTTAGGTTTGGACGAAGGGTCATCGACCTGAAACATTGCAAACTCTGCTTTTCTCTCCAGAGCTGCTGCCTGGCCTGTTGAGTATTTCCATCATTTTCTGTTTATACTACAATTCTGTACTTCGGTGTTCTTGTTTTTGTAACCAGTGCAACGGCTGCAACCCATTCACAGCCACATGGTACGGACCAGGTATCACAAAACTCCTGTACCTCAAACAGGATGGACCAAATCATTGAAACACAGTTTATGGATTGCATCTAAAAGCGAAAGGGCCTGTGCTCCACAAGTTGCTAAATTACATTCTTGGACAATTACGGTTTGTTATTTAGATAGGTTCAAAAGGTGTCTGTGAAAAGCTCTTACCAGTTTCTTCCTGGGCCCAGATTCCATATAGTACGCATATGGATACGTATACTGCAAAGTGTAACGACACTATAGAAAGGAAAACAAAAATGAAAATGATTGTAGAAGTTGTATGTTAAAAGGTTAATTTACAGTGAATTTAGTAAGAAAAAGCAGTTCATATTTTTTTTGGGGGGGGGGGGAAAAAAAGAGAAAATAAAAATTATTTATTTCTCTCAGTATCACCAAGATAGCACTGAGAACTGGTGCAAGTATGATGGACAGAAGGGCCAACTTCTTTGCTGTAAAACATTTTTTTTTGTAATTCATTCACGGGATGTGAGTGTTGCTGGCATTTATTGGCAATCCCTAACTGCCCTTAACTTGAGTGGCTTACTAGGCCATTTCAGAGGGTAATTAAGAGTCAACCACATTGCTGTAGGTCTGGGGTCACATATAGGCCCACACCGGGTGAGCATGACAGATTTCCTTAATGAGCCAGATGGTTTTTCCAACAATCCAGTAGTTTCATGGTTATCATTACTGATACTTGCTTTTATGGTTATCATTACTGATACTAGACTTACTCAGACAGGCTCAGTGGAAATTTAAGATCAGCTCATCCAGTCAGGCAGGATGGTGCAGAAAAAACTCAAAAACGATCAACTGGAGAATACACCTGGGGGCGCAGGAGGGAGGAAGACCTGTATTGTCAACAGAAAGACATCTGCCAATCGACTTATAGGTGTAGGAGTTCCATGGCTGAAAACCACATTTTATAAAGTTCTAAAAAAATGTTATTGATATAATCTGTGGTTATAAGAACATACGAATTAGGAGCAGTTGAGATACAGGAGCATAGTGGTTATGTTACTGGACTAGTAATCCAGAGACGAGAGTTCAAATCCCAGCTGGGGGGGATTTAAATTCAGTTATTTAAATAAATCTAGTATCAATGATAACCATGAAACTACCGCATTGTCGGAAAAACCCAGCTGGTTCACTAATGTCCTTTAGGAAAGGAAATCTGTCACCATTAAGCGCTCTGGCCGGTATGTGAATCCAGATCCACACAGCAATGTGGTTGACATCAGTGGTGGGGAAAATGTTGGAATCAATTATTAAGGATGAAATAACAGCGCATTTGGAAAGCAGCGACAGGATCAGTCGAAGTCAGCATGGATTTATGAAAGGGAAATGATGATTGACAAACCTTCTGGAATTTTTTGAGGATGTAACTAGTAGAGTGGACAAGGGAAAACCAGTGGATGTGGTGTATTTGGACTTTCAAAAGGCTTTTGACAAGGTCCCACACAAGAGATTGTTGTGCAAAATCAAAGCACAAGGTATTGGGGGTAATATACTGACGTGGATAAAGAACTGGTTGGCAGACAGGAAGCAGAGAGTCGAGATAAACGGGTCCTTTTCAGAATGGCAGACAGTGACTAGTGGAGTGCCGCAGGGCTCAGTGCTGGGATCCCACTACAATATACATCAATGATTTGGATGAGGGAATTGAGTGTAATATCTCCAAGTTTGCAGATGACACTAAACTGGGTGGCGGTGTGAGCTGTGAGGGGGACGCGAAGAGGCTGCAGGGTGACTTGGACAGGTTAGGTGAGTGGGCAAATGCATGGCAGATGCAGTATAATGTGGATAAATGTGAGGTTATCCAGTTTGGGTGCAAAAATGCGAAGACAGATTATCTGAATGGTGGCAGAGAAGGAAAAGGGGAGGTGCAACGAGACCTGGGTGTCATGGTTCATCAGTCACTGAAAGTTGGCATACAGGTGCAGCAGGCGATAAAGAAGGCAAATGGTATGTTGGCCTTCATAGCGAGGGGATTTGAGTATAGGAGCAGGGAGGTCTTATTGTAGTTGTACAGGGCCCTGGTGAGGCCTCACCTGGAATATGGTGTTCAATTTTGGTCTCCTAATCTGAGGAAGGACGTTCTTGCTATTGAGGGAGTGCAGCGAAGGTTCACCAGACTGAATCCCGGGATGGCCGGACTGACATATGAGGAGAGACTGGATCAACTGGGCTTTTATGCATTGGAGTTTAGAAGGATGAGGGGGGATCTCATAGAAACATACAAGATTCTGACAGGACGGGACAGGTTAGATGCGGGTAGATTGTTCCCGATGTTGGGGAAATCCAGAACCAGGGGACACAGTCTTAGGATAAGGGGTAGGCCATTTAGGACTGAGATGAAGAGGAACTTCTTCACTCCAGAGTGTTGTTAACCTGCGAAATTCCCTGCCGCAGAGAGTTGTTGATGCCAGTTCATTGGATATATTCAAGTGGGAGTTAGATATGGTCCTTACGGTTAAGGGGATCAAGGGGTATGGAGAGAAAGCAGGAAAGGGGTGCTGGGAATGATCAGCCATGATCTTATTGAATGGTGGTGCAGGCTCGAAGGACTGAATGGCATACTCCTGCACCTATTTTCTATGTTTCTGTGACTCTTAACTGCCAAAACCACTACAACAAAGTCAGCACTATGGGAGAACCTTCACCATACAGACTGCAGAGGTTCAAGGCGGCGGCTCACCAGCACCTTCTCAAGGATAATTCGGGATGGGCAATAAATGCTGGCCTTGCCATCGACGCCCATATCCCGTGAACAAATAAATAAAATAAAAGGTAGGCCACACGGCCCCTCGAGCCTGCTCCACCACCCAGGTGTTGCACATGCAAATTTGTCACTTTAGAAAAAAAGAAGAAGAAAAAGAGAAAGAAGTCAAGTAATTTTCTGTAATGTTTTCCCTGATCTTCGGGAGTAGTTGAGAATTTACAAGCACCTGCCAATCTACTAAGAAATTGGAGCCGGAACTATCTGTTAATTGACTTCAGCCTCTGCACAGGAACACGTAGCCTGCAACTGACCACTGGATGTTCCTCAACAGCAATCAGACCGTTCGACCCGACAGAATCAAGGAATATGGGGATAGTGCAGGAGGTGGAGCTGAGGTAGAAGATCAGCCGTGATCTTATTGAATGGTGGAGCAGGCTCAAAGGGGCCGAATGGCCTACTCCTGCTCCTATTTCTTATGTTCTTATGACACACGAGTTACAAACAGCTTCACTGAAGCAGCAGAATATTCATGGTATAATGCTCCTGTCCTTGCAAACCAGGATATCCTCCGACACACCGAGAGCAGTGCCGTGGAAGATTCACGGGTGAACAACAATTATTGCTTGCTGACTGACAAAAAAAAACATGAAATATATTTGAAACCACGTCTCAGAAGAAATCCAACTGCTCCATTTCATTCGCACCACTAAAGGGATGCTGTGGCTTCAGTGAGTGGGTGGGTGGGTGAAATTGCAGCCAGCTGTAGCTCTGTGGATGCGATCACAAAAATAACTGACTGACTGTGGAGCGTTAGCCAGTGAATGTAAATTCAAAACTGCGTAAATTTAACGTAATCGGTCGGAGGATTGGAGGAGATACGAGGGAAAATCTCTTCACTCAGAGGGTGGTGGGGGTCTGGAACTCTCTGCCTGAAAGGGTGGTAGAGGCAGAAACCCTCATCACATTTAAAAAGGGCTTGGATGTGTACTTGAAGTGCCGTGACCTACAGGACTACGGATCAAGAGCTGGAAAGGTAGGATTATGTTGGACATGATGGGCTGAAATGGCCTCCTTCTGTGCTGTATATTTTTATGATTCTAAGTCATCTTGAGAGGTTTTAACAGTTAAAGATGGCAAGCCAGCCACAATTACATCAGCCTTCCCAGAATAGATGACGTATAATGGCCTCATTCAACATACGATGGCAAGAATGCACAGTATTACTGGCTGCATTTCTTTTGAGCACAAGATACAGGTCAGTGACCTCAGAAAAAGAGAAATCTTCCCTCCAACATTCGCAAAACATTTTTTTCTATTGCCCAGCCCAGGTTCACAGAGGTGCTCCATGCTTTCCCTCTCCCACCCACTCAAACTGCACCGCCCCCCCCCACCCACCCCCCCAGAGTCAGTGACTCATGCTAAGGGATATTCCACAAGTGGAGGCAGCCCTCCAGTACTTTGTCCAAATGGCTGTTTTTCAGTCTAGACAGTATGTGTCGACAAGCTATTTAACCACATGGCTACAACAAGCAGGCTCGATCCTGTCCACACCCACAGCCCACGTACTTCCTATTAGGGGTTAGTGGACAGCAAGTAGGAATCATCCCCGTTATTATCCCTGCCCGCCACAGGAAAGCACAACCCAATCAACTGGAGCAACAAGCGACGATAAATTTAACAAGAACCCTTCAACCTTCGCCATACTTAAACATTGGCATTCAGTACTTAGAAACCAAACAAGTGACATCTATTGGTAGGACTTGTCCTCTTTAATTTCATAGTAATGAATACTCAGGAAATCATAATGACTAATTCTAATTTTTTTCTGGAGTCATTTAAAAGACAGTTACTACTATGTAAAACTATCCAAGCAGCAGAATAATATTCGCAACTTACATGGTAAAATGTTCCAATCCTTCCAAAACAGAGTACGTTCCGACCCACCGAGAGCAGCACCACAAAAAATGCTCCGATGGGGGAAGGAAGGGATGAGCTTGATGGGCCAAATGGCACTTACTATGATCAATTCCCAGGGCACAAGACTCCACTGTGTTAGAAATGCCTTTTCTCATACCTTTAAACTGGGCTGTAATCCAGCCCAAACATGGGGTTAAGATCTCCTTACTGCAACATCTACAGTCACAATCTAATTGTCGAGTGTTCGCCGCTGATTCTGTGGTCACCAGATGCCTGCACACAGGAACATTCCAACAGAGGTCACCAGATAACCAATAAGAACCTTAGCCAAGGGCAACTCAGAATACATCGGAATTCTAAACCTGGAAAGCCTTGGTGTGTATGACTGATTAGCAGACGGGGCAGTGCATTTACCCTCTAGACCGTGAATTAAAGAACTTGCATTTATGTAACATAGTAAATATTCCGACGGTGCTTTACTGGTGTGTTATCAAAATTTGACACCGAGCCACACTAGGAGACATTAGCACCAAAAGCTTGGTCAAAGGGGTAGGCTTTCATGAGCATCTTAAAGGAGGTGGGAGAGGCGGAGAGGTTCAGGGAGAGAATTTTCTGCGCTTAGGTCCCAGGCAGTTAATAGGAATTAGGGAGGCTTTAACCCAGGTTCTCCCTATCTCTGTTGGCTCCTCCAGCCCTACAACCCTCCAAGATCTCTGCGTTCCTCCAATTCTGGCCTCTTACGCATCCCTGATTTTCATCAGTCTACCAATTGTGCAAAAGGCCAGAATTGGAGGAGCGGCGAGAGCTCAAAGGGCTGGAGGTAGTTATCGAGATAGGGGGAACCTGGGGTTAAAGCCTCCCTAATTATTTTTTGATTGGGCGGTTTCAATAGGAGACTCCATAATTTAAGTTTGAAATTGTAGTGAACAAAAGCAACGCACTGGAACAACTGCAGCAACCTCATTAACTCAGGATTGACTGGTGTTTTCATGGACACTTCGTACTCGGCCTAGCCCACAACTAGCCGAGTGTCCTAGTTTTGCTCGTGTGGGGGCAAGCAACTCAGGGAGCACTAAATACCTTGGCAAGGAGCTTGGCAGCATTCTGTAAGTACTGCCAATCGATCCACGTTCCCAGATTGTTCATAACTCGCTCCTGGATTTTCTCTTGGATCCGCTGGTATGTCTGTGCTTCTAGCTGCAGGCTCTTATTGTGGTTTTCCCACTGTAAAGATGAGAGAGAGAAATAGGGAAGGTAAAACTCATTTGCACTTCTAACACCCCACCTCCCTTGGGGAGAAAAAAAATGCCCATGACAGTGAAAGGACCCTAGATCATCACTGGATTTATAGTCCTTCCTTCCAGAAATGACATCGACAACAATGAGGAATAAGAGGCTTGACGGGGTAGATCCTGGGAGACTGTTTCCCCTGGATGCAGAGTCTAGAACTCGGGGTTATAGTCTGAGGATAAGGGTCGACCATTTAGGACTGAGATGAGAAGAAATTTCTTCTCTCAGAAGATGGTGAATCTTTGGAATTCTCTACCCCAGAGGGCTGCGGATCCTCAGTAGCTGTGTATATTCAAGGCTAAGATAGATAGATAGATTTTTGGATATTAAGGGAATCAAAGGATATGGGATCAGGCGAGCAAGTGGAGTTGAGGTCAAAGATCAACCATGATCTTTCTAAATGGCGGAACAGGCTCATGGGGCCGTATGACCCACTCCTGCTCCTATTTCATAGACTATAAGGAAATTCCATGCTCAACACTTCATCTTCCACAGGATTGGGATTCAAACTCCTGCCTCTTAATTCAGCATCCCCATTAAAGCATCCCTATCATGCAACTGCAGCGCTCCAAATCAGACCCTGGAGCACATCATTGACACTGGCCTCAGAGGAAAATCACAGGCAGTCTACAAGATATCCACCCGGTTTTACCAGAAGCTTTGGCCTGGATATCTGACTTGGATATCAATATTTAATTTGTTTATCGCTACTGCCGTACGAAAAAAGATCATCGAAGAATAAGCAGGAGTGAGGGTGAATGAGTGAGCGAGTGGGAAGAGAACAGGGTCAGGCATGGCTGCAAGGCTCCCTAAGTTAAACCGCCTACAATCACAACCTGAAACTACATGTGATCAATGGCTAATGGAGGCTGCTGGCACCATGGGACTTTAACCAGCAAGTGTCGACACCTTCAGGAGAGAAGAAAGAGTCTTGCATTTATATAACGTCTTTCACAACCTCGGGATATCCCAAAGCGCTTTAAAGCCAATGAAGTACTTTTGAAGTGTAGTCACTGTTGTAACGTAGGAAACGCAGCAGTCAATTTGCACACAGCAAACTCCCACAAACAGCAATGTGATAATGGCAAGATAATCTATTTTGGTGAAGTTGATTGAGAAATAAATATTAGCTAGGACACTGGGTATAACTTCCCTGTTCTTCTTTGAAATAGTGCAGTGGGATCTTTTACACCCACCTGAGAGAGCAGGTAGGGCCTCGGTTTAACGCCTCATCCGAAAGACAGCACCTCCGACAGTGCACCACTCCCTCAACACTGCACTGAGCATGTCAGCCTAGGTTTATGTGCTCAAGTTCCTGGTGTGAGACTTGAACCCACAACCTTCTGACTCAAGTGGTGAGAGTGCTACCCACTGAGTCACAGCTGACACTGAAGGTACTTTCTAACATCCATCCAGCCAATCTAACTCTTACCCTTTCAAAGTAGAACAAGTATTTCTTCAAGGCTTCCCTAGCCTGTGCCTGCTGGCTCTGGTTCACAATGTCGGGATTCTCCTTGTACCGACTGCACTCGTAGTACTCACTGCCATGTGTCTTCCAGTCTCCCAGACACATCCAGCAGAAATCTGAACAGAAATTATCAGAATTATGAAATGGAGAGTTTGGCTTGGTAAATTTCAACATTACATAATCAAGTGGCTGGCCCTGAAATTTTTACCCCTCCGGAGAACTATGACATTAAAGTTCGACGCTCCTTTAAGCTCCAACTCTAAGGATATCCCAAAAATCACTCTCTACCTGGTCCAATTGCTAAATGCACTGCCCTGGGAGGAACATGCAGAACAGGAAGGTCCTTGGTTCAATCTATTAGCTAAAATAGTCAGGGCAGTGGTAGGGACACACAATAGTTCTCAGCACTTCTGCACTGTTAAGAACGCAAGAATTAGGAGCAGGAATCGGCCAAATGGCTCCTCGAGCCTGCTCCGCCATTCAATAAGATCATGGCTGAGCTTCAACTTCAACTCGACTTACCCGCCCGATCCCCATATCATTAGATTCCCCTAGAGTCCAAAAATCTGTCTAGTACAGCCTTGAATATACTCAACAACTGAACATCCAAAGCCCTTTGGGGTAAAGAATTCCAAAGATTCACAACCCTCTGAGTGAAAGCAGGGAAGAAGAAAATAATCCTACCTGCGATGCATTAAAAATCTTCGCTCTGCAAACACACTACGCTCAACGTCAACTTTTTCGACACTTGTTGTCAATGTTATTCATTAGAAGTTCCTATGTCCATGTTTAAAATGGACACTGCCTCTGCACCATCACTGCTAATAGGGTGGAATTACAGGGGGAGTAGTCTATATTGACAGCTTCCATCCTAAATGTGGGCATGAGAACCTATAAAGGCAATGTGTGACTTTAATAGGGGAACTGAATTACATAAGCCTTGGCCTACTTATTCCCCAGCCTTAAACCCTTTCATCACCTGAAGAGACTGCACTTGGTCTTGACTCCCTGTGTACAACACCATGGGGCATATTGTAAACATATACTTTTTCAACTAGTCCATTTATTTTAAACAAGTTAACGTCCATTTTACTTGGATATGCAATTGAAGTGCTATAACCTACAAGGTTATGGACCAAGAGCTGGAAAGTGGGATTAGGTTGGATAGCTGTTTTTCGGCCAGCAGACAGGATGGGCCGAAATGGGACAGTTTCTTACATTAACAGCACTATATAAATGCATGTTGATGGTGTAATTCTAAGACCCTGGTTCATGCCATCTTCAGAGTAGCACAATACAAACAGGGTGGGTTTTACAGTAGCAGCTCTTGGTCCATCCGACGACCTGTGCTAGTTTAGTTCCCCCTTTGATTAACCCTTCAAGATAAAACTTTCAAAAACGTACACTGTACTTTTCCACCATGTCTAGAAAATTATGTAGTGAGAATGTTAGAATAAAAATAGAATCAAGGGAACCTATGAACCATAGATTGCATCAATATTAAATGCAATAAAATAGGACTGGATCAGTAATGCCCTTTGGTATATGCTCAGCAATGAATGAATGCTGGCCAGGACACCAGAATCTATCGAATAGTGCCACAAGATGTTTGGCATCCATCAGATTATGGTCTCATTTGCAAAACGGCAACTCCGATAATTTATCGCTTCCTTAGTACTGCACTGAAGTATCAGTCCACAAAAATTACCATTTTCAAGTGACAAATGTATGTTGTAGATAGTAAAGGGCAAGATGTCTGCTTCTGTGCTCCCAAGGCACACTGAGGAATTGCAAACTCAGCCCATGCTTTTCATCAATGAAAAATCACTGACTGAGGGTGTGCAGTTTCAAGATACGCACTCCCAAAGCAGTGTAAAACGTAACCTTTCATATTATTTGCATTTTTCATTACTCACCGTGCTTGCATTTTGAGCATTGCTGAAAGAGAGAAACAGAAATCGAGGATCAGTAATAAAACAGGGCAATCAGCACAATGGAAAATCTATAAAAACAATGAATAATGCATCCATCATTCTCTCACCATGTGATTGCACCCTCCATTCTTCTCAATGCAAATATTGCACTTTGGACACTGCAAGATTTTAAAACAAATAAGCAATTAGAAAAAGTATCTCCGTAGCAGGTTAATGCACTAAAGTTTTACCATCAGCAGCACCTATAACAAAAACATCACAAAGTGTGATAAACTGGCATTCTCATGGATTAGTTTTCCATTTTTGTTGATTCTTTGAACTTGACCTGTGAATACCAACGTCAGAGAGCTACCCTGGAGGGGTTACGCATCCCAACAATGCAAGGGAGCTAATGAACAGTAGATACCAGACACCATTAACCCAGAGGTTTTAACTTATTTCAGATGTACCAGTGATTAACCTTTAACATTTGTTGCATTGCATCATTTGTTAATCTGCTCCCTCTAATTCCCCTGCCCCCACACTCCCCTGCACGCGTCTTTAAATTTGCTGCGGGGAGGGGAAGAGAACATTGGTTATGGCGTAAATTGACGGGTAAATCTAGTGCAGTTTGACCTGCACCAAAAGGATATTAATGGGTTTCAACAGAAATAATTTGTAATGCCCTTTGGTACATGCTCAGGAATGAATGTATGTTGGTGGTGTTGGTTGAGGTACTTGTAAACACAGATAAAGGAAAAACTGAAAAGCCCATTAGTCCATACTCCTCTTGTACCTCCTCGCAGTGAACTGTGAAAGAGCACTGGCAAATATCTGGGTGTTGGGTCTGCAGTTGTCCTGAATGATGCATTGCAGGAAGTGGCTTTAGGAGGAAGAAAAAAAATCTCCTGCATGAATATTTTTCTGTAATCCATTGCATATTATTTCTTTTGATGGTTTTCAGTAGTCTCAAATGCATTTAATGCCCTTTGGTACACACGGAGAAAGTAATGATAGTCAGGACACCAGAATTACCTGCTCATCGACGAGTGCCATGAGATCTTTTACATTCACCAGTTCAAAGTCTCATTTGTAAAAGGGGACCTCTGATAATTTATCATTCCCTCAGTACTGCACTGAAGTGTCAGCCGAGATTATGTGCACAGGTCCTGGAATGTGGCTGGAACCCTCAACCTTCCAGCTCAGGGGGAAGAATGCTAATAGCTAAGCAAAGCCCTTTAAAACCATAATTGGAAAATGGAGGTGACTTGGGAATGCAGCATTAGGGATTGAACACTACGCCAGACAAAAGACATGGATTTGTCCTATGAATGTATTAGTGATGGAAAGCAAGGCAGTACAGCTTTACTTCAAAAATCGCCATGGCAGCACAAGTATCAGATATTAACATTAAGTCATCTCAGAAGATTGAAGTATCTATAAAACAGACATTGGTACAAATCTAGATCCAAGTACGGCAATTGTAAAATATGGGAAGACTGACTTTAGTGGCCTTTTATTGGAGAGCGATTGTCAATGATTGACTTTTATCCCTGTAATGAAGGCACTAAAGTTGGTTAGTCCTTAACTGCAGTCTCAATAGTTTAACTATACAAATAAAATCTTAAGATCGGGCAAATAAAAAGAGTACCAAAGAACATTGACCTAACAAAACATTTTGCAAAAAGTTGTTCTGACTGATTATTTCCCTAAATGCTTATCCTTGCTGAGTATACAGTTTTGATCCCTGCCCCAGTTTGGACATAAATCCTCGAGTTATGGTTAGAACGATGATACAGTAGAATCCAGAGTTCCACAAGAACTGCAGTAGGTGCAACATAGATTCCAACATCTACAATGATTTCACCAGCAATATAATATTCATTAGCATTCTACCTCCAGCACGGAGCTACTTCACAACCAAACTAAACCATTGGCATTATTTTATTTTAGATCTCGGGACATCAGCAGCAGCATTTACTGCCCATCCCCGATTGCCTTCAAAAAGTGGCGTTGGGACGCATTCTTGAACCACTGCAGCCCATGTGATGATAAAAAAAACCTTGCATTTATACAACACCTTTCACATCTAATAGGACGTCTCAAAAAGCTTTACAGCGAATGGGGCATTTTAAAAGTATAGTCACTGTTGTACTGTAGGAAACACGGCAGCCAATTTGCTTACAGCAAGCTCCCACAAACAGCAACGTGATAATGACCAGATCATGTTTTTTTTCTTAGTGATGTTGACGGAGTGATAAATATTGTCCAGGACACCGGCTCTTCTTTGAAATAGTGCCTTGGAATCTTTTACGCCCACCGGAGAGTGCAGATGGGACCTCGGTTTAACATCTCATCCCGAAGGACAGCAGCTCTGAGTGCAGCAGTCCCTCAGTACTGCACTGGAATGTGAGCCTAGATTTTGTGCTCAAGTATCTGGAGTGGGACTCAGAGATGAGAGTGCTACCCCCCTGAGCCACGGCTGAGACTATGTTGATGTTCGGTTGATGAGCGTTGGGTAGAAAACTGCAGTATTTTTATACCGTGATGTTAAAAGAGCAGTAATGCATGTCCCGGTCAGGATGGTATGCATGACTTGGGAAGGGAACTTGCAGAAGATGGTGACCCCCCCCCCCCCCCACCCCCGTCAGAACTGTTCTTGTTCTCCTTGGTGGTACAGGTAAAGTAGCAGAGAGGGGCTGCTAAAGCGAGATTGGTGAGTTGTTGCAGCGCATCCTGTGGATAATGCAAACTGCAGCTGCAGTGTGGAGCAGCACCTATTGTATTTAGTTTATTCCAGGTGCTGGATGTATCGCAGTAAACATTCTGCTGAAAGCAGCATGAGATTGTTGCCAGAGACCCCCAGGAATAAAAGTCTAAGAGTGTACCACAGCCAAATTCCCAAACTTCAGTTTACACAAGAAAATAACTTCCCATTAAAAACTAGAACTGTGGTCAGAATGTGTTATCAGTTTGAATTAGTAATGTGTCACATCATTGTGTGTGGGGGGGGGGGAATTAACCTCTTCAAATTCCCAGGCAGAGAGTTCCCCATTTCTTCCAGGAAAAAGGCACCAAAAAGAGAATTAACAATGACCTTGAGGAAGTAATATTGGGGAGGGCAGGGGTGGAGAGAAAGAGAAAGGACCCTGTACCAATGTTGCTTATAATTTTTTGGGGCCCTGCACCGCCCCTTTAGAACATAAGAATTAGGAGCAGGAGTAGGCCATTCAGCCCCTCGAGCCTGCTCCGCCATTCAATAAGATCCTGGCAAGTTTGCAGATGACACTAAGCTGGGTGGCGGTGTGAGCTGTGAGGAGGATGCTAAGAGGCTGCAGGGTGACTTGGACAGGTTAGGTGAGTGGGCAAATGCATGGCAGATGCAGTATAATGTGGATAAATGTGAGGTTATCCACTTTGGTGGCAAAAACATGAAGACAGAATATTATCTGAATGGTGACAGATTAGTAAATGGGAAGGTGCAACAAGACCTGTGTGTCAGGGTACATCAGTCATTGAAAGTTGGCATGCAGGTACAGCAGGCGGTGAAGGCGGCAAATGGCATGTTGGCCTTCGGAGCTAGGGGATTTGAGTATAGGAGCAGGGAGGTCTTACTGCAGTTGTACAAGGCCTTAGTGAGGCCTCACCTGGAATAGTGTGTTCAGTTTTGGTCTCCTAATCTGAGGAAGGACATTCTTGCTATCAAGAGAGTGCAGCGAAGGTTCACCAGACTGATTCCCAAGATGGCAGGACTGACATATGAGGAGAGACTGGATCGACTGGGCCTGTATTCACTGGAGTTTAGAAGAATGAGAAGGGATCTCACAGAAACATATAAAATTCTGATGGGACTGGACAGGTTAGATACAAGAAGAATGTTCCCAATGTTGGGGAAGGCCAGAATCATGGATCACAGTCTAAGGATAAGGGGCAAGCCATTTAGGACTGAGATGAGGAGAAACTTCTTCACTCAGAGAGTTGATAACCTGTGGAATTCTCTACCGCAGAGAGTTGTTGATGCCAGTTCATTAGATATATTCAAGAGAGCTATGAATTAGATATGGCCCTTACGGCTAAAGGGATCAAGGTGTATGGAGAGAAAGCAGGAACGGGGTACTGAGGTGAATGATCAGCCATGATCTTATTGAATGGTGGTGCAGGCTCGAAGGGCTGAATGGCCTACTCCTGCACCTATTTTCTATGCTTCTATGATCTTCTACCTCAACTCCACTTTCCTGCACTGTCCCCATATCCAATGGGATGGGAGGATTGTCCTATGACGAGAGATTGAGTAGACTAGGCCTATATTCTCCAGAGTTTAGATGAATGAGAGTTGATCTCATTGAAACATACAACATTCTTATAGGGCTTGACAAGGTCGATGTAGAGAGGATGTTTCCTCTGGCTGGGGAGTCCAGAACCAGGGGTCACAGTCTCAGAATAAGGGGTTGGCCATTTACAACTGAAATGAGGAGAAACTTCTTCAGAGGGATGTGAAGGCTCAGTCTTTGGAGTATATTCAAGACAGAGATCGATAGATTTTCTGCTTAGGGCTGAGACTCCTTTTCGATGAATTAGATCAGTTTATAAAACAAGCATATTGCTTATTCTGATACCACCCACAATTGACCAGATGAAATTAACTGAATTCAATTTCATAACTTGCCATGGTACTGGTTATGGCAGTTCTAGTGGTTATGTCACTGGACTAGTTAGAAGCACAAAAGCAAAATACTGCAGATGCTGAAAATCTGAAATAGAAAGAGACAATGCTGGAAACACTCAGCAGGTCAGGCAGCATTGAGTGATAGAGATAATGTTTCAGGTCTATGACTTTCGTCTGATGCTGCCCGACCAGCTGAGTATTTCCAGCATTTTCAGTTTTTATTAGTACTAATCAAGAAGCCTGAACTAATAATCCAGAATACATGATTTCAAGACCCACTATAGCAGTTTTGAATGTTTTCATTCAGTTTTTAAAATCTTGAAAGTGAAAAGCTGTATCAGTAGAAGTGACCACGTAAATGTCCTTTTAGGGAAGGAAACCTGACCTGCACGTGACTCCGGTCCCACACCAATGTCGTTGACTCTTCCCTGTTCTCTGAAGTGGCCTAGCAAGTTACTCAGTTGTAGCAAACCACTGTGGTTCAAGAGGGAGGCCCACCTTCTCAGGGCAAATAGGGATGGGCAATAATTGCCAGCCTTGCCCAAACTCGGAGAATGAGTTTAAAAAAACAAACATCTCTGGGTCATTAGACCAACACCACAGCCACAGCACTATATTGGTATCTCCTTACATCTTTTGTATGCGCACTGATGTAATTTGCTGTCTCCGAGTCATCAGCACATTTGGTGAGCCATTTTTTAATAGTGGTACAGTCAGTGGGAGCATGGTACATCTGGCGACACTTGAAGCTGCAAAACAAGAAATGCTGGTTAGGATCCAAGTAATAACATTGCTAACAGATTAATTTGGACAGCAACTACAGTTAAAATGGATATATTTCCAATGTTCTCTCCTTCGTGGTTCAAGCCCCACTCCAGGAATCGAGCACGTAAGTGGAGACTTCAGTGCAGAACAAACGGACTGCTTCACTGCTGGGGTGGTGTTCTTCGGACGCAATATTAAACCAAGGTCCCACCTGCTTGTCCTGATGATTCAGAAAATAATTAAATACCTTATTGCACTATTCAAATGAGGGCACGGAGTTCTGATGTCCTCTGTCCAATACCTTTCTGTCAACACACACCACTAAAATAGATTAACTGGTTATTCTCATGTGGGAGGTTGCACTGTGCAAAACAGCTGCCAAGTGCACCTACGGTAATTGCACTTCAAAGCAATACACTGTACATAGAGATTTGGAAGATGTGATGTGCTGTGAGGAGCCACTATATCAATGCAACTGCTTTTATCTTTGCCCAATCTATCCTCTAATGAATTGAAACTGTGCCTTCCAAGATGTAACCATTTCCAGCTGACCAAAGAAACATTTCTTGTATTGCTCACGAGTGCATAGGATTTCCCCTTAAATCGAGAGGCACAATGCTTCACTTCTGTTTATCCAACAAACTCAATTCCCATAAAGCAGACTGCAGATATTACATAGTACTTACAGCACAGAAACAGGCTATTCAGCCCAACTAGTCCATGCCGGGGTTTATGCTCCACACCAGCCACCTCTTCATAATCCCATCAACATATCCTTCTATTCCTTTCTCCCTCATGTGTTTATCTACCTTTCCCTTAAATGCATCTATGCTAGTCGCCTCAACCACTCATTGTGGTAGCGAGTTCCACATTCTCTGGGTAAAGACAATGTCCCCGAATTCCCTATTGGATTTATTAGTGACTATCTTATATTCATGTCCCCTAGTTCTGTTCTCCCGCCATCCACCCCGCCAAGTGGAAATGTTTCTACATCTACCCCGTCAAACCCTTGCAGAATCTTGAACACCTCCATCAGGTCACCCCTCAGTCTTCTCTTTTCGAGAGAAAAGAGCTTCAACCTGTTCAATCTTTTCTGATAAGTGTAACTTTTCAGTTCTGGTAGCATTCTAGTAAATCTTTTTTGCACCTTCTCCAGTACCTCTATATCCTTTTTATAATATGGAGACCAGAACTGTTCACGCTACTCCAAGTGTGGTCCAACAATGGTTGTATACAGGTTTAACATAACTTCCATGCTGTTCAATTCTATCTTTCTAGAAATGAACCCCAGTGCTTTGTTCGCTTTTTTATGGCCTTATTAACCTGCATCGCTACATTTAATGATTTAAAAACATAAAAAATAGGTGCAGGAGTCGGCCATTCGGCCCTTCGAGCCTGCACTGCCATTCAATGAGTTCATGGCTGAACATGCAACTTCAGTACCCCATTCCTGATTTCTCACCATACCCCTTGATCCCCCTAGTAGTAAAGACTACATCTAACTCCTTTTTGAATATATTTAGTGAATTGGCCTCAACAACTTTCTGTGGTAGAGAATTCCACAGGTTCACCACTCTCTGGGTGAAGAAGTTTCTCCTCATCTCGGTCCTAAATGGCTTTCCCCTTATCCTTAGACTGTGACCCCTGGTTCTGGACTTCCCCAACATTGGGAACATTCTTACTGCATCTAACCTGTCTAAACCCATCAGAATTTTAAACGTTTCTATGAGATCCCCTCTCATTCTTCTGAACTCCAGTGAATACAAGCCCAGTTGATCCAGTCTTTCTTGATATGTCAGTCCCGCCATCCCGGGAATCAGTCTGGTGAACCTTCGCTGCACTCCCTCAATAGCAAGAATGCCCTTCCTCAAGTTAGGAGACCAAAAGTGTACACAATACTCCAGGTGTGGCCTCACCAAAGCCATGTACAACTGTAGTAACACCTCCCTGCCCCTGTACTCAAATCCCCTCGCTATGAAGGCCAATATGCCATTTGCTTTCTTAACCGCCTGCTGTACCTGCATGCCAACCTTCAATGACTGATGTACCATGACACCCAGGTCTCTATACCTCCAAATCCCTCTGCTCCTCTACCCCATTTAGATGCTTATTTGCCATGGCGTATGCGGTCTCATTCTTCCTACAACGTACCACCTCACATTATCTATGCTGAAGTTAATTTGCCAACTACACACCCATTCTGCAAGTCTATTAATTTCTGCTCTCTTGAACAGTCCTCAATATAACTGTTCAACGATCAGTGGCCGTGGCTTCAGTTGCTTGGGCCCCAAGCTCTGGATCTCCCTCCCTAAATGTATCCGCCTCTCCATCGCTCCTTCCTCCCTTTAAGACGCTCCTTAAAACCTACCTCTTTAATTAAGCTTTTGGTCATCTGCCATAATTTCTTCTTATGTGGTTCGGTATTAAATTTATCTGTTTTGTCTTATAACACTGCTGTGAAGCACCTCGGGACGTTTTACTACGTTAAAGGCGCTATATAAATAAAAGTTGTTGTTTGTCGCAGTCCTCCTCTGTATTAACTACACCCGTCAGAATAGCACTCTATCAGGGCACCATTTCCATTTCTTACCCTGGACTCCCCAAGTCAATTAGTGATAAGCTAAGGGTAGTTGTGTCCTATCGACTTGTGCCCGCTAATAAATGAAGTAAATGTTTCCACTTATGGGGGGAGACCAAAACTAGGGGCCATAACTATAAGAAATAGGAGGAGTAGGCCATACAACTCCTCGAGCCTGCCCCGCCATTTAATGCAATCTTGGCTGATCCGATCATGGACTCGGGTCCACTTCCCTGCCCGCTCCTCATAAACCCTTATCGGTTAAGAAACTGTCTATCTCGGTCTTAAATTTATTCAATGTTCCAGCTTCCACAGCTCTCTGAGGCAGCGAATCCCACAGATTTACAACCCTGAGAGAAGAAATTCCGCCTCATCTCAGTTTTAAATGGGTGGCCCCTTATTCTAAGATTATGCCCCCTAGTTCTAGTCTCCCCCATCAGTGGAAAAATTTTCTCTGCATCCACCTCGTCAAGCCCCCTCATAATCTTATACGTTTCGATAAGATCACCTCTCAATCTTCTACATTCCAAAGAGTAGAGGCCCAACCTACTCGACCTTTCCTAATAGGTCAACTCCCTCATCTCTGGAATCAACCTAGTGAACCTTCTCTGAACTGCCTCCAAAGTATATCCTTTCGTAAATATGGAAACCAAAATTGCACGCAGTATTCCAGATGTGGCCTCACCAATACCCTGTACAACTGTAGCAAGACTTCCCTGCTTTTATACTCCATCCCCTTTGCAATAAAGTAGAAGATTCCATTCGCCTTCCTGATCACTTGCTGTACCTGCATACTAACCTTTTGTGTTTCATGCACAAGTACCCCCAGGTCCCGCTGTACAGCAGCACTTTCAATCTTTCTCCATTTAAATAATAATTTGCTCTTTTGATTTTTTCTGCCTAAAGTGCATGACTTCGCTCTTTCCAACATTATACTCCATCTGCCAAATTTTTGCCCACTCACTTAGCCTGTCTATGTCCTTTCGCAGATTTTTTGTGTCCTCCTCACACATTGCTTTTCCTCCCATCTTTGTATCATCAGCAAACTTGGCTATGTTACACTCAGTCCCTTCTTCCAAGTCGTTAATATAGATTGTAAATAATTGGGGTCTCAGCACTGATCCCTGCGGCATCCCAGTAGTTACTGATGGTCACTAATAAATCCAATACGGAATTCAAAAGAAACTTCTTTACCCAGAGATTGGTTAGAAGGCGGAACTTGCTACCACATGGTGATCGAGGCGAATAGCATAGATGCCTTTAAAGGGAAACTAGATAAGTACATGAGGGAGAAAGGATTAGAAGGAAATGCAGAGTGAGATGAAGTAGGGTGGGGGTGGATGCTCATGTGGAGTATAAACACCAGCTAGACCAGTTGGGCCAAATGGCCATTTCTGTGCTGTAAATTCTATGTAATTTCATTTTACAGCCAATAAGAGTTTAGTGCATCTGTCTGGGCTGGTGTTGAAGCCAAGTCCCAGGGCTGAATGGACATGTGACCTACTGCACCAACTAGTCCATATCTCTTATTTTGAAGAGAACATGACCAGCTACTGGAAGGCTACAGGTAGTAAGTTCCAGCCCAAGTCAGTTCATCTCAGCTGCTACAATCTGTAGTTTATTTCCAGGAGGAAAGAAACATATATATATATTTTTTTAAATGATGTCCCTTTAACCACAGCTAGCTCAGTGACCCATATCACAGCATAAACAAGTCAGTTCTACCCAAGCCCTTGGCGGGGAGCACAGGATAGTTCTAAAGCCACAAGGTGCTGCTGAGCAGCCCAGCTGTGCTGAAATACTTCGATCAATTTCAGACTCGGAGTATCGGAGTTCCAATGTTTCTGCTTACTGTGAAGTTTTAATGTTGGAATAAGGCTGGCGCTAGTGTTGCCAACTCCAAAATCCTGGAGGGGAGGGGAGGGGCGCGGGAAAGAGAGAAATAATGGGCACAATTCGGAAATTTGCTTTGCTGAGGAAAATTCATTAGAAACTTCAATAATGAATGCCTTCATGTTGAGATACAAAAGTGGAGAAAGTGGACTTTTATTTTAAAACAAGCAGGATTCATGTGCTGAGTTTGCATCTTCTATATTTCTGGATAGCAGAGTCAAAAATTCAGACTGTCCGGACCAAAACATGGGACAGGTGGCAACCCAAACTGGGGCAGCTACAATACTATAAGCAATAAGAACAATCTCACACACACACACACAATACTTTAATGGCAAGTTTTCGTGCATCTAATAAAGGATCATTTGCCCAAGAGTTGTAAAAGCATCCAAGCATTTAGTAAATTTCTGGAGCCAGCCAAACGATGATGCACCCAACACCACAAGCTTCAATCAACAGTTATAGCGCAATTTAAAGATTTGGCCACTAGTTGAACTTGTGGACAATGAGATCTGTGAAAAGAAGCAATACATCAGGGCTCCCAGTAGGAGCGTTTGAAAACTATGATTGCACTCTTTAGAAGGCATTTTTATAATGGCTTTTTTTTTTATAACCGTTACGCAGATCCCAGCACAATAGTTTTTTGACAAACTTGATATTCTGTGCTCGACTTCAATAAATTGAAGGTCACGGTTTGAAAAAAAAGCCAGGAAAAGCCATACTGCACACGGGGGTCCCTGGATCAATCCCTGGCATGTGTGAATGTGGTGAATTCAGCACCGCAAGTAGTGGAGGCGTCACAACTAGCACCTGGGCTAAGAATGGGGGGGGGGGGCGCGATGGACAAATAAAAACACAGATGAATGGGGTCCAACTTCTGTTCACTATCCAGCAATCCTTGCTGGTAAGGGTGCACATATGGACTTCAGGAGACAACGTCACAGTCAAATGAACTGCCAACACCCAATAGTCTAGGTTCACACATGATGACAATAACTTGGGTGAGGTACAAAAGGCCATACCATGAACCAATCCCCAAGGCACCTCCAGAAGAGGAGATTGAAGGGGGACAAGGAAAATAGAGGAACAAAGCCTAAACTGTAATCAGTGAGGGTTCTTTCACAGGTGTCAATTTACACTTGCTCATCTTTTTTTATTATTATTTGACTATTTTTATTATTTGTGTAGCACTCTTTCCTATCACTTTTTATCTTAATGTAATGCTTGAGAGTTAAGTCTATACAAACATGTGATGATAGACAGGAAAAGACCAACTAGTCTGTTGAGCATGTCCCACACAGTCATGTTGCAATTAAGTATCATGTCCCTCCCAGTGCTCCCACACACCAGCCAGGTCATTAAGTGAGATTAAGTGAAGTGGGAGGAGGCTCGTGCGGAGCATAAATACTGGCATAGATCTATGCTTTAAACTTCTACGTAATTCTATTTTCTGTAATATTGCTAGTCAATCCTCCACAGCATTGCGCAGCGGGAGTCAAGACAAATTGTGGGCTTCAAGTGGTGGGGTTTAGAGGGTGGTGGATAATTGCACCACAGAACTCAAATATAATTCAGTCCCTATTTTAAAGTCATATATTCTTACTGTATTCTTATATATTTCCATTATAAATTCCCAAGACCACATTTATAATTGAGTGCCTATGTGAACTTGCTACGCTGTAACTGCACCCGCTTGTCGTTGCAGGAGATTTGGGTGTCAATGTGCAAGAAACACAGAAAGCGAGCATGCAAGTACAGCAAGCAATAAGGAAGGCAAATGGCATGTTGTCCTTTATTGCAAGGGGGTTGCAGTACAAGAGTAAGGAAGTCTTGCTACAATTGTACAGGGCCCGGGTGAGACCACACCTGGACTACTGTGCACAGGTTTGGTCTCCTTATCTAAAGAAGAATATACTTGCCTTGGAGGCGGTGCAACGGAGGTTCACTAGATTGATACCTGGGATGAGAGGGCTGTCTTATGATGAGAGATTGTGCAGAATGGGCCTATGCACTCTGGAGTTTCGAAGAATGAGAGGCGATCGCATTGAAACATACAGGATTCTGAAGGGGATTGACAGGATAGATGCTGAGAGGTTGTTTCCCCTGGCTGGAGTGTCTAGAACTTGGGGGCATTGTCTCAGGATAAGCGGACGGCCATTTAAGGCAGAGGTGAGGAGGAATTTCTTCACTCAGAGGGCTGTGAATCTTTGGAATTCTCTGCCCCAGAAGTATATGGATGCTGAGTCTCTGAATATATTCAATCAAGGGATATGGAGATCGGGCGGGAAAGTGCAGTTGAGGTCGATATTCAGCCAGGACCTTATTGAATGACGGAGCATGCTCGAGGGGCCATAGGGCCTACTCCAGCTTCTATTTATGCTCTTATGCAGCACCTCCAATTGTAAGGGGTGGGGAGAAGGCTGCAGTTACAGCATGATGTAGTTTACATAGACAGTTTGGGCCCAAGTTTCCACACGCGCCTAGAACGGCGCAGTCCCAACCTGGACGCCCGTTTTTCGCGCCACAAAGTGCGCCTAAAAAAATCCTCCGTATTCTCCACCTCCCTGCAGGTCCTCTGGCCCTCGGCGCAGCGCAGCAGGAGCTGTAGGGGGCGGAGCCAGGTCCCTGCGCTGAAAACAGTGCCGGGACCTCTGCACATGTGCACTACAGTGGGCACGCAAGTGCAGTAGCTCCAGGCACCGAACTATGTGGGAGGGGTCCGAAGCACGCAGCCCCTAGCCCTGGTAGAATGGCCTCACTGGGGCTGCGTGAATAAGGCTCCTCCCACGGCCAGCTCCTGCTTCCCCCCCCTACCCCGACCAGACCCGACACCCGCTCCCGGACCAGACGCGACACTCGCTCTTCCCCCCCCCCGACTGGACCCGACCCGCGCTCCTGTTCCCGCTCCCCGCCTGGACCCGACCCGCGCTCCTGTTCCCGCTCCCACCTCCCCGACTGGACCCGACCCGCGCTCCTGTTCCCGCTCCCCGCCTCCCCGACTGGACCTGACCCGACACGCGCTCCTGTTCCCGCTCCCCGCCCCCCTGACTGGACGCGACCCGACCCCCACCCACTGGACCCGACCCGACTCCCGCACTGGATCCGACCTGTCTCGCTCTCTCGCTCTCTCACTGAACCGAACCAACCTACCTGTAAATCTGGTGCTGGGACGGGCCCTACCCGAAGTCTCGGGCCAGCCCGTTCAGCCTTCGGTCCCAAAAGGCCTGCCTGAAGCACTTTCACACAGGTAGGAAGATGGTTTATTTAATCTTTTCTTTGCTTATAAATGTTTATTCAGGTTGGATTTATTTGTATAATATTTGTAGAAGTATAAATAAGGATTTATTATAGAATTTAATGACTTCCCTTCCCCCCCCACCTCGTTCTGGACGCCTAATTTGTAACCTGCGCCTGATTTTTTAATGTGTAGAACAGGTTTTTTGAGTTCTACAAAAATCTTCACTTGCTCCATTCTACTTTAGTTTGGAGTAAGTTTTCACTGTGGAAACTTTCAAATCAGGCGTCAGTGGCCGGACATGCCCCCCTTTTGAAGAAAAAATTCTGTTCCAAAGTAGAACTGTTCTACCTGACTAGAACTGCAGAAAAGAAATGTGGAGAATTGCGATTTCTAAGATAGTCCATTCTCCACCAGTAAATATGGACAAGCTACTTATAATTGAAACGATGACAGGATGTGTACAGATGCAAGGTTTTTAATATATTATATAGATATTATAAGCTAGTACATGTAGGTACATAAAATAAATGATTTATGCCCTACAGCAGTGGCTCTCAAGTCTTTTTTTGGTTGAAGGATCCATTTTCAAATGGATTAGTAATCACGGACCCCACATCTAAATTATAATACTATATAATACTTAAGGGGGGAAAAAATTGGCCAGCCTTGCGCACGTTTTTTTTTTGCAATATTTCGCCTTTTTTGCCGGTAAAAGATTCTCACCTAAATTGGCCAAAGTTAACGAATGGCAGTTTTGAAATATCACCAAAAAGCAGATTGACGACATGCGACGCCAAAAAGAAACGGACTACTTAAAATTGGCCATTCAGCGAACCCGTGCGGGCCTCAGGCCTCGAAGAACCACCTGCGGGTCTGACATTTGCCCCGAGCGGGCGGCAGATGCAGGGCTTTCTCCTGGTCTGGCCTGGGGATCAGCAGGTCGCGGCCTTCAAAGGAGCACACCATTTCAAGGTACAGCGTATGCTGGAGAGCGACGGCTGTGAAGAGAGCGACTGGATTGAACATCACCAAGGTCCAGGTTGCTGATTGGAACATGGGCAGGTACAGCAGGAGCAGCGAGTGATCGCGGTGCAACGTGATCGGGGCCCAGGAGAGGCGAGGGCCCAGGGGCAGTACGGGACAGCCCACATTGTTGTGTGTGCGCACTAGGTCTGTGCAGCAGAGCTGGTCTCCAGTCGTCTTGGTTAACTCTTGCCACTGGACCAAGACCTAGCTCAGTCAAGCCCATGTGGTGGCTGGTGTGCAACGGCCACCACACGTTAAAAAAATCCACGCACAGGTATCTTCCACCCTTCAACATGTAGTTCTGGACCTGGAATATTAGGTCCTTCATTGAAACATCTGCGAACTCATTCCTTTTTGGCATGGAAGCAAGTCATCCTTGATACAAGGGACCACCTATGATGATGACACGGTGAAAAAAAAACGCCCGAGAAAACCCTACATTGAAGACCTACAAAAAAGGTAAGTTGAAGCTTTTATTTTTTAATTCTGTTTCAGCAATTCATTAGTTAAGTGTATAGTGAATGCTTTCTGATTTTTTGCAATTTTTTTTGTGTTTTCGCCCCTCCCAGGGACTATATTTTTTGGCAGTGATAAGCTTCGGGCTAAAGTCGGCGAGGACCGCGTTTTCTACCGCGAATCCTCGTGCAACGCTGATTTTTTACTGCCGGGCGCATTTTTTTGCCACTTTTGCCCCTTAAAAAATGGCGACGTTTTTAGTTTTATTTTTTCTGTAAAATAACAGGGGGGGGGGGGGAAAATAGCCAAAAACTGGATTTCTAGCCCATATGAAGTGTTTTATTAAAGCATTGCTCCTTCTCCCATGTCATATTTCTTTTTAGCACTTCTCAGCAAAAAAAAACTGAATTAAACTAAAAATATTCAATAATAAAACTACGACCTGCAGTTTCTATTAAAGCCAATCCATAATTTGTGTGTGCTTACTATTTTTATTGCTTGTTTTAAGAATGTCCAAAAATTTGCACATTTTAAAAACATATACTTTGCTAGCCAGCGATTTGTTGGCTACCAATGAAACTATATCGTTATAGATTATTGCATTTTAGCTAATTTGGGGACATTTTTATATACCACTACAAAAAAAAAAGGTTTATCATGTATAAATAACAAGAAAGGAATTATATTACTGATTTGAGGACTGTCTTGCTAACCATTTCTCTTAGTCATTATTAAAGTAAGTAGCTTGCCTGTGTTTTTATTGCGGGTTATTTGAGATGCACATATGCATTTAAATTAATATGCGTCATTAAAATCCTATAAATGTATAATCATGCTTGCTTATTTAACACAGATGTGATTTCTCGTAGGCCGAACATCCCTAATACCGTCTCGGTGGTGTTCGTGTTAGTTGCTGGTTTTTGTATCAGGCAGCCTCTGCCTATTCGAGGAATGGATTGTGTCACTACAGGAATTCCAGCACCCTGTGGGAGCAGTGAAATCTACATCAATGCTCATCTACAATTGTACATCTATTTAAATGAGCAATTGCTAGGTGCAGTTCAGCACAACAGGCAAGTAACAGGTCATTATAAACAGGTTTCCAGAATTTGAATTTGCAACCATGTTAAGTAGAAGCATTTGATTTCATAAACTGTCACCAAATTATAATTAATGTGGGCCATTTTCTGTTCATCTCATCTCTCTAATTTTATTCAACAATGTATGCGGCTACAGAAGACAAGCGAGAGATCTCCGTATTATTTTCTTTCTATGCGATCTTTTGAGTGAAGGAAGCAAGGTGGGCCAAACTCTCCTTTAACTTTCGATTTTAGGTGCAAGGCCGGCCTTGCTCGGTAAGCAGGTGGCCATTATTTCGTGGACCACCCCCAGAGGAAAATAGGTTTGAACTGGCCCCACTGCCTCCTCAGCAGAGAAGGCTAACCTGGCCTGACCCAATAACTCCCTTTCCCCAATTTGAAGAGGCTACAAGCACAGGAACAGCTTGCCCACACAGAACCTGGCCAGCAGGCACACTCAGGTAGGTAGCAGCTGTGAAGGGCCACAGCTAAGCATCAAAGGGCAAGTTGTGAAGAGAACAGAAAAATGGCCTAACTGATCACAAAGATGACATGCGGGCAACATTCCTCCCTTTGATTCATTTTCTACAGCTGGAATTACAATTTTAGCATGTGGCAGGGCGGGGGCTGGAGTTTGCTCTTCAATAGAAGCACTGCTGCACGCGATATGAATGAAGGTTGCACCTGGGTGTAAGTGAAGAAGGTGTCAAAAGAAGAATTGATGGTCAGTAGTGTAATGTTTACACCTGTTAGTATGCTCACAGGTTCCTGCTGTGGTCAATTAACTCACTGCGCGAAATTTTAACAAAATAGTTGTTGAACTGTCACGTGCTCTCTACGCGGGAGTCCTCCCTCTATTTATTGGGGACTTGGCCTGGAGGGTTTGCAAGGAGCAGTCCCGTGCAATAAGTTTTTAAGTCAGTTCACGGGCTCCCAGGCCGCCTGTAATTTCAGTGGTCTAGAGGAGTCCGTTTTCCATGTATATTTTGAACATGCGAGGGGGCTGCTCCTCAAATTCTGGTTGCACTTCAGTCCCACGCTCCTTATCTTTGGGCACCCTGAGTAGAAGGGAGCGGGCAGGTCGGAAGGCCTCCTCGTAGGACTGCTCCTGGGCATGGCTAAGGGGGCCATCACCCGGTCCAGGCAGCAGGCGGCTAAGAGGGTTGTTCAGCCTGACTGCCTGCCTCTCTTCCATGGTTACATCCAAGCCAGGATGTCTCTGGAGATGGAGCACACGGTGTCCACCGGTACACTCGCGGCCTTCTGCGAGAGGTGGGCACCGGATGGACTGGTGTGGATCATCACTCCCGCTAACCAAATTTTAATTTGAACCACAATATCTAAAGTTTAATTTGTTTAAGTTTGTCGGTTTTAGTGCCCCCCCCCTCCTTTTAGCCAGGGGACACTTGTATAATTTGTGTTTTTGGTGCCCTCAGAAAAAAATACAAGGGGACACTTGATTGAAAGTTTTTGGAGTGTGCCACCCCCTTTAACCAGGGGCCACTTGTTTACCGATACAACAAAATAGCTGTAGAGCTGTTAAGTTGGGAGTGACTTAGCCAGTCACGTGATGTTCACAAGACTTGATAAAACCGCAGCCAGTTAGGTTCGGGGATCCACGATGAGGCAGGTGATTATCAGTTCATCCACCAGGCTGACAATGTGTAGTGTGATTGTTAAACCTTTCGCTAATAAACCAATTAGTTCTTCATAGCAATGTCTTGCTATGAATTCTTAAGCAAGAACCCTTGAAGCAAATACATTACAAGCATGTCCTCAATGTTGAGCACATTTCTTGTGGATGCACTAAGCATGGTGCAAACTACGATGGGAACTTGCGCACGCTCTAGGAAGTACCAGATCAACCGTTGACCAGACACAGATTCGCCTTCATCATGTCAAAGCTGCACTGCGCACTTCTCTTGCAGGTGGAGGTGGTAGATATAGGAGAAAAACAGATTCTCAGACTTCGAGCCTGCAATGTATGCACCTGAGAGTATGCACAAAGGTTTATCGAGCAGTTGAGTTGTGAGTGGCTTAGCCAGTCACGTGATGTTCAAAAGACTCAATAAAACCCCAGCCAGTTGGGTTCGAGGGATCCGCGATGAGGCAGGTACTGGTAATGTGTAGTGTGATTGTTAAACCATTTGCTAATAAACCAACTAGTTCTTAATAGCAATGTGTTGCTATGAATTCGTAAGCAAAGATCATCATCATAGGCAGTCCCTCAGAATCGAGGAAGACTTGCTTCCACTCTAAAAATGAGTCCTTAGGTGGCTGAACAGTCCAATACGAGAACTACAGTCCGTCACAGGTGGGACAGATAGTCTTTGAGGGAAAGGGTGGGCGGGATTGGTTTGCCGCATGCTCTTTCCGCTACCTGCGCTTGATTTCTGCATGCTTTCATAGAAACATAGAAAATAGGTGCAGGAGCAGGCCATTCAGCCCTTCTAGCCTGCACCGCCATTCAATGAGTTCGGCGATGTGACTCAAGGTGCTCAACGCCCTCCCGGATGCACTCACTCCACTTAGGGCGGTCTTTAGCCAAGGACTCCCAGGTGTCAGTGGGGATGTTTGCACTTTATCAGGGAGGCGTTGAGGGCGTCGTTGTAACATTTCCTCTGCCCATCTTTGGCTCGTTAGCCGCGAAGGAGTTCCGAATCGAGTGCTTCTTTAGGAGTCTCATGTCTGGCCTGCCCAGCGGAGCTGATCAAGTGTGGTCAGTGCTTCAATGCTGGGGTTGTTGGCCTGGTCGAGGACGCTAACGTTGGTGCGTTTGTCCTCCCAGGGGATTTGTAAGATCTTGCGGAGACATCGTTGGTGCTATTTCTCCAGCGACTTGAGGTGGCTACTGTACATGATCCAGTTCTCAGCCGTACAGGAAGGCGGGTATTACTACAGACCTGTAGACCATGAGCTTGATGGCAGATTTGAGGGCCTGGTCTTCTACTGTTTGGGGGTTTCTCAATGGATGCAACAGACATGGATGCAGAGGTCAGGCCTGATCATCCAAGAGTAATTTCTTCCCTCCCCTCCCCTCCCCACAACATTTTTTTTTTCCCTCCAAAAATGCAGCCACTGTGGACTTCTACTTATGATAAGTGATCCTCAATAACGGCCAATGGTGTGCATAAAGATAGCACCTGAACATTGAATGGTAGCCTTTCTTTGCATGGCATTGAGAGTGCACTTGACTGTCCTCTACAGTTAACAACAATTTGGATTTATATAGCACCTTCAGCATAGTAAAATGCCCCAAGACACTTCACAGGAGCATTATCAAACAAAATTTGACACCGAGCCACATAAGGAGATATTAGGGCAGAGCTTGGTCAAGAGGTAGGTTTAAGGAGCGTCTTCAAAGAGGAAAGACAGGTAAGGTAGAGAGGCACAGAGGTTTAGAGAGGGAATAAAATGTTGCTATCCCTTTTAAACAAAAGGCCAAATTCCTCTCTCCAAAGACACACCATTTTGGGCCTCCTTCCCTCAAGGTTGCGCTGGGGCCTTATCACGGACATAACCCCAGGAATACTGATGCAGTTTGCTTAAAACAAACCAGCAGTCTTTGTGGGAACCATATCTGTAATATTACTAGCATGGGGAGGCTTTCCTGGCCCAGAGGAGAAATGTAATGATTTTATTTTGGTTTAAAAATGCAATTAAAAAAAAGACATGTAGGTGGGGCTAGAAGAGTCCACTGAACAAAAAGTACACCCCCTAGAGACTCCTTTTTCATTAGAACAGTGGTCGTCTTAACCCACCAGCCACTGGGGAAAACAGGATCCCCATCTCCGAAAGGAAATGAAGGCCCAAGCGCTAAATTCTGGTCTTCGAGTATGTACTGACTGGAGAACCGGTTCCTAAATTCTCTAGCAAAGCTGCACATGGTCATTCTAAAATGACCTCAGGTTTATCCCAAGTCCCCACCCAAAATAAAATCAGCAGCTTTTGCATAGCTGCATGCAATTCAGTCTCAACCAAAAATAAGTACAGCTGGGAGAGAGATTGGGACTGAAAGTCAAGGCTGCCATAAGATGCATTCCTGCAACAGCACAAATAATAGCAGATTGTCAACAGGCAGCACCCAAACACACCAGTTTGTTTACAGAGCTCCAAGATTAGTTGAAGGAAGAACGTTAGAGTGAATGTTAATGAGGCTCCTGGTGAAAGTGGGTGTTAGTGAGTTGCAACCTTAAGTCGGTGGGAAACAAGCATAACAGGATCTATCGAGGTGTAAAACTGACCTCTGCCGACTTATTCAGAGTTTTGAAAGGTTGGCAGAATTTATAAGGGTAAGCCAGAGCTCACTATATGGAGCTTTAAAAAAAAAACATCCACTTTTATGCATCGACAAGTATACAAGGGGAACCTTGAATAGTGATGGGTACCCCCACTATTCAAGGGATTGAGTGGCTTTCATTTATATCGCAGCTCATTACATCATTCAAACATCTCAAAGTCAAAGAAAGACTTAAATTTATATAGTGCCTTTCATGACCACCGGATGTTCCAAAGCACTTTACAGCCAATGAAGTACTTTTTGGAGTGTAGTCACTGTTGTAATGTAGAAAACGCGGCAACCAATTTGCATACAGCAAGCTCCCGCAAACAGCAATGCGATAACGACCAGATCATCTGCTTTTTGTAGTGATGTTGTTTGAGGGATAAAGATTGGCCAGGACACCGGGGATAGCTCCCCTGCTTTTCATCGAAATAGTGCCACGGGATCTTTCACGTCCACCTGAGCGCGCAATCGGAGCAGGGCCTTGGTTTAACATCTCATCCAAAAGATGGCACCGCCAACGGTGCAGCGCTCCCTCAGTATTGCACTGGAGTGTCAGCTTTAATAACCTTAGGAGTGCAGGGACTTAGTTGGGCAAACGAGTGTTCTATTTTCTGCATAGCAAGATCCAACAAACAGTAATGAGATTCATCTCTTGGTGGTATTGGCGGGAGGAGGAACTTTACCCAAGATACCAGGGGAACTCTTGCTACTCTTCAAATGGTGCATAAAGAGCTTCAACGTCTACCCAAATTCTTACAGGGCTTGACAGGGTAGATGCAGGGAGGCTGTTTCCCCTGGCCAGGAAGTCTAGAACTAGGGGTCACAGTCTCAGAATAAAGGGCTGGCCATTTAGGACTGAGATGAGGAGAAATTTCTTCATTCAGTGGGTGGTGAATCTTTGGAATTCTCTACCCCAGAGGGCTGTAGAGGCTCAGTCTGAGAGTAAATTCAAGTCAGAGATCGATAGATTTTTCGATATTAAGGGAATCAAGGGATATAGGGGCAGTGCAGGAAAGTGGAGTTGAAGTAAAAGATGAGCCATGATCTTATGGAATGGCGGAGCAGGCTCGAGGGGCCGAATGGCTTATTCCTGCTCCTAATTCTTATGTTCTTATAAATCAGGGCCCTAGTTTCATGTTTTATCCAAGGGCAGCATCAATCTTTGTTTCACGGGTTAAACTTTGACATAAGACACTTACCAGAAGACCTCATTACAGCGGCTGCACTGCACACGCCGAGCCTTGGGCTCTTGTACCTGGATCACCATCGGACAGTCAGCTCCAGGACACAGCTGCAGCTGATAATGGCTCTAGTTTAACAATCAAAGCAACAATTAGCAGAGAGAAAGTAGCATGACACTTTCACATTCCACAACAATGGCTTGCATTTATATTGTGTCTTTAATGTAGGAAAATGCCCAAGGCACGTCTCAGGAAGATAATCAGATAAAAGATTGACACAAGTAGTGTCTTTTTGACAAACGTGATCCAAACCAGATCCGGCTGAGATCACCAAACAAAAAAAGGACAATTTGCATTAATGTAGCACCTCAGCATGTCTTTTGAATGTCCCATACAATTAGTCACTTACAAGTGGTGACTTCACATACAGGGAGAAGCAGCAAGCATTTTGTACATAGCAAGATCCCACAAACAGAATTAAAACGGCAATTTTTTGGTAGCATCACGGAGATCCATTCTGTATAGAACACCGGCAGAACTCCTTGCCTCTCTATAAACCTTTAACCTTTCCCTTAACTATGGCATCCAAGAGCTCAGCATGACCACAGCCATTTATCTCTGCCTTGCAGACACAAAAATTACACAAAGCAACCCAAGGTGAGCATAAAATTGTTCAGCAGTCCGATTCAGAACAAAGGCCTTTTCGGTCATGTACATCAAGGATAAATCCTTGGGGGACTCCAGAGGTATCCGTGCGAGAGTGGGAAGAGAAGCCATTGCAGGTGATTCTTTGGCTACGTCTGTCCCACCCAGCTGGATAACAGAGAAGAGGCGCTGGAGGAGGATGGTGTGGTTAACCTTGTCAGAGGCTGCAGATAGGTTGAGAATAATGAGGGGGGATAGTTTACCACATTCACAGTCACATTGGATGTCATTTGTGTCTTTGATAACACCTGTTTCAGTACTGTGGCTGGTACACAAAAACATGCTAGCATAAGTTGCAAATAAAATCTACACTAGCTGTTAAAACATCAAAGAAAGGAAAGAAAATAACACCTCAGTGTTTCACAACATATTAATAGCCTTTGACGTGCAGTCACTTATGTGAGAAAACAAAGCAGCCAACTGCACACAGCAAGGTTCAGCAGACAGCAAATAATGGGAATGCGGTCTAATTATTTTGGTGGTGCTGGTTAAGAGAGGAATGTTTGTCAGGACACCGGGAGAACTCCCAAAGGCGACGAAAAGGTGTGAAGCAAGGATTGGGAAGAGGGAGAGGGAGGAATGCATTTTTCATACAAAAGAATACCCCCATCTCTTGACTATTTACTTTAAAATAATGTAACACCAAAATATCTCCTACCTATGATTTTTATAGACTATTGTGGGGCTCGTGAAGCCTTACATTTTAAGCTTTAATTTCCCGCCACAGCTGGTCGGATATAGTGCAGTCAAGAGCCAGCAGTGCAGAAGGCCCTTTGCTGGGGGGTTGGGGGCTGGGAGTGTCTCTCTGGAGAACACATGGGTACCTGGTCCTGGAAAAGCCAATACCAGCCAGTGGCAGCAGCTTCTGGCAGAGATTTTTCCTGGTTCTGGTGGCATCAGACCAAGTGCTATATCAAGTCTGAAGCCAGTGCTTACATTATTGAAGGAACTGCTCTGAAATCACATGAGTCACTTTCAGTACCTTGCTCAGCAGTGGCTCAAAAGGGGGAGCATAAAACAAACCTGCTACGTGCCAGAAACTAAAATAATCTCCAAACAGGCATAAATGTGTGGTAAATTAGCAACTAAAAATAAAAGACTTGGTTTATATAGTGCCTTGCACAACTACCGGATGCCCCAAAGCCCTTTACACCCAATGAATTATTTTGAAATGTAGTCACTGTTGTAATATAGGAAACGTGGCAGCCAATTTGCGCACAGCCACAGACAGCAATGTGATAACGACCAGATAATCTATTTTAGTGATGTTGATTGAGGGATAAATATTGGCCAGGACACTAGGGAGAACTCCCCTGCTCTTCTTCAAAATAGTGCCATGGGATCTTTTGCATGCACCCGAGAGGGCAGACAGGGCCTCGGTTTAATGTTTCATCTGAGAGACAGCACCTCTGACAGTGCAGCACTTCCTCAGTACTGCACTGCAGTGTCAGCCTAGATTTTTGTATTCAAGTCTTGGGAGTGGGACTTGAACCCACAACCTTTTAACTCAGAAGCAAGGGTGCGACCAACTGAGCCACGGCTGACACTAGGGAGTACTTAGTGTAGAAAAGTACTCTTCCCTCAACTATTTGTCGTTTAAAGGGTTTCATTTTCATGCAAAAACATTTCTCTAGCACCTTTCACGACCTCAAGAAGCACCGCTGAAGTGTAGCCACTGTTGTAAAATAGAGAAACCAACTGCGCACAGCAAGATCCCACATGCAGCAAGAAGACAATGATCATGATAACCTGTTTTTAGTGATGTTGGTCGAAGGATAAATATTGGCAGGACTCCCCTGCTCTTATTTGAATATCGCCATGTGATCTTTAACACGTGCACGAGAGGGAACACGGGGCCTCGGTTTAACATTTCATGTGAAAGATGGCACGTCTGAAAGCACAGAAATCTTTCACGACTGCACTGAAGTGTAGGACTACGTAATATGCTCAAGTCTCTCAGAGTGGGGCTTGAACATATGACCTTCCGCCTCAGAGGCAAGAATGCTACCACTAAGCCAAGGCTGACACTTTTAATAAGGATATATTCTTGCATCGTTGCAGATAAGATACCATGCAGAGTAAAGAATGCTGAATGGTAAGGTTTGACGTCCAACGACTTTGAATAGAATTATACAAGTCATTTAAATAGTAAAATAGTAGATAGACTGGGGTTGTTCTCCTTAGAGCAGAGAAGGCTAAGGGGAGAGGTGTTTAAAATCATGAAGGAATTAGATAGAGTGAATAAAGGGAAATGGTTTCCAATGGGAAGGAGGGCACAGATTTAAGGCAATTGGCCAAAGAACCAGTGGCGACATGAGGAAAAACTTTTTAGTGCAATAAGTGGTTAGGATTTGGAATGCACTGCCTGATAGGTTGGCAGATACAGATTCAACAATAGCCTTCAAAAAGGGAATTGGATAAATATTTAAAGGAGAAAAAAAGTTGAGGGATATAGGGAAAGAGCAAGGGAGTGGGACTAACAGGATTGCTCCTCGAAAGAGCCAGCACAGACTCGATGGGCCGAATGGCCTCCTTTCTGTGCTGTACTGTTCTATGATTTTAAAACAAATCAATATAAAGGTCATATTATTTATTATTCAGGGACGTCACAGTGCTACAGGCATGTAGAAGGAGCAGATACCGTGTCAGATTATAATACATCCTTGTTTTATCACAGTAATAAATATAACTGACAGGAATTATGTACAAGCTGCATTACACTTTTTTCCCCTGGTGTCTCACTACATGCATGTTTGAATTAAGCCCTCCAGCACACCATCAACACACTGCATTTTTTAAAATTCCTTCTCGGGATGTGGATATCACTGGTATTTATTGTTCATCCCTGGATGCCCAGGGTGGTGGTGAGCCGGCTTCTTGAAAAAGACAGACAGACTTGCATTTATGTAGCGCCTTTCACAACCACCAGACGTCTCAAAGCGCTTTACAGCCAATGACCAGCACTTTGAATCACTGCTTTGTTCTGTTGCTCCCAATATTCGGTATCTTCAACTTTTGTCAGAAGCATCAATGGGAGAAAAATTAATTAGACAGAACGGTTTTCTTTTGAGATCACATGCACTTCACGGTAGATTTCTATTGAATCAAATTAGAAGAGAAAGTGAAGGTTATCTCCTAACCATGAAACGAATAACTGGAGCCTATAGCAGCCATGCCAGGCACTGCGCTTGATGTTCAAGTTTAGAATGAAAAACAGACTGAATCAATGATAAGGTTAGAGGTCCTAACATGTCAGTCAAAGTGGTAGAACTATTTGCAAATTCGCAGAGATTTTCGTTCCCTGCAGATCTTCAAAAAGTTGGTCCAACTGAGAAACAAGGTGGCAAATTTACCATCTCAGCCAGCCAGCCTGACCACATGGTTATGACGAAGAAAAAAAAAACAGAACTTCAAATAATAAAGCATTGAAAAAGTCAGTGCCATACTTGGTGGGGGATTTCAGGGAGGTGTGGGGGAGGGGGTGGTGGTTATAGCCCTCTTCAGGGCTTTTTAATGCTGTGTCATGGCATGGTTGTCAGTGGCAGAGAGTCGATCAATTCTCTGTTTTGCATCAGTGTCAGCATCAAGCATTCCCAGGGCAAGTATTGAGAATCTGGTGCAGAATGAAGCACCTTCCACTTTTCCAACCCCAACCTGGTGAGAGTATCAAACAATTGTGACATTTCCACTCCCCAACCAGATAATCCAAGTGACACTTCCAGCTTAACATGGAATTGCTTGCCAATTTTTGTTTTATTGCTGTGGACAGAACAGAGGCTATTCAAAACACCCAAGACCAGCCACACTCAGCAGAGTGGAGAAAAACTCATTCCATCGGTCGCTGGTAGATGAAAAGCTATTGATCGACAGCTAGGGACAGTGAAGAAAAACTGTCAGCAAGCAATATTTGAGTGTCTCTGTCCAAGACTTGAAGGCAGAGCTGAGCAGCTTCTACTCAAAAGCAATGGTTCTGGCAACTTTTGTTGGGAGCTCACAAGAACAACTTACATTTATATAGCATTTAACATAATAAGACCTCCCAAGAGGTTTCACAGAAGCGTCAACAAAAAAACTAAATTTCAGAGAGTCTTATAAGGAAATATTAGGGCAGCTGACCAAAACCTTGGTCAAAGAGGTAGGTTTTAAGGAGGGTCTTAAAGAAGTGGGGGGGGGGGGGGAAGACATTTAGGGAGGAAATTGCAGAGTTTAGGACCGAGGCAGCTGAAGGCACGACCACCAATGGTGGAGTGATTAAAATCGGGGATGTTCAAGAGGCCAGAATTGATGGAGCGCAGAGATCTCTGGGGATTATAGGGCTGGAGGAAATTACAGAGATAGGGAGGGGGCAAGGCCATGGAACGATTTGAAAACAAGGATGTGAATTTTAAAATCAAGGCGTTGCTTAACTGGGAGTCAATGTAGTCAGGAGCGCAGGGGAGATGGGTGAGCGGAACTTAGTGTGAGTTAGGGCACGGGCAGCAGAGTTTTGGATGACCTCCTGTCCATGGAAACATAGAAACATAGAAACATAGAAAATAGGTGCAGGAGTAGGCCATTCGGCCCTTCGAGCCTGCACCACCATTAAATAAGATCATGGCTGATCATTCACCTCAGTACCCCTTTCCTGCTTTCTCTCCATAGCACTTGATCCCTTTAGCCGTAAGGGCCAAATCTAACTCCCTCTTGAATTTATCTAACGAACTGGCATCAACAACTCTCTGCGGTAGAGAATTCCACAGGTTAACAACTCAGAGTGAAGAAGTTTCTCCTCATCTCGATCCTAAATGGCTTACCCCTTATCCTTAGTCTGTGACCCCTGGTGCTGGACTCCCCCAACATCGGGAACATTCTTCCTGCATCCAACTTGTCCAGTCCCATCAAAATTTTATATGTTTCTATGAGATCCCCTCTCATTCTTCTAAACTCCAGTGAATACAGGCCCAGTCTCTCCTCATGTCAGTCCTGCCATCCTGGGCATCAGTCTGGTGAACCTTCGCAGCACTCCCTCAATAGCAAGAACATCCTTCCTCAGATTAGGAGACCAAAACTGAACATAATATTCGAGGTGAGGCCTCACCAAGGCCCTGTATAGCTGCAGCAAGACCTCCCTGCTCCTATACTCAAATCCCCTAGCTATGACGGCCAACATGTCATTTGCCTTCTTCACCGCCTGCTGCGCCTGCATGCCTACCTTCAATGACTGATGCGCCATGACACCCAGGTCTCGTTGCACCTCCCCTTTTCCTAATCTGCCGCCATTCAGATAATATTCTGCCTTCATGTTTTTGCCACCAAAGTGGATAACCTCACATTTATCCACATTATACTGCACCTGCCATTCATTTGTCCACTCACCTAACCTGTCCAAGTCATCCTGCAGCCTCTTAGCATCCTCCTCACAGCTCACACTGCCACCCAACTTAGTGTCATCTACAAACTTGGAGATATTACTCTCAATTCCTTCATCTAAATCATTGATGCATATTGTAAATAGCTGGGGTCCCAGCACTGAGCCCTGCAGCACCCCACTTGTCACTGTCTGCCATTCTGAAAAGGACCCGTTTATACCGACTCTCTGCCAACCAGTTCTTTATCCACGTCAATACATTACCCCAATATCAGGTGCTTTAATTTTGCACTAATCTCTTGTGTGGGACCTTGTCAAAAGCCTTTTGAAAGTCCAAATACACCACATCCACTGGTTCTCCCTTGTCCACTCTACTAGTTACATCCTCAAAAAATTCTAAAGATTTGTCAAGCATGATTTCCATTTCATAAATCCATGCTGACTTAGGCTGATCCTGTCACTGCTTTCCAAATGTACTGCTATTTCATCTTTAATAATTGATTGCAACATTTTCCCCACTACTGATGTCAGGCTAACCGGTCTATAATTTCCCGATTTCTCTCTCCCTCCTTTTTCAAAAAGGGGCGTTACATTATAGCTACCCTCCAGTCCAAAGGAACTGATCCAGAATCGATAGACTGTTGGAAAATGATCACCAATGCATCCACTATTTCTAGGGCCACTTCCTTAAATACTCTGGGATGCAGATTATCAGGCCCTAGGGATTTATCGGCCTTCAATCCCATTTTTGTCCCCAACCAATTTCCTGGCTAATAAGGATTTCCTTCAGTTCCTCCTTCTCGCTAGACCGTCGGTCCCCTAGTATTTCCCAAACGCTACTTGACTGCAAGGGATCTATGTTTGTCTTCACTAATCTTTTCCTCTTCACATATCTATAGAAGCTTTTGCAGTCAGTTTTTATGCTCCCTGCAAACTTCCTCTCACTCTATTTCCCCCCTCCTAATTAAACCCTTTGTCCTCCTCTGCTGAATTCTAAATTTCTCCTGGTCCTCAGGTTTGCTACTTTTTCTGGCCAATTTATATGCCTCTTCCTTGGATTTAACACGATCCCTAATTTCCCTTGTTAGCCACGGTTGAGCCACCTTCCCAGTTTTATTTTTACTCCAGACAGGGATGTACAATTGTTGAAGTTCATCCATGCGATCTACAAATGTCTGCCATTGCCTATCAACCGTCAACTCTTTAAGTATCATTTGCCAGTCTATTCTAGCCAATTCACGTCTCATACCATCGAAGTTACCTTTCCTTAAGTTCAGGACCCTAGTCTCTGAATTAACTGTGTCACTCTCCATCTTAATAAAGAATTCAACCATATTATGGTCACTCCTCCCCAAGGGGCCTCGCACAACAAGATTGCTAATTAGTCCTTTATCATTATTCATCACCCAGTCTAGGATGGCCAGCCCTCTAGTTGGTTCCTCGACATATTGGTCTAGAAAACCATCCTTAATACACTCCAGGAAATCCTCCTCCACTGTACGGCTACCAGTTTGGTTAGCCCAATCTATATGTAGATTAAAGTTGCCCATGATAACTGCTATACCTTTATTGCACGCATCCCTAATTTCTTGTTTGATGCTGTCCCCAACCTCACTACTACTGTTTGGTGGTCTGTACATGACTCCCACTAGCGTTTTCTGCCCTTTGGTATTCCGCAGCTCTACCCATACAGATTCCACATCATCCAAGCGAATGTCCTTCCATACTATTGCGTTAATTTCTTCTTTAACCAGCAATGCTACTCCACCTCCTTTTCCTTTCTGTCTATCCTTCCTGAATGTTGAATACCCCTAGATGTTGAGTTCCCAGTCTTGGGTCACCCTGGAGCCAGGTTTCCGTAATCCCAATTATATCATATTCGTTAATAGCTGCCTGCGCAGTTAATTTGTCCACCTTTTTATGAATATTCCTCACATTGAGGCACAGAGCCTTCAGGCTTGTCTTTTTAACATACATGGGGGGTAGAATTAGGGAGGCCGGCCAGGATTGTGCTGGAATAATCAAGTCTAGAGGTAAGCAACACATGGATGAGGATTTCAGCAGCAGATAAACTGAGGCAAGGTCAGAGATGGGCGATGTTACGGAGGCGGAAACAGTCTTAGTTATGGAACGGATATACGAGGCAAGAAGCTCAACTCGTGATCAAATATGGCAAAGCCAATAGGGGCAATAAATGCTGGCCTCGTCAGCGATGCCCAGCTCCCGGAATGAATTTTTTGAAACCATTATTAGGACCTTATCTTGGCTGCTGCAGGAATTCTGCAACGCTACAGAGGTCATTTCCCCGTGGGGAGGTGGGCTCCCTGTGAGTGTCGCTTCACGCTGGATTGAAAATGGAATCACACCTCATACGGTGACATTGCGGATATTTTAAGAAGATTTCTTTAGCAAAGTAGTAACCACCTTCTTTTAAAATATATTCCTACATTACAATTGTGGCAACTTCAAAAATACTTTATTGGAACATCCTGAGGTCATGAAAGGCTGGGGTTGTTTTCTTTCAACCAGAGGAGGCTGAGGGGAGACCCTATTGAGGTGTATAAAATTATGAGGGCCTGGATATAGTGGATAGGAAGGACCTATTTTCCTTAGTAGAGGGGTCAACAACCAGGGGGCATAGATTTAAAGTAATTGGTTGAAGGTTTAGAGGGGATTTGAGGGGAAATTTCTTCACCCAGAGGGTGGTAGGAGTCTGGAACTCACTGTTTGAAAGGGTGGTAGAGGCAAAAACCCTCACCACATTTAAAAAAATACTTGGATGTGCACCTGAAGTGCCGTAACAGGGCTATGGACCTAGAGCTGGAAAGTAGGATTAGGCTAGATAGCTCTTTGTCGGCCGGCGTGGACATGATGGACCGAAATGTCCTCCTTCTGTGCTGTGAATTTCTATGATTCTAGGTTCAACAAACTAATTTCTTCTTCACATACCAAGCCCACCTTCCTCTTGTACTCCTTAATAAATTTCTTCTCCAAGGAAGAGGCTACAGAGATAGGGTGCAGCAAGGTCAAGGAGACACTTAGAAACTAGGACAAGGAATTTGAAATCAATGAGCTGAACATGATGACACAGTGAAGGTCAACAAAGATAGGCGATGAATGAGCAGCACTTTCTACCAACTAGGATGTGAGTATCATGTTCTGCATGAGGTGGAGTTTTACAGGGTGAAGTTTGGGAGGTCCACTAGGAAGAAAGAGCTGAGGGGGACAAAATCATAGATAAGGATTTCAGCATTGGTTAGATCTTTGGGAACAAGACAGATTTTTAATAGAATATAGACATTGTTATTTCTCTGGGAATTATTATTTCTTGTGGCATAAACTACAACTACATTTTTTAAACCTGCATATATTAGTTAACTAGCTGGGGAAATGTGGAAACCAAATGAAATTTGGGGAAAAATTGCTAGCAACAGTTTCTAGTTCCTGATTGATAGCTTTGGAAAAAAAACAAGACGATTTGAATGCTTGGTCATCCAGGTCTTGGTGGCTCATGATTGATTGGATCAGCCTGATTAACCTTTGACAGGTAGGAAAACCCAACAGCTCAAACTGGTGAAAGTACAGTGGGGGGGGGGGGGGGGGGGGAGGAGAAGGAGAGAAGAGGGAGGAGGAAGGACAGAAAGATGTTTTAAATATAGAATGAGGAAGCAATCTGAATTTTTTTTTATAAAAGTGTACTCCCAAGATGATTTCCCCTTTAATTATATGCATGAATCAAAGCCATGCTCTTGTTTGAGGTCCCTCTGACGTCAGACACTATTGTCTAGCAGATAATGCAGAACGATGTAGTCATAACCAAAATCATTTCAACATACAGCCCTGAATTATGCAGTTCCTGTCTCGTGTTAATTTAAGGTTTGTAAATCTGACAAATCTGCATTGAATAAGTTGGCTAATAGTCTATTGCTCATAAGCCACCAACAACGCAATCCATTAAACGCAAGGTTGGTTAGTTACGTAAAATCGAAATAATCTGCTCCTCCTGGACATTATAATAAAGCTGGAAGGCTGAGCAATATGATCTCCTAAGCTTCATAATGTTGAACTGGCCGACAACTGAAAAATCAGTGCAAACAATTCTTAATGATGCTACCACAATCAAAACCTTTCTTCAATCTCTCGGTACACTGGAGCAACAGTGTTCACAATATGGATCTGGAATCATCGGCGACTCGCCTTCCACCTGCATCTGGTTCTTTAAAGGCTATTTTATAGGGCACTATGATTTTTCAGTGTCATTCTTTTAAATGTTACTCATAAACCTGTATAATCACCACTTCTCAGCTAACAATGTCCAGATTAGAAAAGATATTGCTCCCAAGACCATATTGTGTAATGTTCACAAAAATGGTAGTTTTGTTAATACATTAGGAAAAAGAGGGACAATGCACTGAAACAGAGGAAGATGCACAACTATTGGGGAGGGACCAGGGCAGTGGAACTAGTTGGATTGCTCTTGCAAAGAGTCAACATGGGCACAAGTGGCCGAACAACCTCATTCTAGGCTGTGAACTCCTATGATTACTTGGTCCTTTACCACCCCGCAAAGCATGTACTTCAGGAATAAAAAACATTGGGAGGAGTTTAGGACTACATTGGAGCACCAGTGCTCACAATATGGACCTGGAATATCTGCGGCTCACCTTCCCCTCACATCTGGTCCTGCAGAGAGTTGCAGTTTCACACAGATCAGAGAAGGTTCACTCGGTTGATTCAGAGGATGAGGGGATTGATATGAGGAAAGATTGAGTAGGTTGGGCCTCTACTCATTGGAATTCAGAAGAATGAGAGGTGATCTTATCAAAATGTATAAGATTATGAGGGGGCTTGACAAGGTGGATGCAGAGAGGATGTTTCCACTGATGGGGGAGATTAGAACTAGAGGGCATAATCTTAGAAGAAGGGGCCGCCCATTTAAAACTGAGATGAGGAGAAATTTCTTCTGAGGGTTGTAAATCTGTGAAATTCGCTGCCTCAGAGAGCTGTGGAAGCTGGGTCATTCAATAAATTTAAGACAGAAATAGACAGTTTCTTAAACGATGAGATAAGGGGTTATGGGGAGCAGGCAGAGAAGTGGAGCTGAGTCCATGATCAGATCAGCCATGATCTTATTGAATGGCAGAGCAGGCTCGAGGAGCCGTATGGCCTACTCCTGCTCCAATTTCTTATGTTCTTATAACCTCTGCCCCCATTTTTCTAACAGCAGCTTTTGGTAATGATTGTGCTATTCCCATTTACACCTCCTCTAGACACATCTTTTGGTTCTTTACTTGCACCATCATCCTTTTTGTCATTTAATCTCTAGTGCCTTCCACCTGATCAGACCATCCCTTTTGTTCTTTCCTCCCCTCGCCTCTATAATTGCTTAAAACCTGTTCATCATCATCATAGGCAGTCTACTGTACATGGTCTATGTCTCTGAGCCATTCAGGAGGGCGGGCATTACTACAGCCCTGTCGACCATGAGCTTGGTGGCAGATTTGAGGGCCTGGTCTTCAAACACTCTTTTCCTCAGGCGGCCGAAGGCTGCACTGGCTCACTGGAAATGGTGTTGAGTCTCATCGTCAATGTCTGCTCTTGTTGATAAGAGTCTCCCAAGGTATGGGAAATGGTCCACGTTGCCAAGGCCCTACCATGGATCTTGATGACTGGGAAGGCAGTGCTGTGCGGCGAGGACAGGCTGGTGGAGGACCTTTGTCTTACAGATGTTTAGCGTGAGGCCCATGCTTTCGTACGTCTCAATAAAACCGTTGACTATGACCTGGAGTTCGGCCTCTATGTGCGCAGGCGTCATCTGTGTATTGTAGCTCGATGATCGAGGTTGGGGTGGTCTTGGACCTGGCCTGGAGACGACAAAGTTTGAACAATTTCCACTGGTTCTGGTAGTTTAGCTCCACTCCAGCGGTGAGTTTGTTGACTGAGGTGGAGCATGGCAGCGAGGAAGATTGAGAAGGAGGTTGGGGCGATGACATAGAAAATAGGTGCAGGAGTAGGCCATTCGGACCTTCGAGCCTGCACTGCCATTCAATAAGATCATGGCTGATCATTCCCTCAGTACCCCTTTCCTGCTTTCTCTCCATACCCCTTGATCCCCTTAGCCGTAAGGGCCATATCTAACTCCCTCTTGAATATATCCAATGAACTGGCATCAACAACTCTCTGCAGCAGGGAATTCCACAGGTTAACAACTCTGAGTGAAGAAGTTTCTCCTCATTTCAGTCCTAAATGGCCTACCCCTTATCCTAAGACTGTGTCCCCTGGTTCCGGACTTCCCCAACATCGGGAACATTCTTCCTACATCTAACCTGTCCAGTCCCATCAGAATCTTATACATTTCTATGAGATTCCCTCTCATCCTTCTAAACTCCAGTTGATCCAGTCTCTCCTCATATGACAGTCCAGCCATCCCTGGAATCAGTCTGGTGAACCTTCGCTGCACTCCCTCAATAGCAAGAACGTCCTTCCTCAGATTAGGAGACCAAAACTGAACACAATATTCCAGGTGAGGCCTTGTACAACTGCAGTAAGACCTCCCTGCTCCTATACTCAAATCCCCTAGCTATGAAGGCCAACATACCATTTGCCTTCTTCACCGTCTGCTGTACATGCATGCCCACTTTCAGGGACTGATGAACCATGACACCCAGGTCTCGTTGCACCTCCCCTTTTTCTAATCTGCCACTATTCAGATAATATTCTGCCTTCGTGTTTTTGCCCCCAAAATGGATAACCTCACATTTATCCATATTATATTGCCATGCATTTGCCCACTCACCCAACCTGTCCAAGTCACCCTGCAGCCTCTTAGCGTCCTCCTCACAGCTCACATCGCCACCCAGTTTAGTGTCATCCACAAACTTGGAGATATTACTCTCAATTCCTTCATCTAAATCGTTAATGTATATTGTAAAGAGCTGGGGTCCCAGCACTGAGCCCTGCGGCACTCCGTTAGTCACTGCCTGCCATTCTGAAAAGGACCCGTTTATCCCGACACTCTGCTTCCTGTCTGCCAACCAGTGCTCTATCCACGTCAGTACATTAACCCCAATACCCATGCGCTTTGATTGCACACCAATCTCTTGTGCAAGACCTTGTCAAAAGCCTTTTGAAAGTCCAAGTGCACCACATCCACTGGTTCTCCCTTGTCCACTCTACTAGTTACATCCTCAAAAAATTCCAGAAGATTGGTCAAGCATGATTTCCCTTTCATAAATCCATGCTGACTTGGTCCGATCCGGTCACTGCTTTCCAAATGCGCTGCTATTTCATCCTTAATGATTGATTCCAACATTTTCCCCACTACTGATGTCAGGCTAACCCATCTATAATTACCCATTTTCTCTCTCTCTCCTTTCTTAAAAAGTGGTGTTACATTAGCTACCCTCCAGTCCATAGGAACCGATCCAGAGTCGATAGACTGTTGGAAAATGATCACTAATTCATCCACTATCTCTAGGGCCACTTCCTTAAGTACTCTGGGATGCAGACTATCAGGCCCTGGGGATTTATCGGCCTTCAATTCCAACAATTTCCCGAACACAATTTCCCGCCAAATACGGATATCCTTCAGTTCCTCCTTCTCACTAGACCCACTGTCCCCTAGTACATTCGGAAGGTTATTTGTATCTTCCTTCATGAAGACAGAAATGAAGTATTTGTTCAATTGGTCTGCCATTTCTTTGTTCCCCATTATAAATTCACCTGAATCCAACTACAAGGAGCCTATGTTTGTCTTCACTAATCTTTTTCTCTTCACATATTTATAGAAGCTTTTGCAGTCACTTTTTATGTTCCCTGCAAGCTTCCTTTCGTACTCTATTTTCCCCCTCTTAATTAAACCCTTAGTCTTCCTCTCCTGAATTATAAATTTCTCCCAGTCCTCAGGTTTGTTGCTTTTCCTAGCCAAATTATATGCCTCTTCCTTGGCTTTAACACGATCCCTAATTTCCCTTGTTAGCCATGGTTGAGCCACCTTCCCCGTTTTATTTTTACTCCAGACAGGGATGTACAATTGCTGAAGTTCATCCATGTGATCTTTAAATGTTTGCCACTGCTTATCTCACAATCAACCCTTTAGGTATCCTTTGCCAGTCTATTCAAGCCAATTCATGCCTCATACCATCGAAGTTACCTTTCCTCAAGTTCAGGACCCTAGTTTCCGATGTAGCCCTGTTTGACCCTGGTCCGGACGTGGATTGGGTCTGTAATGGATTCGTTGATAAGGATCATGGCCTGCATGTCGTCGTGGAGCAGGCGGAGGATGGTGACAAACTTTTGGGGGCATCTGAAACGGAGGAGGACGCTCCATAGACCCTCGCGGTTGACAGTGTCAAAGGCCTTTGTAAGATCAAAGAAGGCCATCTTTAAGGGATGGTGCTGTTCCCTGCATTTTTCCTGCAGCTGTCTCACTGTAAAAATTATGTCCGTTGTGCTCCGTAGGGGACAAAAGCCGCACTGTGACTCCGGGAGGAGCTCCTCAGCCGCAGGGAGAAGACTATTGAGGTGGACCTCAGTCATTGAAAGTTGGCAGCAGGCAGTGAAGAAAGCAAATGGTATGCTGGCCTTCATAGCTAGGGGATTTGAGTATAAGAGCAGGGAGGTCTTACTGCAGTTGTACAGGGCCTTGGTGAGGCCGCACCTGGAATATTGTCTACAGTTTTGGTCTCCTAATCTGAGGAAGGATGTTCTTGCTATTGAGGGAGTGCAGCGAAGGTTCACCAGACGGATTCCCGGGATGGCAGGACTGACATTTGAGGAGAGGTTGGAACGACTGGGCCTGTAGTCACTGGAGTTCAGAGGGATGAGAGGGGATCTCATAGAAACATAAAATTTTGATGGGACTGGACAGGTTAGATGCAGGAAGAATGTTCCCGATGTTGGGGAAGTCCAGAACCAGGGGACATAGTCTAAGGATAAGGGGTAAGCCATTTCGGACTGAGGCAAAACTTTCTTCACCCAGAGAGTTGCTAACCTGTGGAATTCCCTACCGCAGAGTTGTTGATGCCAGTTCATTGGATATATTCAAGAGGGAGTTAGATGTGGCCCTTATGGCCAAAGGGATCAAGGGGTATGGAAAGCAGGAAAGGGGTACTGAGGTGAATGATCAGTCATGATCTTATTGAATGGTGGTGCAGGTTCGAAGTGCCTACTCCTGCACCTATTTTCTATGTTTCTATGACTCTAGCGATGACTTTCCCAGTGGCTGACAACAGGGAGATTCCTCTGTAGTTGCCGCTGTCGGACTTGTCCCCTTTTTTAAAGATGGTCACGACCACTGCATCTCTGAGATCTCCCGGCATGCTCTCCTCCCCCCAGATGAGAGAGATAAGGTCATGTATTCACGCCAGCAGTGCCTCTCCACCATACTTCGGTGCCTCAGCGGGGATTCCATCCGCTCCCATAGCCTTGTTGTTCTTAAGCTGTCTTATGGCTTTTTCTACCTCATGCAGTGCTGGGGTTTTATTGAGGCGGTGGCGGGTAGCATGCTGTGGGATGGAGTCGAGAACTCTCGAGTCAAAGGCGGAGTCTCGATTGAGGAGATCTTCGAAGTGCTTCTTCCAGTGGGCCCTGACTGTCTCGGTGTCCTTGATGAGCGTTTCCCTGTTTTTGGCCAGTAATTGTGTGGGGCCTTGTGTGTTTGGAAGGTAGGTGGCCTTGACTGCGATTAAGAATTATCGCACATTATGGTTGTCAGCCAGCTGCTGTATCTCCTGTGCTTTTTCCATCCACCACCCGTTCTTTAGGTCCCGAGTTTTTTGTTGGACCTCGGTCTTAAGCTGTCTGTAATGCTGCCTTGATGCGCCAGAGTTAGGTTGTTTAAGGCTCAAAAATGCCCTGCGCTTGCGATCTATTAGCTCTTGAATCTCCTGGTCATTCTCATCAAACCAGTCCTGGTGTTTCCTGGTTGATAGACCGAGCGTCCCTTCACAGGCATTGGTTATGGAGGCCTGACCAAGCGCTGTGGGCATTCTGCGTCTCAGGGTCATCAAGGCACGCCAGGTTACCTGCGAGGCGCTGACTGTGTAGGGCTCTCTTAGCTGGCTGAGTGCTGCCCTTGCCGCTTTGGGGCTATGTTGATGTCAATGATGGATCGGATTAGGTGGTGCTCCGTCCAGCAGTCGTCGGCTCCCGTCACGGTGCGGGTGATGCGCACATCCTTGTGATCCCTGGCTCGGACGATGACAGTCAAGCAGGTGCCAGTGTTTGGAGCGAGGGTGTTGCCACAATGCCTTGAATTTGTCCCTCTGGCGGAACAAGGTTTTGGTGATGACAAGTTCACGTTCTCGGCACTTTTTCAGTAGGGTACCGCTGGAGTTGGCTTTCCCTCCCCCCTCTCTGCCAATCACGCCTCCCCAGAGGGCTGCATCCTTGCCAACCCTGGCATTGAAGTCACCAAGGATCAGTTTGTCGTCCCAGGGATGTGAAACAGGGATTTTGAGGTTGGAGTAAAAACTCTCTTTGGTCTCATCTGTCGCATCGAGTGTTGGGGCATACGCACTGATTCCGGGATAGGGTGAGTCGGAGAGTCATGGGATGTTCATTAACCTCACAGGGGGAATCTTTGAGGCGGTCGACCAGCTCGTTTTTGATGGCGAAACTGACTCCATGGAGGCAGTGTTCTTCCTCTGGTTTCCCTTTCCAGAAGAAGGTGTAACCTCCACCTTGTTCCTTGAGCTGGCCTTCCCCTGCCCGCCAGGTCTCGCTTAGGGCTGTTACGTCTCGAACGTCTCCCAGTTCCGATGAAAGGTCACTGACCTGGACCGTTAACTGTTTCTCTCTCCACAGATGCTGCCTGACCTGCTGAGTATTTCCAGCATTTTCTGGTTTTATTATTGTTGCGGCTTCACCTGTCTGGGAGCCATAATTCACAGCCCACCACCTCTGCAATATTGCTATAGTTACAGTTAGATGGAGGTGGGCTAAAGAAAGAAATCACAGAGCTGCTTTAGGTTAGGTTCGAGAGAATGGCCATCGAGCAACTCACTGTTCAAGATTGTGTCCGTGACCAAAAAAAATATTGATTCAGCACTTCTGCACTACAGCCTTCTTCCTCCAGCTCAAACGTTATGGCTTTGCTTTCCCATTCCCGCAACACCTTTCTCTGCGGCAAACAATTCCCTAGGCTGAATGAAGTGTATTTTATTCTTTAGGAATTAAGTTTCCTCCAGCTAAACTGCAAGTAGAGATAAGAAAGTCCTGCTCAACTGAAGCAATCCAAGAGGGGGATGAGAAAACACAGCACTGCTTTATTAATTCCAATTGCAGGGGTCACACTTGAAAGCACTTCTATTTCTGGTCAATGACAAGTACATGAATTAATCTGCAAGTTCAGTATCACTTTCAACTCTCGGGTCTCAATGCAGTATTCTGCAATGCAACATGCAATTATTACCTATTAAAAGGCAGAGAATCAATTCCTGTTGAGGGAACAACTAGTTTTTCCATGACAGCTCCATCGGGGATGTGTACTGAAATATCTCCCAATAATTTCCTGTCGGATCATTTTGAACAATTTCTCTCATTCAAAATTTAAATGGTGTTTCACAGTATTGCTTGTCAGATTTATGCCATTTGGACTGTAAACATGGAAAAATGAGCGATCCAGAAAAAACACAAACTCAATTCTAAAATCATTAAATTTAGGAGTAAACATACTTGAATTGCTGGTGGTGTGATTTTCCCCTCGTTCTCCCGCACCTCCCTGGAGGTGATCAGCTCTTGCCACTGTCCTTTTCCTGGTGTGCCATCAGCCCCGAGAGTACCTTACCCATGTGGCAGAGAGCTTTGGCAGCCTATTCACAGGTGAACAGCTTCAGGACCAAGCTCGATCTAGTCCTTGCCCGACATCTGACCACGTGCTTTCCGCCATGTGGGAACATTTTCTGATCTCACCTCCCACCCTACTCAGGACCAGGGACATTGATGTCAATTGCGATTCCACCACCCGAGATTAGCCACGGCAGTAGAGTCGCATCTTGACATTCATACAAGCCCCAAGTCCTAGAAAACATTCCCAGTTTGGATTCAGAATATCCAGTTTATTTTTGATTTCTGATGTGAATTTATAATTAAATACGCAATCGGAAGAATAGTCACCTCCTCCTGTTTTTATGTCGACAGGGTTTTAACACATGCATCACATATCAATTATTCCGCACGCCCTCCCTGCCCCACAACAAAAGTTTAAAATAAGTTTAAAATCACCCACCTCGACATAATCTCTGAAGAGGTAGCGCCTGTATTTTTCTCTCAGTTCTTCGTTAGAAATCAAAGGAAAAGCAAAGTCCTCAGGCGTTCTGAGCAAGCAGTCTTGCGCCATACAGGATATCCCTAGTAAGACACACACACTGGTTACAGTCAGTCATTAAAAATAAAATCTGTTATCAGCTGGGAGTACTGAGCACAGTTTGGGTCTCCTTATCTGTGAAAGGATATACTTGCCCTAGAGGCGGGACAATGAAGGTTCACTAGACTGATTCCTGGGATGAGAGGGTTGCCCTTTGAGGAGAGATTGAGTAGATTGTGCCTATACTCTCGAGTTCAGAAGAATGAGAGGTGATCGCATTGAAACATAAGATTCTGAGGGGGGATTGAGAGGGTAGATGCTGAGAAGCTGTATCCCCTGGCTGGAGAATCTAGAACTAGGAAGACTGAGATGAAGAGGAATTTCTTCACTCAGAGGGTTGTGAATGTGTGGCATTCTCTATCCCAGAGAATGGTGGATGCTGAGCCATTGAGTATATTCAAGGCTGAGATATACATTTTTGGACTCTAGGGTAATCAAGGGATATGGGGATCAGGCAGGAAGTTGGAGTTGAGATTGAAGATCAACCATGATTTTATTGAATGGCAGAGCAGGTTTGAGGGGCAGTATAGCCTTCTCCTGCTCCTAATTCTTACAATATAATCAGGTTATCCACTTTTCAGATAGAGATTATGCAGTGAAAAAAACATCTTGCAAACCACCCATCTGCATTGCTTACCATACGATGAGCAATTCTTTCAGACAGAACATGTAGGGACTGGGTGAACAGCGCCCTGCCCTTTGATGGAGAACAACTGCATATGCCGATACTCAGCCTAGGCAGGAGGGTTCATGGTTACAGCAGTATACTCCCGGTCTCAGCTGTACCACCATGTGGAAGGACCAACTAGATGTCAGGCACTTCCCACAGGGAGGGAGACTTCAAATTCAACCACAACCAATTGTTCTGTTCAGATCACAGCAATATTAGCAAAAACCTGGGAGGAGGTTCTTAAGTCCCACTGGATGCTGGAGCTGAAGGATAAGAGAGAGGGACTCGTGCCCTCCAATTTATTTAAATAAAAATGTAGATATGCTCCTTCGGGCCTAGTGGGTGGAATAATTTTTTGTGTAGCATTTATCACAGATAAGGTGGAGCTGATTTGATCCCTGGCTAAGTGTTAACATATTTCAGCCTGTGTTGGAAGTGTGCCTCTGTGGCAGTTGGAGCAGCACTCGGCTGTGCTGCTCCTAGTGGTTTAAGTCCTGTTGGCACTCACGCTCAAGCACCAAACATAAATAATGGCCACTTGGACAAGAGACCAGAGAGTGCCCGACATCTGTGAATCTGCACCTCAGCCAGGAATCAGCATCTTCAGAAGACAAGAAAGGAGAAAGATGGCCAAAGGGGTAAAAAAAAAAAAAATGTTTTTAAATAACTTGCTAATATCCATCATCATTGGAAGTGTGCATCATAGAGCTTCTCGTGCCCATGGGCATTAGCCCAAGAGTCATCACATTCAGGAAATCTGAGGAGGTAGGTGGCGGGATAAATTAATACTCCGGCACCAGGATTCAAATACAGCCCAGACGAGACGGGCCAAAAATGGTATTTAACAGTGACTCAAGGGTCTGAAGTGAAATAATAAGTAGCAGCAAATTACAGTCCGCTTGGAAAGCAGCAACAGCAGCCAGACAATATAAGCAACCACCCAGAAGCAAACAAAGGAATCAAAATGGTTAAAAGTGACCACAGCCAAAGTATTACAGCATTCTTCAAAGTGAGAGTCACAGTAATGGGCAGATACCATGAATGCTCTGGATAACATGTATGCGACTAGCCGCTCACAAGAGCACTCTGTCTAGTTGCTGCAATCAGGGGTGCACTATCCAAGTTTTCAATTTAATTAACAATAAGGGAAAGATCGGCTGTTAAAGCTTCAGAACAAGGTAGACCGCAAAAGGTTTGCTTTGACGTAACACAATTTAGAGTGTGTAAACTTTTATGGATTATTGCTTTCAATTTAAGAGAGTGCATTAGACAGCCATGTAGTTCATGGCCAGTTGAAATTACAATCTTTGGAGACAGAAGCTTGTAATAGAAACATGCTGATATTAGGAAGCCAATGTTTCTGGATTACAAAAACAAACACTGGTCTATAAAAAATGTCTCCTGACACAAGTCCCAAAGATGGTCATTAGACAGGATTTACTGTGCTGCCTCAGATTATCCCTACATTTGACCATTGCAATCATTTGTTTGTCATACTTGATTGCTTTATATCTAATTTACTACACTTGTAGGCTTATCAAAGATCTGAAGTGCAACATGCAATCATATCCCCTGATAAAATGCAGCATTACAAATACAGGAAGGAACATATCTTTGAGGGTTTAAAGAACAAGATGCGATTCCCAATTTTAAATTGGTTTAGAGTCCACTGGATCATAATGTATAAATCACAAGCCTTACTCTAGCAGCTTTCATTTACTTACCCAGACAACATTTAGAAACAAACAAGTACTGGAAATAAAATTATCTAGGGGAAAAAACTTAACATTTACATCTCCATTCCACTCCATTCCAGTTAATCCTTAACATTTCGAGCAGAGCCTTAAACTCAAAACAGTAGCCGTTTTCCCTTTTCAGCTGCTGGCTCATGCAATGTGCGTTTTCAGCATTCATTAATTTTCTCTTCAATCACAAGACAGGAATGTTTTGTACTTGTTCACGATATCAAATCAATCGTTTCTTCTGAGGTAGTGTGTTCCGTAAAATGATTCCTTCACTGTCGGATGCATGCCTTCAGGGTCAGCTTTTTACAACTTTCTAAACTTGGGGAGTATTTATGGCAAATTTTCTTGAGTCTTGCCTCGGGCACCATTCTCAAGGACAAGGTGAGCAAGGCTTCATGCCCAACCAACCACTTTCTGGGATGCATACTCCCAACTCAACTTTCTCTTTCAAAACAGGCATTTTATTTCCGCTTTGCATCTCCCTAGAGCAATGTTCCCTGCAAGCTGCACTTTGTTCTGCAAGGCCTTTAAATTTCTGCACATGTGCGGTATTTACAATTTAAAACCGGTGAGCGACCTACGCAGGACCTTGCAGATTATTACATGGCTGCACGCTCACCTTAGTGGGAACATTGGTAACCAGAGAACAAACCCTACACCTCAGCCCTGTTGTCACATCACAGATTGACAAGAGGCCATTCACCCCCAACGTACCCAATTCCACCCCAATTTTTAAACTTTTGAAGCTGGGATGGTGGACAAATTGTGGATTTTATGACATTGTGACTCCTCACTTGGATAATGTGGGAAAGAAGGACCCTTCGTTGCCTCCCTCTCTCCAGGGTGAGAAACGGGACCAAAATAATGACATCATTTAAAAAATATTTTTTGCAGTTTTTTTTAAAGTTTCCATTATGGGTAGGTAGAGATTTTTAAATCACCACACATTGATAATATTAATTTCCTGGCCCGGCTTCCCATTAAAAAGCCTGACCAATAACTGATTAAAAACACATCTTTTGGGCTAGATTTGTGGATATGAAAATATTTTTATCCTTCACCCCGAGCTAAGCCAACAGCCAAGATAAGCACCAAGGCCTCTACCAACACTAGCCTGGAGCCAGTCAGTAACAGGTGGAAGAGGGGCCCAGGATGATGGGCCCACTCACAAGGCAAAAAAATCATTGTTTCCATTTGACATCCCACTCTGATGGTATAAACAAGGTCAGGTACTTGGGGAATCTCAGGTATGAACCCAAGTCCTGCCGCCATGCTGCCAAAAGGAATGCCTCAACCAGCTGGCTGTGTAGCGGGGGTCGGATGAAGTTTCCAAAGACACATGTTGCTGCTAAATTTAAAAAGGCATTTTTGGACATCAACCCATTTGAACAACAGACGGAAAAACTCTTGCAACATCTGAAAGTTGCAGGCAGACATTAGCAAGAATGACTGCCATGATCCTCTCGTGTATTATAACATTGCATCCTTGACTCACCCACTCCGATGCCATCTTTCACCAGTACAGTACTATGCTGCTCCCAGCAACTGCGGCAGAACGGATGGTGGCAGGGCAAGGACAGCAAGTTCTCCTTCCGCACTGACTGCAGGCACACGCCACAATGATGGGAAGAATGGATAAACGTCTGGGGAAACAAACGAAATACACAAACTGCGTTGATACACCAATACCACTTTACACCAACAGTATTTTCCATATCTTGAAACAACTCAAAGCTAAATCCAGCTGTTCGCTATGAACACTTACATTTTTTGCTGTTTTCGGCTGAACTCTGGCTTCCACCAGTAGCTGAGTCGGATTAGATTTGTGCCTGAAAGAAAGAGGATCAGACTCAAGTGATTTCTTTGCCCTTCACCTTTGTTCAGCAAAGTTCCCTCTAAGCTGCGCTTTGTTCCATGCAGTCCGTTTCTTTTAATGAGCAGCCCCTTTAAATTTCTGCGCATGCATGGTATCTACAATGTAAAAGGTGGTGAGCGGCCAGCGTGGGACCTTTCAAATTACTGCGCGGCAACGCATCTTAGTGGGAACATTGATGGTCAGTTAACTCTTTACCTAGGAAGTGGCTAGATTGTGGCGTAGTTGAGGCAAATAGCATAGATGCATTTCAGGGGAAGCTAATTAGTACCTGAGGGAGAAAGGAATAGAAAGACATGCTGCTAGGATTAGAAGAAGACGACTGGAAGGATGTTCGTGTGGGGCATAAACACCGGCACAGACCAGTTGGGCCAAATGGACTGTTTCTATGCAATAAATTCTAGGTAACCTTCCTATAGCCACATTAGTCCTGCAACGCAGGATAACCTGGGTTGTGGATTCCCCAAGGGCTGCTACCTACCTTGATACATGTGTAACGTGCCCTTCTGACATTACCTCGAAACACAGCAATTCCATTTAATACATGTGACAACTGGAGGATGGTATACAATGGTGTTCCCCAGAGGTCGATACTGGGACCACTGATTTTCTTGATATATATTAATAATTTGGACTTGGGTGCACAGGGCACAATTTCAAAATTTGCAGATGACACAAAACTTGGAAGTATAGTGAACAGTGAGGAGGATAGTGATAGACTTCAAGAGGACAGAGACAGGCTGGTGGAATGGGCAGACACGTGGCAGATGAAGGTTAATGCAGAAAAGTGATACATTATGGTAGGAAGAACAAGGATCGGCAATATAAACTAGTGTATAATCTAAAGGGGGTGCACGAACAGAGAGACCTGGGGGTATATGTGCACAAATCATTGAAGGTGGCAGGACAGGTTGAGAAAGTGATTAAAAAAGCACACAGGATCCCGGATTTCATCAATAGAGGTATAGAGTACAAATGCAAAGAAGTTATGATGAACCTTTATAAAACACTGGTTCGGCCTCAACTGGAGTATTGTGTCCAATTCTGGGCACCGCACTTTAGGAAGGATGTGAAGACCTTAGAGAGGGTGCAGCAAAGATTTACAATAACGATTCCAGGGATGAGAGACTGCAGTTTTGATTTTGATTGCCACTGTTTGATTTATCCAACTTGGTTTAGTCCTCCACAATAGTCCTTCACCTAGGTTTCTCAATTTATAAATTGTTCATATAACCCCCTTAGGACAAAAAAAAGTTTGTACCAAAACAAAAACAGGAATGTCAAAAAGTTTGGAAATTTATTGCACTGTCACTCAATGCAAATTTAACTTGCTACAGATAATAAACATTATGATCTATTCCACTGTTTTAATACATATAAAAGTTATTTCAGAGCTGAGAACAGGCTGCAGTCAGGAGAGTTTATTTAAAGCCAAGTATTTTCAGCCAACAAACCATGGGTTATAGTAAGAGACAGAGTCAGGCTGCTCTGCAAACATACAAGGCTGTAGATACGAAGTAACCTCAACAGCTGAGGGATATTTCTTACCTTTCTGAAATATCGGAGGATTTCCAATGGAAGTTAACTAAAATAAGCTTGGCTACAGATGGTTGAACCTGAAAATAAACAGAAGTGAATGAGACACCTGTAAATTTGACAGACTAGGTCACGAATAAATAAATCTGTATCAAGTCTAACACTACTTAGAAGCTTCAATGCAACTAACCTTCAGATCTCTCATGTCCATAATACAGATTGACTGGATGGCAAACTTGTTTTAAGATGCTTCCTTAACTCTATATTGCAATGGTACTATAAGACATTGATACCATTAGCCCAAATACAACTCTTACATTATCACTGCACAACTTGCACTACTTTTTAATATTTCCCATGTGGAGCAATATGTTGTTTTTGGCCATTGATTAATTGCCAACATTTTTTTTTAATTTCTTCACAAGGGGCGCCATTAGCAAGGCCAGCATTTATTGCCCATCCCCAATTGCCCTCGAGAAGGTTGTGGTGAACTGCCTTCTTGAACCGCTGCAGTCCTTGATACTTCTTTGTAGCAGCTTGTTACAACAGAGTGACTTCCTAGACCAGTTAAGAGTTAACCACATTACTGTTGGGCTGGACTCACATATAGGTCAAGACTGGGTAAGAACGGCAGATTTCCTTCAGGGAAGGACATTAGTGAACCAGCTGGGTTTTTACGACAATCTGGTAGCTTTCATGGTCACCATTACCGACGATAACTTTTTATTCCAGATTCATTTAATTAACTGAATTTAAATTCCCCTAGCTGCCGTGGTGGGATTTGAACTCACATCTCTGGATCATTAGTTCAGGCCTCTGGATTACTAGTCCAGTAACATAACCAGTATGCTACCGTACCCAGACATGAAGAAATAAAGGGGAGGGGAAGGGGGAGTTGCATGGCACAGCCATTTAGCAGATGCTCTTTTCAGCAGTTGTCTAAGTCCTAATTGAATCCAGGCTGAGCAATGAAAATCTCCTTCTGTTGGCTGTAAGGGCGCTGGGTGAAATAAACTGATACTTGATTGTGGAATCTCAGAGAAGCCATGACAACTCGCGAGAGAAATATTTACTGTGCTGAAGGTTGGAGTTAGGGGTTTCATCATCATCAACATCATAGGCAGTCCCTCGAAATCGAGGAAGACTCGCTTCCACTTTCAAATTGAGTTCTCAGGTGACTGAACAGTCTAATACGGGAATTACAGTCTCTGTCACAGGTGGGACAGACAGTCGAAGGAAAGGGTGGGTGGGGAGTCTGGTTTGTCGCACGCTCCTTCCGCTGCCTGCTCTCCGCATGCTCTCAGCGACTAGACTGAAGGTGCTCAGTGCCCTCCCGGATGCTCTTCCTCCACTTTGGGCGGTCTTGGGCCAGGGATTCCCAGGTGCTGGTGGGGATGTTGCACTTTATCAGGGAGGCTTTGAGGGTGTCCTTGAAACGTTTCTTCTGCCCACCTGGGGAATGCTTGCCGTGTAGGAGTTCCGAATAGAGTGCTTGCTTTGGGTTACGAGTTGGTTTAGGTTGGAGTTAGGGGTGTGCATGAGGACAGGCTATCGGGAGCTTTGCTCGGCATCTAACATGAATTTTATCAAATCTGAAGAGCACTTGAAGCTGGTATAGGGTACCCAACATGGCAACATGTTCCATTCCATAGGACTAACACCCTCGTCAGCTTAATAAACACAAAGCTCAAAATACAAATTGAGATGTGGCACAATTCAATCGAATGTCCTTCCTTCACCTATTCTAAACAGAAACCAACAGTTAAAAATAGCAACACTCTGTACAATAAGGATACTGAGCCCGAAGATATTTTTTAATTAGCAGATTTCACTCATTTGAAAGACAGTAGTCAGTGGTAACTGAGCGAGACCACAATGTGGAGAGATGAGAGTGACTGAAAGGCCATGCACACTACCGGAATACAGATTCCTCAGAAATGTAATGTCTACATCTCAGTTTTCAAACAAGCATGTTAGCAATAGCTGCATTGTACAAAGATTTACTTTTTTATCACAATTTGAAAAGATTGAGAGCAACATCTTTATCTGGGCAGTCTCAAAAATAAAAGCCTTTCACCAACATTTCACAAGTTAGCAGATGCAACCTGCAATCAGTCTGATGTGGGTCTGAACTCATCTATTGAAGTCCAGCTGTAAAATAAAAACTAGGACTGCTGAAAAACAAATTTAAAAATAACAGAAAACACTGGAAATGCACAGCACATTAGTTATCGTGACAGAGAAAGCGGCCGGTTAATGTTTCGATGGAAGCCTTTTATCTAAGGAGTCAGTGCCCAAAGTCACCCTTATTGTTTCTCCTTCAAATTACAGTGCTGTCTTTGTTCAGCTATTGTTTTAAAAAATCCACAATGTTTCAAGCTGGTGGGAGATTTTATAACTGCAGCTAAGGTAGCATTTCATTTTTACAGCCAAAGGGACAAGCGTTACTTGCTGGCTGAAGTCAAGTTTGTACAAAAATACACAAACAGGAAAAGACCTTCTGATCCATCCAGCATGTCCCACACAATATAGATGAAGTCCTTACTACTAGGGGGAATCAAGGGGTATGGTGAGAAAGCAGGAATGGGGTACTGAAGTTGCATGTTCAGCCATGAACTCATTGAATGGCAGTGCAGGCTAGAAGGGCCGAATGGCCTACTCCTGCACCTATTTTCTATGTTTCTATGTTCTCTTGCCAAATGCACAATCACGTGCGCTGTAACCAGAGTAAACACATCCTAAAACCACAACTCTGATGTAATGGGCCTCCAAATAAATGATCAGGCACAGCAAGCAGAGAACAATTTAGCAGCAGCGTGCTAACATCGAAGCCATGAGATATCTTTATCTTCAAATTAACTTGTTGGGAAAGTAATGACACCAGACTAGTCGTAGAGTCCGATTACCTAAACCACTACATCATCTCTTCTCCCCTACCTTCAAAAAAATTCCTAAAAATTCACCCCCATTCTTTTTGGTCTCGTGTCTCCCCACCCAACCCATTCCCTAATTCTGCATTTATCTCTGCTCCTCATAAGTGTTCAAATATTCTTTCACATGTAAAATTTAGATCAATTTAAATTATTGAACGCTTCATAAATGCTTGAAAAAGTAAATGATTCCAAAGACTAAACGTACATATATTATTGTAACACCCACCACTGTGTCCACATAGGCATCATCTCCTCAGCTACTGTAAAATAGATCACTCCACTCTTTAAAGGTTCCTGTACATTCTTTAAAACTACATACACCATTCTTGTAGATTTACAGGACATATCAAAGTTACAGTGCAATTATAAAAGTTCAAGTTGCACTAATTTGGCTTTTCAGCATTACTTTTAAGAAATTCTATAGATATACATTTTCAAACACTGAAAGACAGGAGGCTTCTTCTAAACAGTGAGGGAGTGGGACTAACTGGATAGCTCTTCGAAAGAACCAGCACAGACTTAATGGGCCGAATGGCCTCATTCTGTGCTGTACTATTCTTTGATTCTATCTAATCTTGCTGGGAATACAGCAAGTGATTTACATATGTGGCAGTTTGCCTCAGTTGGTAGCACTGTTTCGAGTCAGAAGGTTTTAGGTTCAAGCTCCACTCTAGGACCTAAGCAAGTAATCTAGGCTGGCACTTCAGTACCGTCAGAGGTACGGTCTTTCAGATGAGATGTTAAACTGAAGCCACATTTCTCTATTCGGGTAGATACAAAAGAACCCATGTTTAAAAATGATTGGGTAATTCTCCCAGTCTCCTGGTCAACATTCCTCCCTCAGCCATCATCCAAAACAGGTAGTCACGTTTCTTGTTCATTCACTGTTTTGCGGGATCCTGCTGTGTACAAACTGGCTGCCACATTTGTCTACACAACAGTGACTGCACATCAACACAAGCTCTCTGCCAGATTTTGTTGTAGCAGGACATCTAACAGCATCTACCGCTGGTTAGACATGCCCTTGCATGTTTAGGTTTTGTTTTGCATGGCAAGTTGCTGAAAGTGCAAGCTGATAACGTGACAGCAATGGAAACAGGGCATCTGGGACCCATGTGAACAGAGCAAGCAACTGTGGAATTGACAGCACAAATTCAGGTATAGAAAGATAAATAAAGGGTAAGATTGCATTGAGAAAGAAAAGAGACAGAAAGGAAAAGTTAAAAGAAAGTTAAATTTAACATTTTTAAAATCTCCAACAATTAAAAGCTGAAGGAACAGGTTCCACACTTGTACAAATTTCAGTGGCAGATGTTGGCAGTACCTAACTTTGTCATTAAAAGTGTACTTAAGACTTGAAATGAATTGACAAGATTCTGTGGCGAGTTTAGTTCGTACCCACTATGTAAATACAGCAAGTACTCGCCATTCAAGGCATTTCAATGCTGAGGCAGGCAGCAAGATGGTACATTCGCCAAGCTAACCGTAGAACGGATAACTCGGACAGCAACTTTTGGATGTCCGCGTTTAACCGTGCATTTGCCCCTCGCCTGATGTTGCTGTACCATTTGCGCATAAATAATAGCAAGCGCCATTAGCCTCAATGTTATTTTGACAGCAGAATCTGGCCATTGTTGGAGCACACAGCTAGTTAGCACCCTCTCCTCGGGTTGCGAGTTCAAGTCCCACTCCAGACACATAAGCACAAAAAAAATCTAGGCTGACACTCCAATGAAGGACTGAAGGTGTGCTGCACTGTTGGAGGTGTTGTCTTTCGGATGAGACATTAAACCGAGACACCGCCCCCCAACCGTCTGCTCTCAGGTGGACGTAAAAGATCCCATGGTACTGTTTCAAAGAACAGGTGAGGTATCCCTCAATCAACATCACAAACACATTATCTGGGTCATCATCACATTGCTGTTTGTGGGAGCTTGCTGTGCGCAAATTGGCTGCCGTGTTTCCTACATTACAACAGTGACTACACTTCAAAAAAATAATTTGTTGTAAAGTACTTTGGAATGTCCGGTGGTCGTGAAAGATGCTATATAAATACAAGTCTTTTTTCATGTATTTGTTTTTTTATTCTTCTACTCATCTATTGGTTGCACTTGACACAAAACTGTTCTGGGCACATTAGTTCATGATTTCTGAAAGTATTTCCGCTTGCTACCTCTCTCGTGTGTGCGAAAAGTTTTCTAAAGTGTTAAGCTATTTCTGATCGTGGTTTTGATCAGTAGTTGCTCAACAATAACTTTCAAAAAGAGTCACCTACCTATAGAGCAAGCAATGGTGTACTGTAAATTAATTATACATGCAGTTTTTTTTTTAAAGTACTACAGTATGTTTTGGGATCAGCTGTCAGACAACTCAAGCAACAGGGATTACAAAAAGATCAGGGGTGAAACTCGGGGGAGTTTCTAACATTTTGCAACGACTGAGCTTCCCAGGTTAATGCAACACAGGGGCTGAATCGAAGTACCACAGCTCACTGTCTAAGGTCACACATGAAGAATAGCCACTTAAAGGGCCCAAGTTTCCACATGATTTGCGCCTGATTTTTAGGAGCAACTGGTGGAGAACGGACTATCTTAGAAATCGCAATTCTCCTCATTTTTTTTTCTGCAGTTCTAGTCAGTTAGAACAGTTTCACTTTGGAACAGAATTTTCCACTGACGCCTGATTTCAAAGTTTCCACAGTGAAAACGTACTCCAAACTAACTTAGAATGGAGCAAGTGAAGATTTTTGTAGAACTGAAAAAACCTTGTCTACACATTAAAAAATCAGGCGCAGGTTATAAATTAGGCGTCCAGAACGGGGGGGGAAGGGAAGTCATTAAATTCTACAATAAATCCTTATTTATACTTATATAAATATTATACAAATAAATCCAACCTGAATAAACATTTATAAGCAAAGAAAAGATTAACTAAACCATCTTCCTACCTGTGTGAAAGTGCTTCAGGCAGGTTCAGTCAGCTCAGCGGTGTGGCGTCGTTCCCGCGAACGGGAGGGAGGAAGGGAGGGGCAGTCGGGCACTAAGCAGGCAGCAAGCAGCCTTCCACTTGAGGTGGAAGCCTTACAGTCAGCTCAGCGGTGTGGCGTTGTTCCCGCGAACGGGAGGGAGGGAGGGGCAGTAAGCAGCCTTCCACCTGAGGTGGAAGCCTTACAGTCAGCTCAGCGGTGTGGCGTCATTCCCGCGAACGGGAGGTAGGGAGGAGGCAGCCGTTCCTGACGGCGGGCTGGGGGGGGGGGGGGGGGAGAAGGGAGTGAGGGCCTGACCGACCGACCGCAGCGGGGGGTGGGGAGGGGGGGAGGGAGTGAGGGCCTGACCGCAGCAGGGGGGGGGGGGGGCAACCATTCCCGACGACGGGCGGGGGGGGGGGGGGGCGGAGGAGGAGGCAGTGAGAAGGCTGCAGGAAGCCTCAGAAGTTGAGGCAGCCATTCCCGACGGGGGGGGGGGGGGGGGGGGGGGGGAGAAAGAGAGGCCGTCGGGAAACGGTTGCCTCAACTTCTGAGGCTTCCTGCAGCCTTCTCACTGCTGCAAGAAGCCTCAGTGCTAATCATAGAAGGGCAATGTGCTTTTATTAAAAAATGTTCAAAAATTAAACAGCTACAAAGAACTACAAAAATGGCCGAGTGCCAATGTTTCCTTCACACTGCGCGTGCGCGAACGCTCCAACGCGCACATGCAGGGTTGCCGGCACGAAAAAAACTAATTTAAATGGTACCCGCCCCCTCCCACTTACAAAATCGGCGCGAGTGGTAGGCTCCGCCCCCCTGGGCGCCGCGCCAAGCTGCCATGGAGCTGCAGGGCGCTCCAGAATCGCGCGGTTTTTTTTTCAGGCGCCGTTTTTGGCGCAAAAAATGGGCGTCCAGCTCGGAGGGGCACCCGTTTTGTAATGTGTGGAAACTTGGGGCCAAGGTGTCAGTGTTCAGTGGAGGGGGTGGGGGAAAGGTGATAAAAAAGCTCCTTTTTCCTCCTGAAAGACTTGAAACAAAAGCAAATACCACACAAACTCCAAAAGCCTTGAAATATCTCACTCCATACAGGATCGTCTTTTTAAAAAAAAAAATACAAAAGTACAGTTTGAGTTTGTAGATTTGAGTTTTGCTTTGAGAATTTGTACTTTCACAGGTATTCCTGAGTCATTAACACTTGCACACAGTTTTCCAGCATTGGTTCAAGTTATATCACGAGATAAAAACAGAAAATGCGGGAAATACTCAGGTCAGGCAGCATCTGTGGACAGAGAGAGTGTTATTCAGGTCGATGACCTTTCATCAGAACTGAAAGGTCATCAACTTGAAACGTTAACTGTTTCTCTCTCCACAGATGCTGTTGAGTATTTCCAGCATTCTCGGTTCTTATTTCAGCTTTCCAGTATCCGCAGTATGTGGCTCTTGTTTTTACATCAGCTGATCGGAGCTTTGGTAGATCAGAGTAATAGTGTCAAGAGGTAACTTTTATCTTTGCTCAAAAAAGATACGATACTGGCCTGAAAGGATGCCATTTATGCAGAAATCATCCAGTTGCTTAAGCAGCTTGTGAACTGAAATCTTGCCAACAAGCTACTTATTACATTTAGGAACCATTGCCACACCTGCATCAAGTTCTGCAGAAACAAAATGGAGCTCCAATTTACTGGAAAAGTATTTTTTTTTTTTTTTAAATGGAGTTTCTTCTCTTGATAAATCCAGGCAATGACACCAAATGAAAAGATTAGGAGAAATTATGAAATAATTAAATGAAAGAAAGACTTGCACTTAGAGCAACTGGACGTCCCAAAGCGCTTTATAGCTAATTAAGTACTTTTTGAAGTGTAGTCACTGTTGAAATGTAGAAAACACGGTAGCCAATTTGTACACAGTAAGCTCCCACAAACAGCAATCTGATAAAGACCACAAAATCTGTTTTTAGTGACACTGATTGAGGGATAAATACTGGCCAGGACACCAGGGAGAACACCAGTTTTTCAAAATAGTGCCATGGGATCTTTTAAGTCCACCGCAGACAGCAGGGGCCTCAGTTTAACGTATCACAAAAGCAGGGATTTAAGTCAAGTCCCTAGAGTGGGATTTGAACCCACAACCTTCTGACTCCGAGGTAAGGGTGCTACCCATTGAGCTATAGCTGACAAGAGTTCGAAGTAGAAGCTTGGGTTTAAAATGCCCACAAATTACAGGAGGAAGTGAAAAGTGTGACTTGGAGGGGAACATAGGAACAAGTTATTATTTAAATGGAGAAAGATTGCAAAGTGCTGCAGTGCAGCAGGACCTGGGGGTACTTGTGCATGAAACACAAAAGGCTAGTATGCAGGTACAGCAAGTGATCAGGAAGGCCAATGGAATCTTGGCCTTTATTGCAAAAGGGGATAGAGTATAAAAGCAGGGAAGTCTTGCCACAGTTGTACAGAGTATTGGTGAGGCCACACCTGGAATAATGCGTGCAATTTTGGTTTCCCTATTTATGAAAGGATATACTTGCTTTGGAGGCTGTTCAAAGAAAGTTCACTCGGTTGATTCCAGAGATGAGGGAGTTGACCTATTAGGAAAGGTTGAGTAGGTTGGGCCTCTACTCATTGGAATGTAGAAGATTCAGAGGTGATCTTATCAAAACGTATAAGGTTATGAGGGGGCTTGACAAGGTGGATGCAGAGAGGATGTTTCCACTGATGGGGAGACTAGAACTAGAGGGCATGATCTTACAATAAGAGGCCGCCCATTTAAAACTGAGATGAGAAGAAATTTCTTCTGAGGGTTGTGGATCTGTGGAACTCGCTGCCTGAGAGAGCTGTGGAAGCTGGGACACTGAATAAATTTAAGACCAAAATAGACAGTTTTTTAACCGATAAGGGAATAAGGGGTTATGGAGAGCGGGCGGGGAAGTGGACCCGAGTCCATGATCAGATCAGCCAAGATCGTATGAAATGGCGGAGCAGGCACAAGGGGCCTTCTCCTGCTCCTATTTCTTACGTTCTTATATAAGAGTTGCAACATTTAGCCCCTCGAGCCTCTTCCACCATTCAATGAGATCATGGCTGATGTAAACTAGCTCCATACCCCTTAATACCTTTAGTTAACAAAAAATGAATCTCAGATTTAAAATTAACAACTGATCCAGCACCAATTGCCAGTTGCAGAAAAGAGTTCCAAACTGCCACCACCCTTTGCATGTAGAAGTGTTTCCTAATTTCTTTATTCCTTCATTCGATGTGGGTATCGTTGGCAAGGCCAGCATTTATTGCCCATCGCTAATTGCCCTCGAGAGGGTGGTGATGAGGCGCTGCCTTGAACTGCTGCAGTTGTGTGGTGAAGGTGCTCCAAGTGCTTATGGAGGGAGTTCCAGGATTTTGACCCAGTGACGATGAAGGAGCGGCGATATATTTCCAAGTCAGGATGGTGTGCGATTTGGAGGGGAACCTGGAAGTGATGGTGTTCCTGTGTGCCTGCTGCCCTTGTCCTTCCAGGTGGTAGAGGTCGCAGTTGCTGGAGTTCATCTTGTAGATGGTACATACTATAGTCACTGTGCGTTGGTGGAGTACATGTTTAAGGTGGTGGATGGGGTGGCAATCAAGCAGGCTGCTTTGTCCTGGATGGTGTCGAGCTTCTTGAGTGTTGTTGGAGCTACATTCATCCAGGCAAGTGGAGAGTATTCCATCACACTCCTGACTTGTGCCTTGTAGATGGTGGAAAGGTTTGTATTTATATGGCTGGTCCAGTTACGTTTCTGGTCAATGGTGTTGATGGTGGGGGATTCATTACGATGGTAAAGCCATTGAATATTAAGGGAAGGTGGTTAGACTTTCTCTTGTTGGAGATGGTCATTGTCTGGCACGAATGTTACTTGTCACTTATCAGCCCAAGCCTGAATGTTGTTCAGGTCTTGCTGCATGCGGCATGGACTGCTTCATTATCTGAAAGGCCTGGTTCTTATGTTTAGGCTATGTCTCCTCGTCCTCAACTCCACAACCAGCAGAAATAGTTTCTCTCCAGCTACCTTACCAGTTCCCCTGAATATCCTGTAAATTATAAGCAAATCACTCCTTAACCGTCTAAATTCCAGGGAATACAACCCAAGTTTCTGTAATCTTGATGGGGAGAAGAGGGCAAAGATGTTCAGTTTTGTGGATCCTGGGATAGAATGCATTAGTCCATAATAGGAGGTGGTAGAATAAGTCCTTGGGGCCGAAATTAAGGGTCTCAGAAATACTCGATACTGCCCGTTTGCAGCGGCCATGCGGCGGAATCCCGTGGCCACTGCTGTGATCAAATGGCCGCCCCGACCTAAATTCAGGTCGGGGATTTTTTGGCCTGGACCCGTTTCCGCCATGATGATGATGACTGCCACAAGCTCGTCATCAGAACGCGAACCACCGCTCTCCCTTACCTGTAAAATAAACCGCCCGAAATTCATCCTCCCCGCCCCCCCCAAAAAAGTGATCCCCCACCGCGTGGTGCCCCAACAGTTTTTTCTATCCGTGCACCTTTTCCGAAGTGAATGCTGCCTGGCAGCACGGCGGCCCTTCAAGGGGAGGGCCCACTGTCACGACCGCCATGTATTTATTTTTGTTGGCCGACCACCCAATTGGCTGGCAAGATAGTGCCCATGGGTTTGGCCAGGCAGCCAGGCACCCCCTCTTGGGTGCCAGGCCGCTGGCCCGGCTGAATCCCTCCCTGGTGGTCCAGTGGCCAAAGATTAAAAAATGAGAGTGTCTCCCCCCTTTAACAGAGGGGAGAGAGCGTGGTGATGCATGCACGCTGTGACGTCACCATCGCTCCACCACTGATTGACAACGGTAGAGTTCCAGTCCCAACCAAAATTCAGCACCTCAGCCTGCCTTCCTGTCGATCTCCTGCCCCACTATGACCGACTTCCGGTGAAACTTTGAAAAAAGTCCTGAAAATCAATCATCAGGCCTCCTCATAGATCCCAGCAGTAAAACCAGGTAGGAAACTCAGGTGCGCAAGCTTTCTGGCGGACCTAAATTTCGGACCTCTTATCTCAACGATACAGCGAGAAGCAAGTGTGCAGGATAAAACAAATGGGTGAGATAAAATTTGAGAGAGAAAGAGAAAGAGAAAAAGAGAGAGAAAGAGAAAGAGAGAGAGAGAGGAGAGAGAAAAAAGAGAGAGAGAGAGAGAGAGAAAAAAGGAGAGAGAGAGAGAGAGAGAGAGAGAGAGAGAGAGAGAGAGAGAGAGAAAGAGAAGTGGTCTAGCAACTATTTGTAGTCATCAAGTCACATAATCCTGAGAAACTCTCAGGATTGATTCTCTATTAACTAGGTTTCAAAATGAATGTGTGCTGCACATGATTGAATTTAACTTTTCCGTCACACATGCGAAAGTGCATCAGACTCTTGAGCTGCATGGGATTAAAGTATCTGGTACATTTCAAAATGATGCCTCCGGTATTCTACAGAGATTTATTTCAATGTGATAACTGATTTTATAAAGTAAAAAAAAGTTGCACAAAATCAGTTCTGCTCTTGATTCTACTAAATTCCTCACCTGCATATGTACTGATGTAGAGACACATATATACAAGGACAGGAGAAAGTCTGAATGAGAGAGCAAGAGGGAGGGAGAGCGAGAAATACAAGAATTTATATAGCACCTTTCACATCTTCAGGTTATCTCAAAGTGCTTTAAAGCCAATTAATTACTTTTACATATTATATAGTATTTAGAGCAAACACACATCCATTTTGCCCAATAAGTCCATGCCAGTGTTTATGCTCCATGCAAGCCTCCTCTCAAACCTCTTCATCTCACCCAATCAACATATCCTTCTTTTCCTTTCTCAGTCGTGTGTTTATCCAGCTTCCCAGCATCTATGTTATTCACCTCAACTGCTCCTTGTGGTAGCGGTTCCATTGAAGTATATTCAATGTTATGTGCATAGCAAGGTCCCATAAACAGCAAATGATTGATCAGACAATTTGTTGCGTTGGTTGAGGGATAAATGTTGGCCAAGGGAGAACTCACCTTCTCTTCGAGTAGTGCCATGGGACCATTTATATTCATTGGAGCTTAATGTCTCACTCTGACAATGTAGCGCCTGCGGAGTGCCCAGAGGATAATCATAGCTGCTCCTGCTGGGGTGGGCTACCTCACTAAACAGGGATCTGGGGCTTTCTCATTTGTATATCCTAGTGTCACACCACTTTTATCCAGGGGTTCCCAAATGTTTTTTTTGTTGTTGCGCCCCCTTCAGAGTTTCATGTCCCAGCCACTACCTATTCTTTTTAAGAAGGATATTTCCATAATTAATGTTAGTGCAGATACAGCTGGTAGATCAGAATAGTTCAGCAATTTTGTCACTTTGATTGTTTTATTTCTGCATCCTTACACTTTTGCTCCAACATTGATACGTCTGGAGTCTCCTCCCCGCCCCCCCGCCCCCCCCACAAGGATCTATCCTGGGCCCCCTTCTGAAAACACATCAGGTTCCACACGTATGCTGACGACAACCAGCTCTACCTTACTCTTGCTTGACCCCTATACTGCCTCTGATTTGTTGCACTGCTTGCCCGACATATTGGATGAGTAGAAGTTTCCTCCAATTGAATACTGTATATGGGAAGACCAAAGCCATCATCTTCCATCCAAGCTACAAACTTCATTCCCTAGCCGATTCCATCCCCTTCCCTGGCCAATATCCGAGGCGGAGCCAGACCGTTCGTAACCTTGACATCCTAACTGAGCTGAGCTTACGATCCCATATCCTCCCCATCACCAAGACTGCCTACTTCCACCTCCGCAGCATCGCCCGTCTGCTCTCTCGGGTGGACGTAAAAGATCCCATGGCACTATTTTGAAGAGCAGGGGAGTTATCCCAGGTGTCCTGACCAATATTTACCCCCAAGCAACAAAAAAAGGTTTATCTGTTCATCACATTGCTGCTTGTGGGAGCTTGCTGTGCACAAATTAGCTGCCACATTTCCCATATTACAACAGTGACTACACTCCAAAAGTACTTCACTGGCTGCAAAGCATTCGAGACATCCGTTGGTCATTAAAGGCGCTATAGAAATGTAAGTCTTTCTTTCTTTGCTCTTGTGGCTGGCATCCTCCGTTTACATACAGCACAGAAGCAGGCCATTCGGCCCAACAAGTCTGTTCTGTTTACACCGTTTACACGGTGATTCCATTGCACTTATGTCAACGTGACGCCGGCGAAGCAGGAACAGATCCTAGGAACTTCCCAACCACTATGGGGTCCTTCTTGCACCCCTCAATAACCTCTTCCGCCCTCCCCAGTTTGGTAACCTCTGCACGAAGCGATCAACGGAACGAAGATCAGAGTTAGAAACTCCACAAGTCTGAGGTATGTATGCATGCTGCTATTTGAGTGTCTGAGCCTTCATGTTGTTTTGCTGTGATGTCTGATAAAACCATTGATCTTTTGCATTGCATCTATTGCTCTCTTAATTGATTGCAATCAGGTTGTCAGACATGACAATGTTACTGCAATTAGCAAACCAGAAACAATTAGCTTTTTATTTGAACAATGGATTTTCTTACCACAGAAATGTGACACTGTCTACTGTTTGATCTATAAACCACAGTACTCCAGCTTTTCTTCAGTGCGGGGTTTTATACTTTGCTTCACAACCTGCATCGATTACTGCAGATAGAGTGGGCCTTCTGCCAAAGCATCTCTTAATCAAGCCTTTGGGAATTGCACAAGAGCAGCATAGTCCATCTCTGACAATTTCCCACCCATGTGGAGAAATAGTTTGTTCTCCCCCCCCACCCTTGATGCATGGTCAGGGTGGGCGGAGGGAATAGTGAAGATGAAATCTCACCTCAAGATTATATCTGAGGTCTGAGGTAAATCATTATAATCTGGAGTCAGATGTAACAGAGGCTCTAAACTAAAAGGCAACAGAAACTTCAATGTATTTCACCACATCAATCACTTGGCTCAACAAATAAAAATGCCTGAAGCAAGTATGGCTTCTTTTTTCAAAATATGCAACATCTTAAGTGCTCAATATGACTGGGGGTTGAGTAGGAGGAGGAGGGAGTCACTTTGGCTTCATCAGATTTGATGCTTTGTGCACCGCTGTGCCTCAATCCATTGCCTGTCTGGCTCAGAGATGTTAGAATCAAAAAATTGTACAGCACAGGAGGCCATTCAGCCCATCGTGTCTGTGCCGGCCGGCTCTTTAGTAGAGCTTGCACACTTGCCTGCTCTTTTCCCACAGCCTTGTAAATTTTTGCACCTTCAAGTATATATCCAATTCTCTTTTGAAAGAGACTATTGAATCTGCTGCCACCACCCTTCCATTTCAGTGTATTCCTGATCACAACTCAGAATTAAAAAAATGTTTCTTTATGTTGTCTATGGTTCTTTTGCTAAACACCTTAATATGTGTTCTCTGGTTACTGACCCCTCTGCCATGGAAACAGTTTCTCCTTACTTACTCCATCAAAATCCTACATGATTTTCGACATCTCTTATCAAATTTCCTCTTAACCATCTGTCCTCTGAGGAGAGCAACCCCAGCTTCTCCCACCTCTCCACATAACTGAAGTCCCTCATATCTGTATCATTCCAGTAAATCTCCTCTTCTCCCTCTCCAAGATCTTGGTATCCTTTCTTAAGTGTGGTGCCCAGAACGGGGAATACCATACTCCAGCTGAGGCCCAACGGTTTAGCATAACTTCCTTGCTTTTGTACTCTATTCCCCTATTAATAAAGCCAAGGATCCACTATGCTTTAACAGCCTTCTCAACTTAGCCTGCCACCTTCAAAGTTTTGTGTACATTAACGCCCAGGACTCTCTGTTTCTGCACCCCTTTAAGATTGTACCATTTAGTTCATATTGCCTCTCTGCATTCTTCCGACCACAATGCATCACTTTACACTGCTCACCGTTAAATTTCATCTGCCATGTGTCTGCCCATTTTACCAGTCTGTCTACATCCTCCTGAAGTCTGTTACTATCCTCCTCATTGTTTACGACATTTGAGTTTTATGTTATCTGCAAATTTTGAAATTATGCCCTGTCCAGGTTATTAATATATATCAAAAAGAGCGATGGCCCCAATACCAATCTCTGGTGAACACTTTCCTCCAGTCTGAAAATAACTGTTCACTACCACGCTCTACCTTCATGAACGCTCACCATTACTTCAAAGAACTTGATCAAGTTAGTCAAACACAATTTGCCTTTAACAAATCAGTGCTGACTTTCATGTTGACAAAGCCCCCTCTCTTCCCTCTTGCTCAGCGTGAAAAGAAAGACTTGCATTTATATAGCACCTTTCATGACCACCGGATATCTCAAAGTGCTTTACAGCTAATGAAGTACTTTTGGAGTGTAGTCACTGTTGTAATGTGGGAAATGCAGCAACCAATTTGCACAAAGCAAACTCCCACAAACAGCAATGTGATAATGACCAGATAATGTTTTTGTTATGTTGATTGAGGGATAAATATTGGCCCACGACACCAGGGATAACTCCCTGCTCATCTTTGAACTAATGCCATGGAATCTTTAACATCCACCTGAGAGCAGACATCGGTTTAACGTCTCATCCGAAAGATGGCACCTCCGAAAGTGCAGCGCTCCTTCAGCACTGCACTGGAGTGTCAACCTAGATTCATGTGCTCAAGTCCTTGCCAGGGAATACTAGTTAGGCAGCAGAGCCAACACCAACATCCACAGAACAGGTGAAAGGACTACTTGAATTACAGGACCTGCAAGTGGCATCACCTAAATCACGAGATTCTTGTGGAGAATGATAGACACAAAACTGTGTCTCACCAATCTGTGGAGCATTCATGACCATGAACCATAAAGCAAGGCACTTCTGGACAGTTACACCCTCAACAAATAACTAGCGAGAATATATTGACCAAAATTAAGATAAAGATTAGCATAGTTAGTATAACATAAGAAATAGGAGCAGGAGTAGGCCATTTGGCCAGAGTGTGCCGCCATTCAATAAGATCATGGCTGATCTGATCATGGACTCAGCTCCACTTCCCTGCCCACTTCCCATAACTCTTTACTCCCTTATCGCTCAAAAATCTGTCTATCTCCGCCTTAAATATATTCAATGACCCAGCCTCCACAGCGCTCTGGGGCAGAGAATTCCATAGATTTACAACCCTCTAAGAAATTTTTCCTCATCTTAGTTTTAAATGGGTGGCCCCTGATTCTAAGACTATGTCCCCTAGTTTTAGTTTCCCCTATGGAGTAGAAATATCCTCTTTGCATCCACCTTGTCGTGCCCCCTCATTATCTTATATGTTTTGATAAGATCACCTCTCATTCTTCTGAACTCCAATGTGTATCGGCCCAACCTTCTCAATCTATCTTGATAAGTCAACCCCCTCATCTCCGGAATCAACCTAGTGAACCTTCTCAGAACAGCCTCCAATGCAAGTATATCCTTCCTTAAATATGGAGACCAAAACTGTAGGCAGTACTCCAGGTATGGCCTCACCAATAACCTGTACAGTATATGCAGAGACTGTCAGGGATTAAAAAACATTTCACAACTAGATTTTGAAACACATTGGTCACTTAAAGATTATTATTTAAGATTAAAGCATCACTGGTCAGTAGTTGAGAACCTCCGGAATAGATGTTGGAAATCAAAACAAGACAAATAATGCCGCAATTGTCAATCAAGCTCTAATTTATGATGTGAATATTTCTTGTGGATTGAGAGAAGTGTTCAAGTTTCATGCACTTACTCCACACAGGTCCAATTCAGACAATAAATGTGGGACACACAATTTTTGTACATAAAATATCAGAACAGGTAGATTGAAAAATAGTGCCTCAATCACAACTGACTACGAGAGCATTGTAGTAAGCAGAACATGTAAAATGGAGACAGATCAGTCACATTTCTGTGCCACATATTAACTCCCTGCATCATGGGATGGTAGATTCCAGTTTGGAATTGTTCTCCATTAGACAGAAGTTCCCTATTTCAACAATGCTAACTTGGAAAGACACAGCTGTGGTTTAGCACTTCCCCAGAATGGGAAAAATAAAAAATAAGACGACATTCACTCAGGCCTCAGGAAAGTATCAAAGTGGATAAAATGAAATCGGACAAAGGATAACCATACATCCTCGGTTTAATTAGGGTATCACACATCGCAAAGATACTCCACAATAATCAAGGGGGTCTCGATGAATTGGTTAAGATTATATCATACCCCACCATTAGCAATGTGGGATCTGTTATGCCGCAAGTTTCAAAAGCATTGTGCTGCATTTATTTAAACGTGAACTTGAAGAGGAAAAAGAGGGGTGCGTTGAAGGACTAGTTTAATGAATCTTTAGTGGTCATGAAAAGGAAGCTGCTTGATGTAACTAACAATAAGGCCAGTGGTTTTCTATTTTAGGCAGAATGAAATGGAAATCGCAGTACGCAATCCCCCAAATACTGGAACAAAACCCATAGACCTTGAATTTGACTTATTCAATTACCACAGCCCTTTCATTGACCAAGTGGCACCATAACATGGTCCCATCAGATCCCGCTGGTTTCCCATCTAGAGGTAATAAATATCCATGTATTGTAACAGAATACCAAAAACAAATGATCTGAATTAAATTCATCCCATGTTGCCACTCAGTTTGAAGGGAGACTTAATACAACTGGAGATTGAGTTGGAAATAAAGAGTTGGATTTCACAGCCACTGGACCTCCGAAAGCGCTTTACAGCCAATGAAGTACTTTTTGAAGTGTAGTCACTATTGTAATGTAGGAAAAGCAACAGCCAATTTGTGCATAGCAAGCTCCCACAAACAGCAATGTCATAATGACCAATCTATTTTTCAGTAATGTTGATTGAGGGATAAATATTGTCCCCAGACACCGGGATAACTCCCCTGCTCTTCTTCAAAATTGCACCATGGGATCTTTAATATTCACCTGAGAGAGCAGACTGGATCTCCATTTAACATCTCATCCGAAAGACAGCACCTCTGACAGTACAGAGCTCCCTCAGTACTGGACTGGAGTGCCAGCCTAGATTTTTATGCTCAAGTTTCTGGAGTGGGACTTGAACCCACAACCTTCTGACTCAGAGGCGAGGGTGATACCCACTGATCCACGACTGACACTGAGTGGGAGGGAGTCGCATGCAACAGAAGATCAAGTGTGGTATCTCAGACTGAATAAAGTCTTACTGCATGAAGCTTCGGGATTTTACTGGCCTTTGAAGGATCGCATTGTGATTTTGGCCATTTTGTCTTGGGTGAAACGCAAACCAATTGCCTCGTTCTTTTTCTTCCTTCCCACCCCACAGGCTCTAGTGTTCTCTCTGACGTTTCAGTCACTGAAAAATTAAACAGAGCTGTGGTGACACCACTGAACACAACACTGCCAGTAGAAGGGTTGCACCTTTTCAAATTCATTCTCAGGATTGGAGTGTCGCTCTCAAGTCCGGCATTTATTGCTCATCCTGCGACAGAGTGAATGGCTTACTCGGTTACTTCAGAGGGCAGTTGAGAGTCGACCACATCAGTATGGGACTGGAATCACGTATAGGCCCAGACTGGGTGAGGACGCCAGGTTTCCTTCCCTGAAGGACACTAGTGAATCAGTTGGGGTTTTACAGTTTTCACTGTCACTTTTACAGATACCAGCTTTTTATTTTCAGGTTTTTATTATTTTTTTTTAAAAATATAAACTGAATTCAAATTCTCAAACTGCCATGGTGGCATTTGAACTTGTGTTCTCTGTATTACTAGCCCTGTAACATAACCACTACACTACTATACCTGTTACCCACAGCATTTGACTTCTCGGATATAATTTCTAATTATTTCAAACAATCAAAGACCATTATATATGGTGTTCAAATCAACTGGTTTAACCTCATTTTCCTGTCCCTAGGCTCCAAAAAGCAATACATGTCTTTTGATCACACCTCTTCTAAAAACACCCAAGAAACAAAATACGTGTATTTAAAAACATTTCAACTGAAAGCAAAACGTGAGCAAGCATAAACAGACCCAGGATCAATGTTACCCAGTCAGGTGCAGCATGGCCATGCACCAATCGCGAGGTCCTGCGCAGGCCGCTCACCAGCTGCTCCGCTGGAAGAGATATGGCACATACTATACAGCCGTGCCGCAAAGTTAAAGGGAAAAAAATTAGAGGGAACATGGCCCAGGATACAATAAAAATTCAGATCGAGGGGACCGTAAAATGCAACACCCAAGTAGCCCCTCTAAAGTGTTTTATTGACCACAAGCCCCGAGGGTATGACATATGCCCCAACATCCATTTACCATGATGTACCCCCAGTATCTCCAATAATCTGCTTGGTGTACAACATGCGCAGTTATGCTAGATGTGTAACCTGGTTAGTCCGGCACCACATATGTTACACTGCCATACAGAGGTATGTGCAGCACTGTCTGCTCACCATGTTGGGTACGTTGCCAGCAATAGTAACTTTCAAAAGAGAAGCGGATTTATACAAGAGAAAAAATTTAACCGAGTCAAGGGGAAAGATCTGGGGGAGTGGGACTAACTGGATAGCTGTTGCAAAGAGCCAGCATTAGATAGCTATTTCAAAGAACCGGCACAGGGTCGAATGGCCTAATTCTATGCTGTGTCAGCTGCAAGATTACCACTTAAGGGACAAGGAGAGGGCAGAGAGAGAAAAATAACCGGCAACTTTCCCAATGCTGATTGCCATCCAGAAACACCGACTGCAAAGTGCGCATGTGTGGGAATCACGTGAGGGCAGGAATCAACTCGAACAATGTATAGTCAAATAGCCTGCCAACACCGACACAGTTCATATGTGACTAAGTGCCAGTTGGACTGCTGCCACCCAAGGAACTATACCACAGCAAGAGTTTGTTTACAAAGGGTGGAAACTAGACTAGAAATTATTTTGCTCAAATTAAAATTAAAATGAGCACGACTCATTACATGAGCTTGAGTTCTTCTCATTTTCGAAAGTTAGTCCCCTAACATTTGGAAATGGTCAACATTTGTCAGAAATATGCACTCAACTTCTTCTAAAGGCTTACCTTTAGAGCATCTGCCATGGTGTCAACTTGTTCGTTTAGTACATTCTCGGACTCCTTGTACGTCAGACATGTAAATTGATATTCCTCTGGATCGAAGGAGTCTGCACCTTGCTGCTCCACATCGCTTGCTACCCCTTCGTAATAGTCACTCATATCGACCTGATCTTCCTCCTCAGAGTCTCCATTATAGTCATCATTACTATCAGAACTCTGGCTATTCATATCCACCGACATGGTCGCAGCTGTGAGAATACACCACAAACTTTACCAAACCCAAAAATAAAATGCAGTATTTACGAGTCAGTGGTCACTTCCACTCTTCATCTGTCGTTTGGATGACTGGAAGAAAAAAAAAAGAACTGTTATTACTCAGAGGGCGGTGAATCTCTGGAATCCTCTACCGCAGAGGACTGTGGATGCTCAGTCAATGAGTATATTCAAGGCGGAGATCGGATCTTTGGGAACTAAGGGAATCAAGGGATATGGGAATCGGGCGGAAAAGTGGAGTTGAGATAGAAGTTAAGTCATGATCTTATGGAATGGCGGAGCAGGCTCGAGGGGCCGGATGCCCTACTCCTATTTCTTATGTCATGATAAATGAAAGAAAGTTACCTACAACAATAAGGTAACACTCTCTTTTATTTCCTTCCCTCATCTCCTGAAAGCATTGATATGTACTGGTCACAGTATCACAGAAATTTACAGCACAGAATGAGGCCATTCAGTCTGTGTCAGCTGACAAAGAGCAATCCAGCCTAATTCCGCTTCCCAGCTATTGGTCCGCAGCCTTGTTGGTTACGGCACTTCAAGTGCCTTTCCAAGTACTTTTTTTTTTTTAAAGTGTTGAGGATTTCTTCCTCTGCCACCTTTCAGGCAGTGAGTTCCAGATCCTCACCAACCTCAGGGTGAACAAAGTTCTCAACTCCCCTCTAATCTTTCTACCAATTACTTTAAATCTATGCCCCCTGGTTATTGACCTCTCTGCTATGGGAAATAGATCCTTCTTATCCATGCTATCTAGACCACTCATAATTTGATACAGCACAATTAAATCTCCCCTCAGCCTCCCCTGCTCCAAAGAAAACTCCAGCCTATCCTATCGTTCCTCATAGCCAACATTTGCCAGTCCTGGCAACATCCTCATAATTCTCCTCTGTACCCCCTCTAGTGCAATCACATCTTTCCTGTAATGTGGCGACCAGAACTGTACACGGTACTCTAGCTCTGGCCCAACTACTGTTTTATACAGTATTAGCATAACCTCCCTGCTTTTATACCCTATGCCTCAGCTAAAAAGGAAAGCATCCCATATGCTTTCTTAACAACCTTACCTACCTGTCCTACTATCTTCAGGAATCTGTGGACATGCACTCCAAGGTGTTAAGCATAAACACCGGCATAGATCTGTTGGGCTGAAAACCTGTCCCGGTGATGTAAATAGTTCGTAATACTTTGTAATTAATTATGGTCAGCATACGCGAGAAAAACACCTGTCTTGATGTAGAAATGCTGCAACAATGCTCAGAGGGTTTTAATCCTGGTTTATTAGCTCTCTGGTGGTTGAATGGATGCCTGGTGCGATAGCGAGCCACCCAGACCACAATGGTCCCAGGTTACATCCACGGGATGTGTGGAGTTAGCTGATTTCAAGAGACAGCAGTTGGGATTCCAACAATTGGACTGATCGTGGGTGGGGTTGGGGTGGGGGGGGGGGGGGGGGGGGGCGGTGGGGGAAAGAGAAATCAGCTGGAGATTCTGCTCTTGATCACCATCCGATGATCTTAGTATGAGATGGCGTCAAGCAAGGATTGGGTTTGGTTGTAATGACCTTCAGGGTTGAAGAACCTAACACACCACGTAAAATCAGTTGGATTCAATGATTTCACAACTGTTTTTTAAAAAACGTTTTTAGAAACAGTATGGGAAATTCTAGAAAGGAAGGCACTTGCAAAATTCAACACCAAAGATTAATTCAGTTACATTTAGCTAAGTGTACAAGATATTGGCATGTTGTCACGAGAATTTCAGGTGTACGAGAGAGGAGAGGGTGTTCGAGAGAGCGAGAGAGAGAGAGAGAGAGAGAGAGAGAGAGAGAGAGAGAGAGAGAGAGAGAGAGAGAGAGAATTAATGGTGGCTGTGAAATTTTCGCTCAACTGCATTGGTAAACTTTCTTCCTCAACAGGGATTTCTAGAAACATAATGCGGATAGTGTGGAACTTATACTAAGTTGAAACTTGGGAGAGAATGGAGAGAGCATCTTTACCTATGTAACACTAGTGTGAAGGGCAGGTGACTAGCTGTCTGACATGCGTACTAACCATGGGAGCAGTGGGTGCTGATGAAGAGCATCACACAAGTAGAACATGGTACAACATTAATACAAGTCGGCACATGTGCGATTTTTCCCTAAAGCATATTGGTGTCAATATAATATTGTAGCACAGGGGTGGCGAGAGTCACACAATATATTCTGTGTACACTAGTGTGTTGAACGTGGAATGATAGGAAGCTGACCTTTAAACTTGTGTCCTAGGGCTGAGGGGTTAAAGACAAGCAAGGTGAATAAGGAGCAAGCTGACCTTTCCGCTCCAATCTAATCGCATGGTTTTTAATTATTTTCACCTCGCATAAGCTCACATATTGCCCTCAGGAGGTAAACACTTTGTTTTCCATGTATGTTCAGGCATCACAAGTATGCCAAGGACAGCATCAGCATTATTTGTCTACAATGTACTTCAAAAGATCAAAATTAATTTCAAAACTTTTACGTGACAAACTGTCTAGCCTCAACAGACACTACTTGCAATTTACAGTGAGCCGAGATGTCATTCATCAGCAGTCCCTCAAAATCGAGGAAGACTTGCTTCAACTCTAAAAGGGAGTTCTCAGGTGATTGTACAGACCAATACGGGAATTACAGTCTCCGTCACAGGTGGGACAGACAGTGGTTGAAGGTGGGTGGGGAGTCTGGTTGCCGCACGCTCCTTCCACTGCCTGCACTTGTTTTCTGAATGCTCTCGGCGACGAGACTCGAGGTGTTCAGTGCTCCTTCTCTACTTAGGGCGGTCTTGGGTCAAGGATTCCAGGTGCCGGTGAGGATGTTGCACTTTATCAAGGAGGCTTTGAGGGTGTCCTTGAAACGTTTTCTCTTCCCACCTGGGGCTCGCTTGCCCTGTAGGAGTTCAGAGTAGAGCGCTTGCTTTTGGAGTCTCATGTTGAGCATGCGGACGATGTGGCCCGCCCAACGGAGTTGGTCGAGTGTGGTCAGTGCTTCGATACTCGGGATGTTGGCCTGATCAAGAACACTGACGTTGGTGCGTCTATTCTCCATGGGGATTTGTAGGATCTTGCGGAGACAGCATTGATGGTATTTCTCCAGTGATTTGAGGTATCTACTGTACATGGTCCATGTCTCAGCCATACAGGAGGGCGGGTATCACTGCAGCCCCTGTAAACCATAAACTTGGTGCCAGATTTGAGGTCCTGGTCTTCGAACATTCTCTTCCTCAGGCGACCGAGGACTGCGTTGGACCTTGTCGTCTATATCTGCCTTTGCTGATAGTAGGCTCCCGAGGTATGGAAAGTTGTCCACGTTGTCTAAGGCTGCGCTATGGACTTTGATGACGGGGGGGGGGGGGGGGGGGGAAGGAGGGGCAGTGTTGTGTGGCGGGGTCAGGTTGGAGAACCTTTGCCTTACGGATGTTTAGTGTATGGCCCATGCTTTCGTACACCTCGGTGAAGATGTTGACGATGGCTTGGTGTTCAGCCTCTGAATATGAGCAGACGCAAGCGTCGTCTGCGTACTGTAGTTCGATGACAGAGGATGGGACGGTCTTGGATCTGGCCTGGAGGCGATGACGGTTGAACAGGTTCCCACTGCTTCTAGAGTTTAGTTGCACTCCAGCGGGAAGCTTGTTGAGCACGAGATGGAGCATTGCAGCGAGGAAGATCGAGAAGAGGGTTGGCACGAAGACACAGCACTGCTTGACCCCGGTCCGGACGGGGATTGGGTCTGTGGTGGATCCGTTGGTCAGGATCACAGCTTGCAGGTCGCCGTGGAGCACGTGGAGGATGGCAACAGACTTTTGGGGGCAGCCAAAACGGAGGAGGGCACTCCATAGTCCCTCGCGGTTAAAAGCGTCAAAGGAGGCCATGTACAAGGGTTGGTGCTGTCCGCTGCATTTCTCTTGCAGTTGTCGCGCTGAAGATCATGTCCGTTGTACCCCGTAGTGGGTGGAATCCGCATTGTGACTCTGGGAGGAGCTCTTCAGCCACAGGGAGAAGACGGTTGAGGAGGATTCTAGCGATGACTTTCCCAGTTGCCAACAGGGAGATTCCTCTGTAGTTGCCGCAGTCAAACTTGTCCCCTTTTTAAAAGTTTTTGTAGTTGTTTGCCATCAGTTTGTTCTAATCACCTGCCCCACACCCCCGCCCCTTTAATTGTTGCACTCAAGATGAGGCATCCACAGGTCAAGTATATGTGGTTAGCTGTTCAGGAGAACTTCCACCTCCCACCTCCCACCCGGTCTCCAGCCTCAGAAGTGCACACCTACAGCACTCGGGTAAAATGTTCTGCTTTCGCAGGCTCCCCACCCGCCCCCCTACCAACAGACATCCTGTGATATCTGAGCGAGACTGGAAACTCTGTCAAATTCTCGTTGCTTTTATGCTGTGGACCAACACCTATTCGGAACCAGATTGAGAAACTCTAAGTTTTACACAGGACCTTTACATAGAGAAGGGATTTCCATCCAATTGGTCTGCGTTGAATCTGAGCCCAGATCTCATGAGGTGAAAGGCCCCTACAACACCCACATAATCTGAGGATCAGACATTAGAACAAGTATAAGATAAAGATTGAACAGGCTGGGGCTCTTTGCTCGAGAAAAGGGAAGACAGAGGGGTGGCCTTTAAGGTTATGAAAGAGTTCAATAGGGTAGACATAGAGAAGATGTTTCCACTTGCAGGTGAAACCAGAACTAGGGGCCATAAATAGAAGATAATCATTAATAAATCCAATAGGGAATTTAGGAGAAACTTCTTTATCCAAAGAGTGGTGAGAATGTGGTACTCGTGACGCAAATAGCAGAGATGCATTTAAGGGGATGCTCAATAAGCACGAGGGAGAAAGGAATAGAAGAATATGTCGATGGGGTTTGAAGGATGTGAGGAGGCTCGTGTGGAGCATAAACAACGCAATGACTTGTTGGGCCGAATGTCCCGTTTCTGTGCTGGTATTTCTTTACAATACTTTTTAACTGAAGGAGCATTCAAAAGATTATTCAAACCATCCCAGCTCTTGTTGTTTAGGTCTGTGTAGAAGACGCACTTCCCCCTTCCTGCCTTGGTGCCAAGTTATTGGCAGTCAAGAATCAAACATCAATGGCACACCAAACAAATACTGTTCTCATTCAACTTGCCACTTACATCACAGACAAAAAAACATGTTTTCAGGGATTTAATGCAACTGACACTTGACAACTGATTTTTGATATTTCTAACTCTTGTCCATCTGTAAAGACATTTCACTTTTGTCTCTGCTGAACATGTGTAAGTTATGTTGGTGCAGCATCTCCACTGGCAGTGAGTAGCTGAGCCATACAGGCTCGGAAGGTCTCCCGTTTAATCCCTAGCTGATCCAAGTCAGATAAGGGCCCATAACTGGGCACCTGATTTCGAGAAAAGAAAACAAATGGCCTGGGATCTTCCCACTGGTTGCCACCCACTGACCTCAGTTACAAGTGCTTATGTGTGGATGCCGGATGAGGGCAGGATCAGACTCGACTGTGATGCATGGCCCAGTTGAATAGTCGGCCAACACTCACTGTTTACTTTGGCGACATACGAGAGCAACCTCCAACTGTAAGGCACAGCCCAGTTAGGAGTCAGCATCTCCGGGGGGGGGGGGGGTGGAGAAAGAGAGGGGGAATGAAGGAGAAGAAACCTGGCACGGGTTGCACTTCGAAGAATGTGAAAGATAACAGTTAATATCCAGCTGGTGGGTTAATACTGAGTGGTTGAGAATTGAAATTCCATTTATAACACTCATTCAACCTTGCACTAATTAGTACATTCATACCGACTGCAGTATTTTGTCTTTAATTATTTAGAGGAATTAATAAATTGCTAGCAGGTAAACGTTAGTTTAAAATGTATCCCTGCAAATGTTAGCAATTAAAAATAGCTGCAGTACAACTGTTTACTGTCTTTCGCATTAAACTATAATGCCTCCACAGAGCAAGGGCGATCATTTTCATAAATGTGTCCTGCTCCCAACGTCACAACACAAATTCATTTGTTTAATTGACACCGAGTCCCAGGAGATATTAACTCGCTTCTTAATCCACTGGTGGATTGCTTTGATGTCTAAGAGTTATGCATCTCATGCAATAAGCAGTAAAAATGACATCTGATTTTAGCATAAGCAATATACACCCCCCCCCCCCGACCCCGCAGTGGTAACTCTAACATGTAATGGCTGTGGGGTACCAAGAATCCAATCCAAGGGGGGCTTTTATCTCCTCTCCAGCTCCAAACCAGAAAAGGGTCCAGGCTGGGATAGAACTTGGAATCCGTCAGGCAACCCTCTCCCTCAATTTATTTAAAATCTCAATTCATTTTTTATTTTTCTGACAAATTTTTATCCTCCTCGCCTAAAGTCACCAATTCATGCTGGGATATGGTTCACGAGTGTCAGCTACTTCGGGTAAAAAGAAAGAATTTGCATTTCTGTAGCGCTTCTCACGACCTCAGGACATCCCAAAGCACTTTACAGCCAATGAAATACTTTTTGAAGGGTAGTCTTTGTTGTAATGTGGGAAACACGGTAGCCAATTTGCACACAGCAAGCTCCCACAAGCTTCCACAAACAGCAATGTGATAACGATCAGATAATCCGTTTTTAGTGATGTAGGTTGAGGGATAAATATTGGCCAGGATACCGGGGAGAACTCCCCTGTTTTTCTTCAAAATAGTGCCATGGGATCTTTTACGTCCACCTGAGGTGGCAGACGTAGCCTCTGTTTAACGTCTCATCCGAAAGATGACATCTCCGATAGTGCAGCACTCCCTCAGCACTGCACTAGAGCATCAGCCTAAATTTTGCGTTCAAGTCTCGAGTGAGAGTTGAACCCACAACCTTCTGATTCAGAGGCGAGAGTGCTACCCACTGAGCCACACCTGGTACCTTGGTCCGAGTGGCCATAAATAGCGAGAGCTGCCAGACCACTTGGCTTCAGAGCCGAGTCACCTCTAGCTCTCCATGTCCCCGATTGGCTGCTCACCAACAGGGATCACTGGACAGAATGGGAACAGTGGTTTCCCCATCCCGAGCTCAGAGCATTGAGGCCCATCGTAATTCACTCACTGCCGCCCTGACTGAGATCTCGCAGCGACAGACCAGGGATCGAACCATTTATCTGACTAAGCTGAAGGAGTTCAAATTCACAATTATTAAAACTTGAATGAAAAACAGGCAGCAAATGCATTATTCTACTGGATAATGCAGCACTAAGAAAAAAAACAAAAAAGCTTAAATACTTTGCACAAGGGTGGCAGGAAGCGAGATTACACAATGTTTCCCATCACACGGAGTTCCCAAACCCATCACGGGAAAGTGCCAAATAGAGGATAGACACTTTACATCATACGGAAAAGAAAAACACACGAGTCACCCAAGGTTGGCACCATCTCCTAGCAGCTGGTTTAAAAGCCAGACCTACACAAGTGCGAGGAACATACTGGCTAGACACAGGGAAGAGAAACTGCACTTTCCCACCCCTCTTCATCTAACCTTATCAGCATTACCATCTATTCTTCTTTCCCCTTAAATATACCGATGCTATTCACCTCAACTACTCCTTGTGGTAGCAAGTTCCACATTCTCACCATTCTCTGGGTAAAGAAGTGTCTCCTGAATTCCCTACTGGATTTATTAGTGACTGTCTTATATTTACGGTCCTTCATTCAGCTCTCTCCCACAAGGGAAACATCTCCTCTACATCTATCCCATCAAACCCCTTTCATAATTTTTAAAGATCACTATCAGGTCAACTCTCTGTCTACTCTTTTCCAGAAAGAAGAGGTTCTTATATCCAGAAGAGGAAGTAAATGAGGGGCATAATTGTAAGTAAAATGATTGTATTTAATTGTGTAACATAAAGTCATCATCATCATAGGCAGTCCCTCGAAATCGAGGAAGACTTGCTTCCACTCAAAGTGAGTTCTTAGGTGACTGAACAGTTCAATACAGGAATAACAGCCTCTGTCACAGGTGGGAAGGCAGTGGTTGAAGGAAAGGGTGGGTGGGACTAGTTTGCCGCACACTCCTTCCGCTGCCTGCGCTTGGCGACAAGGCTCGAGGTGCTCAGTGCCCTCCCCGGGTGCACTTCCTCCACTTCAAGCAGTCTTTGGCCAGGTGTCAGTGGGGATGTTGCATTTTATCAAGGAGGCTTTGAGGGTACCCCTGGGGGTCGTTTGCTGTGTAGGAATTCTGAGTAGAGCGCTTGCTTTGGGAGTCGTGTGTCAGGCATGCGAACAACGTGGCCCGCCCAACCGAACATAAAGTATTATTAATATAAAGCACAAAACATCTTCCTCCCAACCTGAATTTCTGCACATTTCTCATTTATAAAGTACCGTGCCCAATTCTGGGCTGATTCAGAAAAGCTAATTCTTTGTCCAATTCTGGGCACCATGCTTTAGAAAGGATGTGACGGCTTTGGAGAGGGTACAGAAGAGGTTTACGAGAATGGTTCCAGGGATGAGGGACTACAGTTACATGGAGAGACTAGAAAAGCTGAGGTTGTTCTTCTTGGAGCAGAGAAGGCCAAGAGGAGATTTGATAGGTGTTTAAAATCATGAAGGATTTAGACAGAATAAATAAAGGGAAACGGTTTCCAATGTCTGAAGGGTCGGTAACCAGAGGACACAGCTTTAAGGTGATTGGCAGAAGAACCAGAGGCGATACGAGGTAAAACTGCTTTACGCAATGTTTAGGATTTGGAATGCACTGCCTGATAGGGTGGTGGACACAGATTCAATAGTCATCATAGGCAGTCCCTTGGAATCGAGGAAGACTTGCTTCCACTCTTAAAATGAGTCCTTAGGTGGCTGAACAGTCCAATACAAAAACCATAGTCCCCGTCACAGGTTGGACAGATAGTCGTTGAGGGAAAGAGTGGCTGGGACAAGTTTGCTGCACGCCCTTTCCACTACAAAAGGGAATTGGATAAATACTTGGAAGAAAAACTGCAGGGATATGGGACTAACTGGATTGCTCTTTGAAAGAGCTGACATAGACTCAATGGCCCCCTTCTGTGCTGTACTGTTCTGTGAAAAAGGGGGCGGTATCTTATTTAAAGGTTTGGCTATAGTTTTGTCATAGCATAAAACTACTGAGCTTGTCAGCGAGATAAATGATCAGTGGACATGCCAGTAAACTCAACACTTCCAACAGCCGTGCACTTATCAAACCTAAAGTATGCAAAATGCACCAGATCACTTACTTAATCAAGCACCTGAAAAAGCAGACAGAAATCCTGTCATGCTTCATGATCCTTGGCAGGCTCAGATTTCAAGTCCGTTCACATATCAAAGTACTGAAACAATAAACCAAAGACCAAAAATATTCAATTTTTGTGCACGATCTTGTGCAACGGCACCAGTATCCTGAAGAAAATGTGACTGGCCACATGAATCAACTGGTTGCCCCTGGCATCCCAGGTGAAACCTGAGTCTTGACTAACATTCGATAGTCGTACACCACAGAGTGGTAGAACAAATGATCATTTGACTTTGCATTCGTGGTGTCAGTAACGCCCAAATTATGCAAGTGGTCAGAACAATGACAAATGAAATTGAGCATGGACAACTGCAAACAGCCGTGAGTAAAGTTTTAAAAATCTGGTAGATGCAGTAGACTCGACGCTCCAACCACTGCGGGCCAACCATTAAAAAAAAACAACAGAATAAGAACTGTATAAACTAAACAGTAAGAGTACAAGTGCAAAGAAGTCATGCTCAGGCTGTATACTGCTCTATTCAGACTGCATTACGTGCTATTCACAGCATGGAAACACCCCTCTGTCTTCTCTTTGAGAGAAAAAAGCCCCAGCCTGCTCAACCTTTCCTGATACCCTGTACTGCATTTCAAGTACTGTTCAGGTCACAGATATAAGGGGGATATAATTCACTCCTGAGAAGCAATTCAGAGAAGGTTCCTAGTCACAGTGCACTGATCTATGAGGAAGGATTGGAGAAACTTGGGGGCTTTCATCCTTGAAACGAGACAACTAAGCGGCACGTGCATTTATATTGCTCTCCTCACATGTAGGAAGACATCGCAGGACATTACAATAGGAAGGAAAGGGACACAGTGGGCATGAGAGTAAGAAAGAGGAGGGGAATGGAGAGGCTGGGATGGGGAACTGATACAATGGTAGAAGAGGAAGTGTTGGAATCATTGAATAGTACAGCACAGGAGGCGGCCATTCGGCCCATCGAGACTGCTTCGGCTCTTTCGAAGAGCAAGTCCCACCCCCCGCCCTTCCCCCCTATCCCTACTATTTTTTCTCCTTCAATTATTTATCCAATTTCCTTTTGAAGTCTACTATTGAATCTGTATCCACCAGCCTATCAGGCAGTGCATTCCCAATCCTAACCACTCACTGCGTAAAAAATCTTTTCCTCGTGTCACCTCTGGTTCTTTTGCCGATCACCTTAAATCTCTGCCCTCTGGTTACTGACCCTTCAGCCAGTGGAAACAGTTTCTCTTTACTTACTCTCTCTAAACTCCTCACTATTTTAAACACCTCCATCAAATGTCCTTTAAGCCTTCTCTGCTCCAAGAACCACCACCCCGGGTTTAAAGAAGCTTTTCAAAGCAGGGAAATAGATGTTAAGGCGGAGGGAATTGAGGAGAGAATTTCAAAGAACAGGAGCAGAGTAGCTGAACAAGCAGCCAACACACAGCCGGACAAGGCCATGGAGAGATTTGAAAACAGGGATAAGATTTTTGAGATACACACTGGCAGAGATTACCAGTAGAGGCAGAAGATAGTGTAAGGATTTAGAAATTGACATCTTTTGCTGTCTACTTATGTAGTCAAACAGACCTAGTTTAAAGCAACTACTCATGCATGAAAGACTATTGGAACATGCATAATTGCATCAGGAGGTGATCATTGGATAAAGAAGTGCTAATATCTGTGATTACCTGAAACAATGGGAAAAGCACGACTGGTAAAACACTGGCCCCTGATCACATTAAAGGTCCAGGAAATGAGCGAGACATGTCACGTTATTCGATAGGTTAACTTGATCAAGCAGCCAAGTCAGAAAGCAGACAGTGTACACACTGCCCGAGGAGGGAAGATGAAACTGGGAAGGTGCTAACCCCAACAGTTTTGATGGTTCGAGGGTGGTGTGATTGAAAGGGGTGCAAGAACATAGATGAAGCAGCTTCCAGTTGTAAAAGTTAAGATGCCATACTGGAAGGGGCAGCTGGACTACACATTCTACCTTCTACCCGGAGGCGGAACGGGATAATGCCTTTTCACTTCTCTGTAAATTGCTGCTTAAATACTGAAATGTATCAATACTCACCTGTGCTTAAAATAAAGAACTGTTGTACCCAATTAGGTCACACTTCGTAAATTATTACAATTGGGTAATGGGAATGTGGGACTTCGAGCAGGTGAGGACAGGAACTGCGGCATTATGGATAAAGTGAAATTTTTAGACAGTCGATACTAGGAGGGGAGTGGAGAAGTCAAGACTGGAGGTGAACATGACAGGAACCAGGGTTCAGCAGCAGAGATAGTGGATGGAGGTGAACAATGTTGCAGAGGTGTAAGAAAACAGTTTTCAGTAACAGAAACATGAGGGGGAGGAAACTGAGCTCAAGGGTATAGCAGTACAGCAAGACAGTAAGTGGTTTAGGAACGGTAAATTGAGAACAGCACTTCAAATTAAAGCATGACAGAAGAACAGGAGGTCAAACACTTGATGAACACATTACATTCGGGTTGGAACCATTCAATTTTTTTTCTCCTAATATCTGAACTAATTCCTACCCAAGATTGAGCAGGCTACTTTTAGCCAAACCTTGGACAATGACACCTTATAATTGGCTGTACGTGAGAGAGTGAATGGCCTGTATTAGTTCCTTATTTGCATAGTTACAAGTTTAAAATACCCTCTGCCTTTAAGGGGGAGGAGGAGGAGCAAGGAACGGAACTGTTATGATTGCAATCTCTAAATTAGGAACTAGCATGTACACACTAATGCCTCTTATGTCCTATGAAAACAACTTGTATTTCTATAGTGTCTTTAACATAGTAAAACATGGCGCTTCACAGGAGTGTTATCAGACAAAATTTGACTCCGAGCCACATAAGGAGGTATTAGGGCAGATGAGAGGTAGGTGTTAAGGAACATCTTAAAGGAGGAAAGATCGGTAGAGAAACGGAGGGGTTTAGGGAGGGAATTCCAGAGTTTAGGGCCTATGCTGCTGAAGGCATGGCCTCCAATAGAGGAATGATTAAAATCGAGGATGCACAAGAGGCCAGAATTGGAGGAGCGCAGATATAGAGGGTTGTAGACGATGTTCCCTTTAATTTTTGATTTGGGCCCAAGTGGTCCATTCAAAATACCGCACATGCTCAGTTATTCCTATTTAAAAGCCAGTGAGCTGGCGGTGTGAAGCTGCACAGCTCAAAGGGAACACTGGTTGTAAGGCTGCAGGAGGTTAGAGATATGGAAGGGCACGGCCATGGAGGGATCTGAAAACATGGATGATCGTTTTAAAATCAAGGCTTTGTTTGACCAGGAGCCAATGTAGGTCAGCGAGCACAGGGGTGATGGGTGAGCGGGACTTGGTGCGAGTTAGGACATGGACAACAGAGTTTTGAATGAGCTTAAATTTATGGAGCATGTAAGATGGGAGGCCAGACAGAAGTGCATTGGAATAGTCATGTCTAGAGCTAACAGACATGGATGAGGGTTTCAGCAGATGAGCTGAGGGAGGTGCGGAGCTGGGCGATGCTATAGATCTTAGTGATGTGGTCAGAAGCTCATCTTGGGGTCAAATACGACACCAAGGTTGCAAACAGTCTGGTTCAGTCTCAGACAATTGCCAGGGAGAGGGATGGAGTCAGTGGTTAGGGAACGGAGTTTGTGGCGAAGACCGAAGATAATGGCTTCCCAATATTTAGCTGGAGGAAATTTCTGCTCATCCAGTACCGGATGTCGAACAAGTAGTCTAACAATTTAGGGACAGTGGAGGGTTCGCAAGAAGTGGTGGTGAGGTAGAGCTGGGTGTCGGCAGCGTACATGTGGAAACTGACGATGTGTTTTCAGATTATGTCGCTGCAGAGCAGCATGCAGATGAGAAGTAGGAGGGGGCCAAGAATGAATCCTGGGGGATACCAGTGGTAATGGTGCGGGAGCGGGAAGAGAAGTCACTGCAGGTGATTCTCTTGCTACAACTGGATAGACAAGAATGGAAACAAGCGAGTGCAGTCCCATGATAACATAAGAACATAAGAAATAGGAACAGGAGTAGGCCATTTGGCCCCTCGAGCCTGCTCCGCCATTCAATAAGATCATGGCTGATCTGATCATGGCTGATCTGATCATGGACTCAGCTCCACTTTCCTGCCTGCTCCCCATAACCCATTACTCCCTTATCACTCAAAAATCTATCTATCTCCACCTTAAATATATTCAATGATGGAGGAGAGGCGTTGGAGGAAGACCCTGTGGTCAACCATGTCAATGGCAATAGACAAGTCAAGAAGGACAAGGAGGGATAGTTTACATGGGTCAGTCACATAGGATGCCATTTGTGGCTTTGACAATAGTCGTTTCGGTTTTGTGGCAGGGGCGAAACATGATTGGAGGAATGCCAACCAACGCTGAAGAATGTGTAATACATTCACAGTATAATCACTGAGAGGCGCATAAAGGTGTTTGGGGCGGGGGGAGCTGGGGAGGAGGGAGGAGAAATTGTACATTTTGTTTGAAAATGTACATTACTCATTTTAAAAAAAAAAAGGAAAACCCTCACACAAGGTCCTTGACCCTTGAAATTTTCCTTCGGACATGGAGACTCTCAATGGGGTGTCTTCCCTTGCTAGACCATCATCCTGGAAATGCCCTGTAGTGTCTCCCTTGCACGCAGGAGGGGTGTAACTTCAACCCAGCTTTAAGAACAAACTTACATTTCTATAGCGCCTTTCAAACATTAGAACGTCCCAAAGTACTAGAACGACAGGCTAGGAAGCCAAATTTACTTTGCAGTCCTAAAGCTGGGTCCAAATTATTTTCTTGCTCCCTCCATCTCAACCACCTTCAATGTCTCGGTCACCTCCAGACTCCCAATGCTCTTCGAGGGAGCTCACCCAAAACACCACAGCCCTTAACCTCTCCCGCACCGTTCCACTCACCCATCACCCCTGTCCTCGCTTACCTACATTACATCCCAGTTGCCCAATCCCTCACATTTAAAATCTTTATCCTTGTGTTTAAATCCTTTCATGGCCTTGTTTCTCTCAACCTCTAACCTCCTACAAACCACCCCACCTCCGCCAGAACTCTCCATCGTTGAGTCGAGCCTTTAACATACCTCCACACTTCGACTCATCCTTGGCAGGGTGCTTTCAGTCACTTCAGGCCCACACTTGAATTCACTCCCCAAATATCTCTTCTCTATCTGCACAAAAAACCTCTCTTTTGATCACTCCTCCTAATATCTCCTTCTTCAGCTCGGCATCCATTTTATTCCTTATGCATCTGAAGCACCTTGGGATATTTTTCCATGCTACATAAATATAAATAGTAGTTGTTGTTTGCAATCGAGTCCTACTTCCATATACAGACACATGGGACACATACTCCATTATTGATACCTTTGCAGGGACAGAAACCTTACTCAAGTATCTCCACTGGAGAACTGATCTCGTAAAAACATTTTTTTGGCAAGTAAAAATTTACATAGAGGGTAAAAACTTGAAAATGACCTTCCCCTTTTTTAAATTCATACAATTCTGATTTGATATATTTACACATTTTTCTTCTATTTTTTCAATACTACTATAGTTATTGTTCCTCTTATCTTTCTCCATTTATCCTTTCTAAGAGAAAACTCACTGAACTGTATCCCAGTTCAGTTCATTCATTCCCAGAACATCCACAGGTAGAACTCACCATCTCCCTCAGTCTTCCCAATCCCTTATAATCTACAGGTTTTTAAATCCACACTCAGCTTTATCTAACTATTATTGCATCGACCTCATTTTCTCTCCTACTCTTTTCAACTTTTGACATCTCAACACTGGATCTTGGCCCTTCAATATGTCTTAAGTAGAGGGAAAAAAAAACTTTCTAAAGGACTTGACAAAGTTCTGAATTAGCGGTGAAGTCTCGGCCATCAATAAGCAGTGGGCTGTAGCAAAACTTTCACAACACGGGGGTTAATAGAGCTCGAGTTATTAACCAGCTCCTTTCAGTGCACAAGAAAATCATTCCACTGCACCACATTTCATACACATGAACCTGGAAACAGTATAATGCCATGAAAAGACATAACATAAGAACATAAGAAATAGGAGCAGGCAGAGGCCATACAGCCCCTAGAGCCTGCTCCACCATTCAATATCATGGCTGATCATCGACCTCAACTCCATTTTCCCACCCAATCCCCATTTCCCTTGATTCCCCTGAAATCCAAAAATCTATCTCAGCCTTAAATATATTCACTCAGCATCTACAGTCCTTTGGGGCAGAGAATTCCAAAGATTCACAACCCTCAGTGAAGAAATTCCTCCTCATCTCAGTCTTAAATGGCCAACCTCTTATCCTGAGACTATGTCCCCTAGTTCTAAGCACTCCAGCCAAGGGGAACAACTTCTCAGTTTCAATGGGAACACCTCATTCTTCTAAACTCCAGAGTATAGGGCCCATTCTACACAATCTCTCATTATAAGACAGCCCTCTCATCCCAGGAATCAATCTAGTGAACATTCGTTGTACTGCCTTCAAGGTAAGTATATCCCTGTCAAGCATGTACTGAGTTAGCTGATATCAGCAATTAACCCGAGAGCCCAGGGGAGGGGGGTTAAGAAAAGAACAGCTAGAGTTCTGCTCCTGATCGCTATTCAACCAACTGCAAAGTGGGAATACAACAAGCAGACGGAGCTGTGATACACTCCTTGGTTGAATAGCCTGATGACACTCACTATCTTGGCTCACACGTGAATAGCAGTCATTTGGGGAAAGAATGAATTGCCGTCAGCACTCGTAGTACCGTATCCTAGCGATCAGCAAAGCCAGCAGGAGGGAAGTGGAGAAAGAGAAGAAAAAAAAATAGAACGTGTGGCGGGGGGGGGGGGGGAGGAAAAAAAATTACAATTTAATTTCTTAATACATGCTTGCATTCTCTACAAACCAACCAAGTCATATTACATTTTAAAATGATCTTGGAAAATAGCCAGTTAAAATCCAGGATCTAAAATCAGATACCAAACAACAACTTGTATTTATATAGCACCTTTAAGGAAGTAAAACGTCCCAAGGCGCTTCACAGGAGTATTGATAAAAATTTGACAACAAGCCGCACAAGTAGAAATTAGGGCAGGTTGGTCAAAGAGGTAGGTTTTAAGGAGCATCTTGAAGGAGGAAAAAGGTGGAGAGGCGGAGGTTAGGCAGGGCGTTCCAGAGCTTGGGGCCAAGGCAACAGAAGGCATGGCCACCAATGATTGAGCGATTATAATCAGGGATGCTCAGGAGGGCAGAATTCGAGGAGCACAGACATCTCGGGGAGGGTTGTGGGACTGGAGGAGATGACAGATAGGGAGGGGCGAGCAAAAGGAGTTTCCAAAATTCTTACAAAGCATTGTCTATATGAGCGCTGGTAAAGGATCCATCCTAAAGTGCTAACCTGCCTTGTCTCTTTTCAGGTAATCTATGCAATGTTAACTTATAATCCTGCTGCAAACTACTTACTCCCTACCCTGAAGCAATCTTTGCACATCCCATTGTTGGGCACAACACAGGAGGCTTCTGATAAGAGGAAGCAGTCCTTCTGACAACAAAGCACTTTCTCTGTTACCCTGCTGTGATTGTGCCGAATTAGAATAATTAATGCTGTTGGTATTGCCACCATAAATCCATGCTGACAATTTTGCTGGTATTAATGCTGGTTGTATCATTGATGTTGCTGATACTGCCTAGGACTCTAGTTAATGCCGGTTATTAATGCTACCAGTGCCTATTACTCTAGTTAATAATAGATACTGATGTTATTGCTCTGGTTAATACTGGAACCATATACTACATTGGCTAATGCTGGTCATCAATGCTGTTGTACCAGTTACTAATGTTGCTGGTGCCTATTACTCTAGTTAATGCTGGTTATTAATGCTGTTGTATCAGTTACTAATGTTGCCAGTGCCTATTACTCTAGTTAATAATGGATATTGGTCTGGTTAATACCGGTTACTTACGTTACTGGTGTTCTTTATCACTCTAGTTAACGGTGGTTATGAATAACCAGCTCTAATCCCCCCCACAGCTCCCTCTTCCCTCCTCCTCCGCCCCGGGTGGCCGGCCTCTACTCCAGCCCGGGGGACGCGGGGAGCTCTCCCTCTACCTCTACCTCTACCTCTTTCTCTCTGCCGCCGAGGCCTGAGCTCGGGCTGCCCGACACTTACCCGGCTCGGTGGGCCAGCGGGCTGGGGCTGCTGGCGGCGATGCGGCGGGAAGCTCGAGTTCCCATGAGCCGGGGCGCGTTGTGTGTGAGGGTCCCGGGGATCCGGTCCCGCTGCTGCTGTCCGGACACTCGCGCTCCTTCAGCCGCTCTGGAAACGCAGCGCCAGCGGAACTGGCAGGCCCTCCTCCGTCACTTCCGGAACCAGGGAGCCCTGCATGCAGCCACAAGTCAGTCTGGAGCAATGCATGCAGCACCAAGTCAGTCTGGAGCAATGCATGCAGCACCAAGTCAGTCCGGAGCAATGCATGCAGCCCCAAGTCAGTTTAGGACGATGCATACAGCATCAAATAAACCCAGAGTGCTGTCAGTCCAATGCGATGCATGATGCCCTAATCAGTCTGGAGGGATGCATGCAGTCCCAAATCAGGCCAGAGCGTTCTTGCGGCCCGAATTGATGCATGCAGCCACAAGTCAGAACGATGCATGCAGCCAGTGACAGCACAGAGCTATGCATGCTACTGCATATCAACCCGGAGTGATGCATGCAGCCCCATGTCAGCCTGGAGCAGTGCATGCAGTCCCAAGTCAGCCCAAAGCGATGCTTGCAACCCAGTGTCAGCCCAGAGCGATGCATGCAGCCCCATATCAGCCTGGGAAAAACTCTCTCCCAATTCTCTTACAACTGCACTTACGAAATTCCAACTGTCCAGCTTTTGGCACTCTTCGCCGCGGCATTTCTGCAGTTACCGATCTGCTCAATTCACCCTTACCACCACCTTTGATGCCCGAGTCCCTATTACAACAATTTCTCTCAGACTGGCTATTCCCCAGGTACGGCCCTCATCTTCACTCCTTCAAGTCCAAGGGACGCAGATGTGAATGGATCTGGCGGACAACTGGTTTAGCCATTCACCACCAGATCTGGCTGGAACACATAAAGCATTATTGGGTCCTGCTCTCGTCTGCCAAAATCACTCACTATTCCAGAATCAGTCTGGAATGTAAAGATAAACCCCGGCTTCTATTCTCCACTGCTAACCATCTTTTTAAACCCCTCTCCCCAGCCTCCACCCTCACCTCCAACAACAAGTGTGAGGAGCTCATGGACTTGTTTGTCTCGTAGATGGAGACCATCCGATCAGCTGCCTCTGCCACTTCCCTTCCTTCCACTGGCCCAATGGACCAAACTCCCTCGAAGGTCCCTCCCTGCCCTAGTTATGTACTCTCCAGTTTCTCGCCGATCTTCCCTTATGACCTCTCCACACTCATCCTGTCCATGAGAACCACTTCATGCTCCCTTGACCCTATTCCCATTAAACTGCTGACCACCTAACTTTCTTTTCTTAGCTGACATTGTTAACGGTTCTCCTCAGGTACTGTATCCCTCTCCCTCAAATCTGCCGTCATCACTCCTCTCTCAAAAAACCAACCCTCGACCCCTCCGTCCTTGCAAACTAACATCCCATCTCCAACATCCCTTTCCACTCCAAAGTCATGAAGGTGCTGTCACCTTCCAAATCCCTGCCCATCTTTCCCGCAACTCCAAGTTTCATTCCCTTCAATCTGGTTTCTGCCCCTACCACAGTACCGAAACGGCTCTCAGCAAAGTCACAAATAACATCCTTTGTGGCCGTGACAAAGGTAAACTATCCCTCCTTGTCCTTCTTGACCTGTCTGCAGCCTTTGACACGGTTGACCACTCCATCCTCCTCCAACACCTCTCCACCATCATCCAGCTGGGTGGGACTGCACTTGCCTGGTTCCATTCTTACCTATCTAATTGTAGCCAGAGAATCACCTGCAACGGCTTCTCTTCCCCTCACGCATCATTACCTCTGGTGTCCCCGAAGGATCTATCCTAGGCCCCTTCCTAGTTCTCATCTACATGTTTTTTTTAATCCAATTTCGTTCCAGATCAACTCCAACGCCAAAGATCACTTTGCGCCAATGTGTTTGATCTTAGGCCAAAAGGCCGAGAGGCGAAGTTGCACCGTTCCTGGAAATATTGCAATACCAGGTCGGTGCATGGAGTGGACGGGGCATGCCCCTGATCCAGCTCCCTGTCCAAAAATCAATTCAATATCATGTCCCCATAGGGGATATTAAACTGATAAGAACAAATACTATGTTTTTTTTTAAATTCGTAGCCAATCGTTCCAATTCTTTGTCAAATCACAAACGCCAGAGGTCACCTTGCACCTGTCAAGGATCACTCTGCGCCAATGCTCTTAGCCAAAAGGCCTAGAGCCACTGCACCGTTCCTGGAAGTACTGCAATACCAGGTTCGTGCCATGGAGGAGGATGGGTCAGGTCCCCCACACACCTCCGTGGAGGTGGATGGGTCAACCCTCCCCACCCACCTCCTGTTTCCAAAAATGCAAGGATATACCTTCCTGACCAGGGAGAAACCACCATGAGGTCATGGTGGCTGGTCAGAAACGGTACTACACTTGATCTTAGCCAAAAGGCCGAGAAACAAATACTATTTTTTTTTAAATTATTAATATAAATTCGTAGCCAATCGTTTCCAATTCTTTGTCAAATCACAAACGCCAGAGGTCACCTTGCACCTGTCAAGGATCACTCTGCGCCAATGCTCTTAGCCAAAAGGCCTAGAGCCACTGCACCGTTCCTGGAAGTACTGCAATACCAGGTTCGTGCCATGGAGGTGGATGGGTCAGGTCCCCCACACACCTCCGTGGAGGTGGATGGGTCAAGCCATCCCACCCACCTCCTGTTTACAAAAATGTAAGCATATACCTTCCTGACCAGGGAGAAACCACCCGGAGGTCATGGTGGCTGGTCAGGTTAGTTATGCAGATCTTAGCCAAAAGGCCGAAATACTATGTTTTTTTTATTTCAAAATATACTTTATTCATAAAAAGAATCTGTACAGTACATTCAATGGCATTTCATTACATTTCGCTGCGGTCAGCAATCCCATACAATACATCTGGGTGCCGACGGCAGTTTCGTTCGTTACATTTCTCGTTTTTCTGTTCAACTGCGATTCAGTACAATAAACAGGGTACATTGTGGTACATTTACACAAATTACATTTCATGTGTTACAATACAGAGCCCGGAATGGGTGATGGTACATTTACATTTTTTCTTTTCAAACTTGCATTTCATAACACACCTTACATTGTACATGGCACTACATTGATGTTTACAGGTTTGGTGCTCTATGTACACAAAGTGTAAATTACACATACAAATACAAATACAGCCCGAGGGAGTTTGGTGCTGATTTCTGCCCCCAGGTTTTCCGTGGCGGAAGGGTTTTAGACTGTGGCCCTACCCCACCGTGCCTTTGCGGCGACTGCACCAATTTTCAGTGCGTCCCTCAGCACGTATTCCTGGATCTTGGATTGCGCCAGTCTGCAACATGCGGACGTGGTCATCTCCTTGTTCTGGAAGACCAGCAAGTTTCGGCAAGACCAAAGAGCGTCTTTGACCGAGTTGATGGCCCTCCAGCAGCAGGTGATGTCTGTCTCGGTGTGTGTCCCTGGGAACAGCCCGTAGAGCACAGAGTCCTGTGTTACGGAGCTGCTTGGGATGAACCTCGACAGCAACCACTGCATCTCTTTCCAGACCTGCGTTGCAAAGGCGCAATCCTGAAGGAGATGGGTGACAGTCTCGTCCGCCCCGCAGCCGGCCCGGGGGCACCGTGCCGTGCTGCTGAGGCGTCGGCTGTGCATGAACACTCTGACGGGTAGGGCCCCCCTCACCGCCAACCAAGCTACGTCTTGGTGCTTGTGTGTGAGCTTTGGCGATGAGACGTTCTGCCAAACAAGTTCGACAGTCCGCTCAGGGAACCACCCGACAGGGTCCACCGTCTCCTTCTTTCGGAGGGCGTCCAGGACCTTACGTGCTGACCACTGTTTGATGGCCTTGTGGTCAAAGGGGTTTCTTTTGAAGAACTTTTCCACGAAGGACAGGTGGACAGGCATGGTCCAACTGGTGGGGGCGTTTCGCGGCAGCGTGGCCAGACCCATCCTTCTCAACAATGGGGACAGGTAGAACCTCAGCACGTAGTGACACTTGGTGTTTGCGTACTGGGGGGCTGTGCATAGCTTGATGCAGCCGCACACAAAGGTGGCCATCAGGATGAGGGCCACGTTCGGAACGTCCTTTCCTCCACTGTCCAGAGATTTGTACATCGTGTCTCTGCGGACACGGTCCATTTTGGATCTCCAGACAAAGTGGAAGACGGCTCGGGTGACTGCCGCGGCGCTGCAGCGTGAGATGGGCCAGACCTGCGCCACGTACAACAACACCGAGAGCACCTCGCTCCTGATGACCAGGTTCTTGCCTGTGATGGAAAGGGAGCGCTGCTCCCAAAATGACAGTTTCTGTCTAACCTTGGCAATGCGCTCGTCCCAGTTTTTGGCGCACGCCCCGTCCGCTCCGAACCATATTCCCAGCACCTTCAGGAAATCTGACTTGACGGTGAAGGGAATGGAGGCTCGGTCGGTCCAGTGACCAAAGAGCATGGCCTCGCTTTTGGTGCGGTTGACCTTTGCTCCCGAGGCCAGTTCAAACTGGTCGCAGATTGCGAGCAATCTGCGGACCGACTGCGTGTCCGAGCAAAAGACGGCGACGTCGTCCATGTACAGCGAGGTTTTGACCTGGGCGCCTCCGCTGCCTGGGATCGTCACCCCTCTGATGCCCGCGTCCTTCCTGATGGACTCGGCAAAGGGCTCGATACAACACACAAACAAGACAGACGACAGAGGACAGCCTTGCCTGACTCCAGATCTAATTGGAAAGCTTTGAGTTTCCCACCCGTTGATTAGAACTGCACTACTGATGTCTGTGTAGAGCAGTTTGACCCAATTTCGGATGCCCTCCCCGAACCCCATTTTGGAGAGCACGTCCATCAGGTACGTGTGCGATATCCTGTCAAAGGCTTTCTCCTGGTCTAAGCTGATTAGACAGGTGTTCACCCTCCTGTCCCGCACGTAGGCGATCATATCTCTGAGTAGCGCGAGGCTATCAGAGATCTTCCTGCCGGGGACAGCGCAGGTCTGGTCCGGGTGAATCACCAGCTCAAGAGCAGACTTGACCCTGTTGGCGATGACCTTTGACAGGATCTTGTAGTCCACATTGAGCAGCGAAATGGGCCGCCAGTTTTTGATTTCCTCCCTCTCCCCCTTCTGCTTGTAGATGAGGGTGATGATGCCTTTCCTCATCGATTCTGACATGCTGCCGGCCAGAAGCATACCTCCGTACACTTCCAGCAGGTCCGGGCCTATCCAGTCCCACAGAGCCGAGTGCAACTCGACCGGTAAGCCATCGCTTCCGGGAGTTTTATTCGTCTCGAAGGACCGGACGGCCTTTGTCAGCTCGTCCAGAGTTAGCGGGTGGTCCAGACTCTCTCGCTTGCCGTCGTCTAAGACATCCGAAATAGACGACAGGAAAGACTGGGAGGCCGCGCGGTCTGTGGGCTTGACTTCGTACAGCCTGGCATAGAAGGATTCGCTGATCCTCTGCATGTCAGGCTGCGAAGACGTCACAGAACCGTCTTCTTCCTTTAGGCTGGTGATCACAGAGCTCCCCCTGTGTACCTTTTGGAAGAAGAAACGCGAACACGTCTCATCCTGCTCGACGGAGCGGACTCTGGATCGGAAGATGATCTTGGAGGACTCCGAGGCAAAGAGCGAGGCTTGCTGGCCCTTCACCTCTTCGAGTTCCTCCGCGACATCGACCCCCATCGACTGCAGCAGGAGCAGGTTTTGCATATTTGTCTGGAGTCGGGATAATTCCCTCTGTCTCCCTCTCGCCTCCTGAACACCTTTGAGGATGAAGAACCTCTTGATGTTCGTCTTGATTGTTTCCCACCAGTGCATCGGGGAATCGCAGAGGGGTTTTACGGTTCTCCAACCTTTGTAATCCCTCTTGAGTTCCTCAATGTTTTCCCGAGTCAACAGTTTCACGTTCAGCTTCCATATCCCTCTGCCAACTTTCTGGTTGTCCTGCATGTGGCAGTCAGCCAGTAGGAGGCAGTGGTCAGAGAAGAACACCGGCGTGACGTCGGTGGATCTGACCTTGAGCGTGTGGGACACAAACAGGAAGTCAATTCTGGAACGGACGGACCCGTCTGGTCTCGACCAGGTGTATCTGCGCGGTGCTCCGTCTGCAGGGTTGCTGAAGACGTCGCACAGCTTGGCATCTTTTACCGCATCCATCAGGAGTTTGGACGTGGCGTCCAGTTTGCTGTCGGCTCTGCTGGATCGTCCAGCCGCATCGATGATGCAGTTGAAGTCACCACCCAGAATGACCGGTCTGGACGTTGCCAGTAACAGTGGGAGCTGCTGGAAGAGGGCCAGCCTCTCGTTCTTCACAGCTGGAGCGTAAACATTAATTAACCTGAGAGGGGAGTTTTTGTACATTACATCTGCTACGAGGAGGCGGCCGCCCACCAACTCCTTAACTTCGGTGATGGTGAAGTGGCCTCCCCGCAGCAGAATGCCCAAGCCGGAAGCTCGGCTGTCGTTGCCCCCTGACCAAATGGATGGTCCATGGGTCCACCACTTGGCGACATCACTCGCCAGTTTCCACATGTACACTGATGACTCCCAGCTCTATCTCACTACCACATCTCTCGACCCCTCCATGGTCAGACTGCTTATCCGAAATCCAGTTCTGGATGAGCAGAAATTTTCTCCAATTAAATATTGGGAAGACTGAAGTCATTGTTGTCATTCCCTGTAACAAACAACCCTCTCACTAACATCTGTCTGAGGCTGAACCAGACAGTTCGCAACTTCGGTGTCATGTTTGACCTTGAAATGAGCTTCCGACCACATATCCGTGGCATAACTAAGACCACCTATTTCCACCTCTATACATCGCCCGTCTCCACCCCTGCCTCAGCTCACCTGCTGCTGAAACCTTCATCGTGGATTGAGAACTGGTTGGCAGACAGGAAGCAAAGAGTAGGAGTAAATGGGTACTTTTCAGAATGGCAGGCAGTGACTAGTCGGGTACCACAAGGTTCTGTGCTGGGGCCCCAGCTGTTTACATTGTACATTAATGATTTAGTCGAGGGGATTAAATGTATTATCTCCAAATTTGCGGATGACACTAAGTTAGGTGGCAGTGTGAGCTGCGAGGAGGATGCTATGAGGCTGCAGAGTGACTTGGATAGATTAGGTGAGTGGGCAAATGCTTGGCAGATGAAGTATAATGTGGATAAATGTGAGGTTATCCACTTTGGTGGTAAAAATAGAGAGACAGACTATTATCTGAATGGTGACAGATTAGGAAAAGGGGAGGTGCAACGAGACCTGGGTGTCATGGTACATCAGTCATTGAAGGTTGGCATGCAGGTGCAGCAGGCGGTTAAGAAAGCAAATGGCATGTTGGCCTTCATAGCAAGGGGATTTGAGTATAGGGGCAGGGAGGTGTTGCTACAGTTGTACAGGGCCTTGGTGAGGCCACACCTGGAGTATTGTGTACAGTTTTGGTCTCCAAACTTGAGGAAGGACATTCTTGCTATTGAGGGAGTGCAGCGAAGGTTCACCAGACTGATTCCCGGGATGGCGGGACTGACATATCAAGAAAGACTGGATCAACTGGGCTTGTATTCACTGGAGTTCAGAAGAATGAGAGGAGATCTCCTAGAAACGTTTAAAATTCTGACGGGTTTAGACAGGTTAGATGCAGGAAGAATGTTCCCAATGTTGGGAAAATCCAGAATCAGGGGTCACAGTCTAAGATAAGGGGTAAGCCATTTAGGACCGAGATGAGGAGAAACTTCTTCACCCAGAGAGTGGTGTACCTGTGGAATTCTCTACCACAGAAAGTTGTTGAGGCCAATTCACTAAATATATTCAAAAAGGAGTTGGATGTAGTCCTTACTACTAGGGGGATCAAGGGGTATGGCGAGAAAGCAGGAATGGGGTACTGAAGTTGCATGTTCAGCCATGAATTCAAGCTCGAAGGGCCGAATGGCCTACTCCTGCACCTATTTTTTAAAAAAAAATTTTAATTTAAAAATCCATGCCTTTGTTACCTCTAGACTTGACTATTCCAACGCACTCCTAGCTGGCCTCCCACATTCTATCCTACGTAAACTTGAGGTCATCCAAAACTCAGCTGCCTGTGTTCTACCTTCCACCCAGTCCCGCTCACCCATCATCCCTGTGCTCACTGACCTACATTGGCTCCCAGTTAAGCAACACCTCAATTTCAAAATTATCATCCTTGTTTTCAAGTACCTCCATGGCCTCGCCCCTCCCTATCTCTGTAATCTGCTCCAGCCCCACAACCCCACGCCCCCCCCCCCCACCACCCCCGAGATGTCTGCGCTCCTCTAATTCTGCTCTCTTGAGCATCCCTGATTATAATCGCTCAACGATTGGTGGCCATGCCTTCTGTTGCCTCGGCCCCAAGCTCTGGAACTCCCTGCCTAAACCTCTCCGCCTCTTTCCTCCTTTAAGACACTATTTAAAATCTACCTCTGTGACTCTCACCTACCCTAATTTCTCCTTTGTGGCTTGGTGTGAATTTTTTTGTCTTATACCTGTGAAGTACCTTGGGACGTTTTAATACATTAAAGACGCTATATAAATACGTTTTTGTTGTTGGAACAATGCATGCAACTCAGCGTCAGCCCTGAGCAATGCCTGCAGCCCCATATCAGCCCTGGCTATGCATGCAACCCCAAGTCGTCCTGAAGCGGTGCATGCAGCCCAGTGTCAACCCAGAGCAATACATGCAACCACATGTGAGTCTGCAGCAATGCATGCAGTTGAGTATCAACGGAGCGATGCATGCAGCCCATATCAGCCCAGATGATGCAACCCGGAGCGATGCATTCAGCCACATTTCAGCATAGAGCAGTGCATTCAGCCATGAACAATGCACGTGGCTCCATAGCAGCCCAGATCGATGCATGCAGCCCAATGTCAGCCCGGAGCAATGCATGCAGCCCCATGCCAGCCTAAAGCAATGCATGCTACCAATTATCAGCCCAGAGGAATGAAAAGCTTGCAGCCGAGTGTCAGCCAAAGCAATGACACCTCAGAACAATACATGTAACCTGGAAAAATGCAATGCAGCCAAGTTTCAGCCTTCAGCAATGCCTACATTGTGGTGTCAGCTTGGAGCAGTACAATGCATCCTACTGTCACCTGGAGGATTATAGTATAATTCAATGCCAGTGTGGACAAAGCAGTTCAACGTTAGCCTGAAGTAACGTGATGCAGCATATTGCCAGCCTGGAGCAAGGCAGCCCGTGGCAGGTGTTAGACAGCACATCTTATAGGGTAGATCTGTGCATGTTTAGAATTGCTTGAGAGGACGTGCTGTCTAACAGATTCTAGAGTTCAGACTCGTGGAACAGATAACTCAAGACACAGAGATCTCGATTGCCCTCACAGGGTAACCTTTACTTAAAAATCAACAAGAGAGTACAAGTAACTGTTATGTATATAAACCTGTAGTTACCTTGTCTAACCACCAGAGGGCTTATCCCCTGGAGTCCCAAGGGATCCCAAAATCCTATATATAAGGAGGCCTCACAGGCTGGAGAGGCACTCTGAAATCTGTAATAAAGGACTACGGTCACAACTACTTTGAGCTTGCAGTATCTAGTCTGACTCTTTATCCAAGACATAACAACGGGCGACGAGATACAAATTACGAACCCCACCACAACAATGCAGAGAACTGTAGGCATCCTGGAGAAATTTTCAGAGGGAGATGATTGGGAAATCTTCGTGGAGCGACTTGACCAATACTTCGTGGCCAACGAGCTGGAAGGAGAAGGGAATGCTGCCAAACGAAGGGCGATCCTCCTCATCGTTTGCGAGGTACCAATGTATGTCCTCATGAAAAACCTGCTCGCTCCAGCAAAACCCATAGACAAGTCATACGATGAGTTGTGCACACTGATCCGGGAGCATCTAAACCCGAAGGAAAGCGTTCTCATGGCGAGGTATCAGTTCTACATGTACAAGAGGTCTGAAGGCCAGGAAGTGGCGAGCTACATCGCCGAGCTAAGGTGCCTTGCAGGACATTGCGAATTTGAAGGACACTTGGAGCATATGCTCAGGGACTTCTTTGTACTTGGCACTGGCCATGAAGTAATACTTCGCAAACTTTTGACTGTAGAGACTCCAACCTTAAGTAAAGCCATTGCGATAGCCCAGGTGTTTATCTCCACTAGTGACAATACCAAACAAATTTCCCAGCACAATAGTGCTGATGCAAATACTGTGAACAAAGTAACGTTGTTTTTGAATCGAAATGTACAAGGCAGGACTTCCATGCCCGTAGCTGCACGTCCACAGATGACTCAAAGTCCGCCATCAAGGTTGGTGAATACAAGGCAATTAACATCTTGTTGGCGCTGCGGGGGTGATCATCGATTCCATTCATGCCACTTCAAAGGATACATTTGCAAGGGCTGTAGAACAATGGGACACCTCCAATGTATGTGCAGGCAAGCTGCAGACCCTGATAATCCTGCAAACCACCATGTTGCGGAGGAGGACAGATCCACGGAGAATCACGACGAACTAGAGCCTCAGACTGTGGAGGCAGAGGTATATGGGGTGCACACATTTACCACAAAGTGTCCCACGTTAATGCTGAAGGTTGAACTAAATCACAGTGTCCATGGAGCTGGACACGGGCATAAGCCACTCCATAATGAGTAAAAAGACTTTCGATAAGTTGTGGTGCAACAAGGCTTCAAGGCCAGTCCTGACTCCCATTCGTACCAAACTTAGAACGTACACAAAGGAACTGATTCCCATAATTGGCAGTGCTACCGTAAAGGTCTCTTACAATGGAGTGCTGCACGATTTACAGCTCTGGGTGGTACCGGGCGATGGCCCCACGGTATTCGGCAGCAGCTGGCTGGGAAAGAAAAGCTGTAACTGGGACGATGTCTAAGTGTTTTCGTCTGTCGACGACACCTCATGTGCCCAGGTCCTAAGCAAGTTACCCTCATTGTTCGAACCCGGCATCGGGAAGTTCCAAGGAGCAAAAGTGCAGATCCATTTGATTCCGGGGGCGCGACCCATCCAACACAAGGTGAGAGTGGTACCTTACATAATGAGAGAGAGGGTGGAGTTCGAGCTGGACAGGCTGCAGCGAGATGGCATCATTTTGCCGATCGAATTCAATGACGGGGCCAGTCCAATTGTTGCAGTCCTCAAGGGAGACGACACCATCAGAATCTGTGGTGATTACAGAGTAACTATCAATCGTTTCTCACTACAGGATCAATACCCGCTACCAAAGGCAGATGACCTATTTGCGATGCTGGCGGGAGGGAAAACGTTCACAAAGCTGGACTTGACCTCGGCCTACAAGACGTAAGAGTTGGAGGAATCTTCGAAAGGCCTCACCTGCATCAACACGCACAAAGGTCTTTTCCTTTACATCAGATGTCCGTTTGGGATTCGATCGGCCGCGGCGATATTCCAGAGGAACATGGAAAGCCTGCTGAAGTCGGTCCCGTGCACCGTGGTCTTCCAGGACGACATCTTGGTTACAGGTCAGGACACCATTGAGCACCTACAGAACCTGGGGGAGGTTCTTAGTCGGCTTAATCATATGGGGCTCAGGCTAAACTGCTCGAAGTGCATTTTCCTGGGGAGAAGAATTGCGGCAGACGACATCAGGCCCACTGATTCGAAGACGGAGGCATTCAAAAACGCACTGAGACCACAGAACGTGACGGAGCTGTGGTCGTTTCTAGGACTCCTGAACCATTTTGGTAACTTCTTACCAGGTCTTAGCACATTTTTAGAACCCCTGCACTCTTTACTGCGTAAAGGAGATGATTGGGTATGGGGTAAAAGCCAAGAAAATGCCTTTGAGAAAGCTAGGAAGCTGTTATGTTCAAACAAATTGCTTGTGTTGTATGATCCATGTAAACATTTGGTACTAGCACATGATGCGTCGTTGTACGGGGCCGGGTGTGTATTGCAACAAGCTAATGAATTTGGGAAATTGCAACCGGTTGCTTATGCATCCAGAAATCTGTCTAAGACCGAGAGGGCCGACAATATGATTGAAAAAGAAGCGTTAGCGTGTGTTTAAGGGGTAAAGAAAATGCATCAATATCTGTTCAGGCTCAAATTTGAATTGGAAACTGACCATAAACCGCTTATATCCCTCTTTTCTGAAAATAAGGGGATAAATACGAATGCATCGGTCCACATCCAGAGATGGCGCTCACGTTGTCCACATACAACTACGCCATCCGCCACAGGCCAGGCACAGAAAACTGCCGATGCTCTCAGTAAGCTACCATTGCCCGAGGTGGAGATGGCACAGACTGCAGATTTAGTTATGGTAATAGAAGCATTCTAAAGTGAGCAATCACCAGTTACCACTCAATAGATTAGAACCTGGATGAGCCAGGACCCCTTACTGTCCTTAGTAAAGAAACTGTGTGCTCCGTTAGAGATGCAGGAAGAAATAAAGCCATACCAGCAGCGCAAAGATGAAATGTCTATACAGGCAGACGGCCTCCTATAGGGTAATTGGGTAATTGTGCCAAAAAAGGGCAGGGACACTTTCATTAGTGATCTCCACAGCACCCACCCAGGCATTGTAATGATGAAAGCGATAGCCAGATCCCATGTGTGATGGCCCGATATCGATGCAGACTTAAGAGTCCTGTGTGCACAAATGTAATACATGTTCCCAGTTTAGCAATGCACCCAGGGAGGCACCACTAAGTTTATGGTCTTGGCCCTCCAAACCGTAGTCTAGGGTTCATGTCGACTATGCAGGCCCATTCTTGGGAAAAATGTTTTCAGTGGTTGTAGATGCGTACTCCAAGTGGATTGAATGTGTGATAATGTCGGCAAGCACGTCTGCTGCCACCATTGAAAGCCTACAGGCCATGTTTGCCATGCACGGCCTGCCTGATGTCCTTGTAAGTGACAATGGGCCGTGTTTTACCAGTGCCAATTCAAGGAATTCATGACCCAGATTGGGGTCAAACATGTCACGTCTGCCCCGTTTAAGCCAGCGTCCAACGGTCAGGCAGAACGAGCAGTTCAAACAATCAATCAGAGCTTGAAAAGTGTAACTGAAGGCTCACTGCAGACTTGCTTATCCAGAGTCCTGCTTAGTTACCGCACAAGACCCCACTCGCTCACCGGGGTCCCTCCCACTGAACTTCTAAGACAAGGCTCTCATTGGTCCACCCTGATCTACAGGAACAGGTAGAGAGTAGGCAGCTTCAACAGAATACATATCATGATCACGCAAATGTGTCACGCGAAATTGAAGTAAATGATCCTATATTTGTGTTAAACTATAGACAAGGTCCCAAGTGGATTGCTGACACTGTTTTGGCCAAAGAGGGGAGTAGGGTGTTTGTGGTCAAACTAGCAAATGGACCCACCTGCAGAAAACACTTAGACATAGAAACATAGAAACATAGAAAATAGGTGCAGGAGTAGGCAATTTGGTCCTTTGAGCATTCCCTCAGTACCCTTTTCCTGCTTTCTCTCCATACCCCTTGATCCCTTTAGCCATAGAGGCCTCTAACTCCCTTTTGAATATATCCAATGAACTGGCATCAATAACTCTCTGCGGTAGGGAATTCCACAGGTTAACAACTCTCTGAATGAAGAAGTTTCTCCTCATCTCAGTCCTAAATGGCCTAAGACTGTGTCCCCCGGTTCTAGACTTCCCCATCATCGGGAACATTCTTCCCGCATCTAACCTGTCCAGTCCCGTCAGAATCTTATAAGTTTCTATGAGATCCCCTCTCATCCTTTTAAACTCCAGTGTATAAAGGCCCAGTTGATCCAGTCTCTCCTCATATGTCAGTCCCGCCATCCCGGGAATCAGTCTGGTGAACCTTCGCTGCACTCCCTCAATAGCAAGAATGTCCTTCCTCAGATTAGGAGACCAAAACTGAACACAATATTCCAGGTGAGGCCTCACCAAGGCCCTACACAACTGCAGTAAGACCTCCTTGATCCTATACTCAAATCCCCTAGCTATGAAGGCCAACATACCATTTGCCTTCTTCACCGCCTGCTGTACCTGCATACCAACTTTCAATGACTGATGAACCATAACACCCAGGTCTCGTTGCACTCCCCCTTTCCTAATCTGCCGCCATTCAGATAATATTCTACTTCGTGTTTTTGTCACCAAAGTGGATAAACTCACATTTATCCACATTATACTGCATCTGCCATGCATTTGCCCACTCACCTAACCTGTCCAAGTCACCCTGCAGCCTTTTAGGGTCCTCCTCACAGCTCACACGCCACCCAGTTTAGTGTCATCTGCAAATTTGTAGATATTATACTCAATTCCTTCATCTAAATCATTAATGTATATTGTAAAGAGCTGTGGTCCCAGCACTGAGCCCTGTGCCACCCCACTAGTCACTGCCTGCCATTCTGAAAAGGACCCGTTTATCCCGACTCTCTGCTTCCTGTCTGCCAACCAGTTCTCTATCCACGTCAGTACATTACCCCCAATACAATGTGCTTTAATTTTGCACACCAATCTTGTGAGTGGGACCTTGTCAAAAGTCTTTTGAAAGTCCAAATACACCACTTCCACTGGTTCTCCCTTGTCTACTCTACTAGTTACATCCTCAAAAAATTCCAGAAGGTTTGTCAAGCATGATTTCCCTTTCATAAATCCATGCTGACTTGGACCGATCCTGTCACTGCTTTCCAAATGCGCTGCTATTTCATCTTTAATAATTGATTCCAACATTTTTCCCACGACTGATGTCAGGCTAATCGGTCTATAATTACCCGTTTTCTCTCTCCCTCCTTTTTTACACAGTGGTGTTACATTAGCTACCCTCCAGTCCATAGGAACTGATTCCATTGGTGATTGGAAAATGATCACCAATGCATCCACTATTTCTAGGGCCACTTCATTAAGTACTCTGGGATGCAGACTATCAGGCCCCGGGGATTTATCGGCCTTCAATCCCATCAATTTCCCAAACACAATTTCACGCTTTATAAAGATATCCTTCAGTTCCTCCTTCTCAGTAGACCCTCGGTCCCCTAGCATTTCCGGAAGGTTATTTCTGTCTCCCAAACCAAATTCAGATTTACTGACTATCCAGAACAACCCACAATAGACTCAACCTTTTTCGACCCTCCAACACACACACAAGTGGCAACCGACCTAGCGGTTGACCACGAAGCAGAACCCATCACCCGCAGCAGCCCAGCAAGACTCACCACCCCCAGCAGTCCAGCAAGGCCAGCTGTGCAGCAGCCCAGCGAGGCCCAACAAACGACTCACCAACACCAGCATTTGCACTGAGATGATCAACCAGGGAAAGGAAAGCCCCAGATCGACTCACATTGTAAATAGTTACACTATTGAATTTGGGGGGGCTGCGGGGGGGAGTGTTGCTATGTATGTAAACCTGTAATTACCATATCTAACCACCAGAGGGCTTATCCCCTGGAGTCCCAAGGGATCGCACAATCCCTTGGGAGCACCTGTATATAAGGAGGCCTCACAGGCTGGGGAGGCACTCTGAGATATGTAATAAAGGACTACGGTCACTCTTATTTTGAGCTTGCAGTATCTAGTCTGACTCTTTATCCAAGATAGAACAGTAACCATCCAATAGCACGCACTCCAGCCTATAAGACGTGCTATCTAACACAGGCTGTAACAAAGAAAGCAGCCCAATCCCACTCAGGGAGCAGTGCAGCCCAGTATAAGCCTAAAGCAGTCCAGTCCAGTGTGAACCTGGAGCAATATGACATAGACATCTTCAGCAGACTAAGAGCAAAAACAAAGGTAAGGCAGCATGTTATTTGTGAACTTTATTTTCCATTTACTGCACTACACTGGCACGTTGGGATGCCAATCTACAATGTGTTGTGGGTCAGGCGTTAGGTTAAAAAAACTGCACTGCCCCCCAGACATCAAGATCCACAGCGAGGCCCTGGACAACATGGAACACTTTCCCTATCTTGGGAGCCTCCTATCAACAAGAGCAGGCATTGACAACGAGATCCAACACTGCCTCCAGTGCGCCAGTGCAGCCTTTGGCCGCTTGAGGAAAAGAGTATTTAAGGATCAGGCCGACAAAACTGTCACCAAGCTCATGGTCTACAGGACCATTGTAATACCCACCCTCCTGTATGGCTCAGAGACGTGGACCATGTACAGTAGACACCTCAAGTCGCTGGAGAAATACCACCAGCGATGTCTCCGCAAGATCCTGCAAATCCCCTGGGGAGGACAGATGCACAAACATTAGCGTCCTCATCCAGGTCAACAACCCCAGCATTGAAGCACTGACCACACTTGATCAGCTCCGCTGGGCAGGCCACATAGTTCGCATGCCAGACATGAGACTTGTCCACGGCAAACGAGCCAAAGGCGGGCAGAGGAAACATTACAAGGACACCCTCAAAGCCTCCCTGATAAAGTGTGACATCCCCACTGACACCTGGGAGTCCCTGGCCATAGACCGCTCTCAGTGGAGGAAGTGCATTCGGGAGGGCGCTGAGCTCCTCGAGTATCGTCGACGAGCACACGCAGAAATCAAGCACAGGCAGCGGAAGGAGCGTGCGGCAAACCAGGCTCCCTGTCCACCATTTCCCTCAACGACTATCTGTCCCACCTGTGACAGAGACTGTGGTTCTCGTATTAGACTGTACAGCCACGTAAGAACTCATACTAAGAGTGGAAGCAAGTCTTCCTCGATTCCGAGGGACTGCCTATGATGATGATAAAAAACCAACAGTATGCAGCAGATTGCAATCTAGTCAATCTTAGAACTAACCCAACATCACGATAAGACGTGCATAGCGGAATGCTGTGGATAGTGTTACGTGCCGCTGCAGCATTCTCAGTCACGCTCAGTCCCGCTGCACAGCTGCTCCAGCAAATCACAACAGCTGCATCATAGAGCCACTGTACTGTGCGACCACCTGGTGCAAGCATGTTCAAAACTGGCGCAGCCGACAGCCGAGGTTGTAGAGGACAGCTGTCCTCACTACGCTGTTGTATGGCTGTGAAACCTGAACTCTTCACCGTCAGCATATGAAATAGATAGAACCATTTCCTACACTAACAGTGACCACACTTGTAAAGTACTTTATTGTTTGCAAAGCGCTTTGGGACATCCTGAGGTCGTGAAAAGCGCTATATAAATGCCTTTCTTTCTTTCTAGAGATAGCAGCGTGCTGCAGCGAGCCAATATCGCTAGCATTGAAGTCATTGTTACACAGACTCAGCTCCAGCGAGCTGGGCATGTTGTCCACATACCCAAGCAAGCAGCTTCCCAGAGCTGAATTCCAGAACCAGGGATGTTGGTGTCAAACTGGACCAACACAGCTCAGCGACTACTGTGCCAGACTATAATCAACGCGGTTTAGTCATTTAACTTCTTCCGACTTATGCAACGAAGCTCAGTGACACACAGAGGCAACGCAGCATTGCGTTAGAGTCAAACTGGAGCGGTAGATTCCAGTGACCTCAGGGCAACTCTCCAGGCAGTGCCACCTAACTGTCAGCATCAGGCTCGGGCAAGAGAAGCAGATGTCAGCGGTTAGGCTGGAGCAATGCGGTCTGCTGTCAACTGTCTGACATAACGTGGTCTGTCTGCCAGGGCCAGTCTACAGAGTCTAGCTGATGTCACGCAATGTAACTGATACAGCCAGACGGCAGTAATGTTGCTTCACTCGGGGCCTGGTTTGAATTAATGCAGGTTGACCATTCGGCTAATATATCATACTGCAGCCGAGCACTGTGCTTAACCTGTAATGGTGAATACTTAAACTGAACAGTAGAATGTTTGTATTCAGAGGTAGGAAGTTAAAATGACAGCGTCACAAAGGAGTTTTATCTGATTATTTTGGACTACAAAAATGCTCGCATAAATTCCCGATTTCTAAACTGAAAACCCACGACTACTGTTATAGAGATCACGTATTGGCGAGCCAAAGTTATAAATATCACCATAAGTCTGACCAGAAAACACAGGATTGTTGAGTCACAAATGGGCTATCATCATCTCACGACCAGAGGTATTTATCTTTTCATATTGCTGATTATGTTTCAGCATGATTTTAGGTTGCCAGCCCGTCAGGATTATCCTGGAGTCTCCAGGAATCAAAGATTTATCTCCTGGGCACTGCCGCAAGCAAAAACCCAGGACACAAATCATCGGGGCCATTGAAAAAATAGTGGGCGTGAAATTGCCCTGCGCCCCGATTGGAAGCGGTGACCTGCTCGGGGCGGTACTTCCTATGCCCGGCGAGGAAGTCCCGCCCCGACCGCTGAATTGGGCTTACCCACCCCTCAAAGGATGCGGAGCGGGACCAGTGGCACTAACGGGGCGCGATCGGGAACGCTACGCGGATGCTCTGCTGACGCGCTTCAACGCCCCTCCCCTTCGCTTAAAGGGGAGGGCCGCTGCGCACTCTGCACAGCCTCTGATGGCCTCCACTGGGCCACCAGAGCAGCCCGACACACAGAACGGAGTGGCATGTTGCACAATGGAGGCCCGGACCATGCTCGGGGGGAACCAACAGAGCCCACCCGAGAATCAGCAAAAAGGCGTCCCGGGGCGCTGGCTACCTCCCCTTTAACTTCCAACCCGCAAACGGATGTCGGCCAGCTTCGCGACCCGTGAAGCTGGCACCGACACCCACTCGCGCCAGCCTCGTGTGGCGTGGGGCAATATTCCCCACAGGAGCGGAAAGGGGTCGCCGCACACGGCGATGAAGTCACAGCCGGTTGCGCGGCAGCCCGGGGCACTACCCACGGGGCACACCGCTGCCGTGACAGCGGCACCACAAACTCCCAGGCAATTTCCCGGAAGAGTCCTTCGGGCGAGAAGTGCTTTGCGCTCCTTTAATGCTCCCGGAGGTGCTAACGGGCATCGCAAAAGGGACAATTTCACCCTGTGTGTTTATTGTCCATTTTCTGTGAACAGTTTAATGCATTAGTTATAAAAATATTGGAGATGGAAAAAAAAGGCTGTTTGACTGACAGTTCATTATTCCACGGCACTATTTCGAAGAAGAGCAGGGGAGTTATCCCCAGTGTCCTGGACCAATATTTAATCCTCAATCAATATCACTAAAACAGATTATCTGGTCTTTATCACATTGCTGTTTGTGGGAGCTTGTTGTGCGCAAATTGGCTGACGCGTTTCCTACATTACAACAGTGACTACACTCCAAAAGTACTTCATTGGCTGTAAAGAGACGTCCGGTGGTCGTGAAAGGTGCTATTAAATCCAGGTCTTCTTTCAGTCAAGAATCATCCAATTGGGTGAGGAATTGTTTGCTCGTCGTCCAATTGGAGCCTTGAAAATAGACGAGTTGCGCAACCAATGGTGGGAGCATGGGGGTGGGGCGGTTAGAGGTCATGTGATGAAACCTCCAGGAATACACCCAACCAGAGTTGGCAACCCTAGCATGAATTCAGTTAGAAAAGTAGTTTAACTGAGTGTCCCTGACGTATTATCGTAGCCCGAGTAAATGAATTGGAGGCGGTGGCTTTACTGACTAAGCCAGCAGGGAGCTGGGATGTTATTTTGAACAGCAGGAACTACGGTAATGCACATGTGGTGAAAGGGGTTAGGGATAAAGTTAGGGTTCAGGTCAAAGTATGCCTACTTACAGCTCAGCCTAGAATCAATAATAGAATCATACAGCACTATGTTGGCTCTTTGAAAGAGCTATCCAGTTAGTCCCACTCCCCTGCACTTTCCCCATAGCCCTTTCTCAAGTATTTATCCGATTCCCTTTTGATAGTTACTATTGAATCTGCTCCCACCACCCTTTCAGGCAGCGCATTCCAGATCACAACAACTCGGTGCGTAAAAAAATTCTCCTCATCTTCCCTCTGGGTCTTTTGCCAATTATCTTCAATCTGTGTTCTCTGGTTACCGACCTTCCTGTCAGTGGAAACAGTTTCTCCTTGTCTACCCTTGTCAAAAAAAACCCTCAATATTTTGAATACCTCTATGAAATTTCCCCATAACCTTCTCGCTCGATGGAGAACAATCCCAGTTTTGTTTTATCTCGCCACATGACTGGAGTCCCTCGACCCTGCAGTCGTTAGATTTGAGACCAATTCCTGAAGTTGGTTTGGCATATCGAATAATTCATCTTGTGTTCTGATGCCCGGCCATTGCAAGCAGGTCTGCTTTTCTAAGTAAAGATATCTTACTGACATTATATAGAAACATAAAAACATAAAAAATAGGTGCAGGAGTAGGCCATTCGGCTCTTCGAGCCTGCACCACCATTCAATATGATCATGGCTGGTCATTCATCTCAGTACCCCTTTCCTGCTTTCTCTCCATACCCCTTGATCCCTTTAGCCGTAAGGGCCATACCTAACTCCCTCTTGAATATTTCCAATGAACTGGCATCAACAACTCTCTGCGGCAGGGAATGCCACAGGTTAACAACTCTCTGGGTGAAGAAGTTTCTCCTCATCTCAGTCCTAAATGGCTTATCCCTTATCCTTAGACTGTGTCCTCTGGGTCTGGACTTCCCCAACATCAGGAACATTCTTCCAGCATCTAACCTGTCCAGTACCGTCAGAATTTTATATGTTTCTATGAGATCCCCTCTCATCCTTCTAAATGCCAGTGAATACAGGCCCAGTCGATCCAGTCTCTCCTCATATGTCAGTCCTGCCATCTCGGGAATCAGTCTGGTGAACCTTCGCTGCACTTCCTCAATAGCAAGAACGTCCTTCCTCAGATTAGGAGACCAAAACTGAACACAATATTCCAGGTGAGGCTTCACCAAGGCCCTGTACAACTGCAGTAAGATCTCCCTGCTCCGAGACTCAAATCCCCTAGCTATGAAGGCCAACATACCATTGGCCTTCTTCACCGCCTGCTGTACCTGCATGCCAACTTACAATGACTTGTGTACCATGACACCCAGGTCTCGTTGCACCTCCCCTTTTCCTAATCTACCGCCATTCAGATAATATTCTGCCTTCATGTTTTTGCCACCAAAGTGGATAACCTAACATTTATCCACATTATAATGCATCTGCCATGCATTTGCCCACTCACCTAACCTGTCCACGTCACCCTGCAGCCTCTTAGCATCCTCCTCACAGCTCACACCGCCACCCAGCTTAGTGTCATCTGCAAACTTGAAGATATTACACTCAATTCCTTCATTTAAATCATTAATGTATATTGTAAAGAGCTGGGATCCAACACTGAGCCCTGCGGCACCCCACTAGTCACTGCCTGCCATTCTGAAAAGGACCTGTTAATCCTGACTCTCTGCTTCCTGTCTGCCAACCAGTTCTCTATCCACATCAGTACATTACCCCCAATAGCATGTGCTTTAATTTTGCACACCAATCTCTTGTGTGGGACCTGGTGAGACCACACCTGGAGTATTGTGTACAGTTTTGGTCTCCTTACCTCAGGAAGGATATACTTGCCATAGCGGGAGTGCAACGAAGGTTCAGCAGATGGATTCTTGGGATGGGGGATTGTTTTATGAGGCGAGATTGAGTAGACTACACCTATATTCTTTCAAGTTTAGAAGAATGGGAGGTGATCTCATTGAAATATGCAGAATTCTTACAGGGTTTGACAGGGTAGATGCAGGGAGGATGTTTCCCCTGGCTGAGGGGTCTAGAACCAGGAGTCACAGTCTCAGAGTAATCTGGAATTCCCTCCCTAAACCTCTCCGCCTCTCGACTTGCCTTTCCTCCTTTAAGACGCTTCTTAAAACCTACCTGTTTGGGCAGGTTTTTGGTCATCTGACCTAATATCTCCTTCTATGGCACAGTGCCAAATTTTGTTTTCTAACACTATGTTACTATGTTACAGGCGCTTCTTAAACCAAAGTTGTTGTTGTATTTACATAAGACTAGGTTGAATTTCAGAACAGAATTGTAACTGGAAGAAAAGGCACATAATCCATTTATATATAAAAACAATCTTGAGTGGCCGCCGCATTTTGAATGCGTCCGAAGGTGATACTGTGAGGGCTAACGTTAGGTGACCCATTAAGTATAGTGGGGCTCAACTAACGTTAAGTGAAAGCCCCACTCGACTGAACCTAGACCTCCCTTCACTACAAGTTTAGAAAAAGTTTGCAAGGTTGCCAACGTGAACTTTAATCTAAGCGTTGCTCTTCCCCCTCCCACCCCGTGTCCACAGGCTTAAGATAAAGAACAGCAAGCTCAACGTTTACAAAATCGCCCAGAACCTGCAACGTCAAAGAAATGGTCCCAGGGAAGACACTTTGTAGTGAGTCTGAATCAGAAGCGATGGCCACATTTTTCTTTTTCTTTATGTGTTCATGGGATATGGGCATTGCTGGCAAGGCCAGCATTTATTGCCCATCCCTAGTTGCCCTTGAGTGGCTTGCTTGCCAAGTTCAGAGGGCAGTTAAGAATCAACCACTTTACTGTGGGTCTGGAGTCACATAAAGGCCAGACCGGGTAAGGACAGCAGATTTTCTTTCCTGAAGGACATTAGTGAACCAGATGGGTTTTTACGACAATCCGGTAGTTTCATGATCATTATTACTGATACTAGCTTTTTATTCCAGACTCCAAGCCTAGAGTAACACCAGTGAGTTAAAATTCCATTTTGGCGCCCACCACCACTCAGTGAGCAGTGCTGCCAGGTATATTGTACTCCCTCCTCCACCTCAATGCTGCCACTGAACTGTGGTTGCACAGAATATATTCTGCAAGGAACCTCTATTTTCGCTTTTCCAAGCAGCATATCCAGCTGCCGCACCCACCCCCCCCCACCAACCCCCTGCCGCCCTCCCCAACACCACTTAGCAGTATTTCCCGTCTGTGGACCCTTCCCCCTTCAGCATCTTCTCCACAACCTTGAAGAAGCTTACCCCATGCCCCGAGCAGCAGTTCCAACACTTGGCCTTCCTCTGACAGAGCAATCAATCCTTAGTAATCCTAGCCTGCCCTTTCCCAGCCCTCCACCCACGGTGCGGAATTTTAACTTCCTCCACCACAAAGCAGTATCTTCAGCTTATGGAACCCCTCTCCTCAGTCTCCTGTCCACAAGTTCCGCTCAAAACCTCTGTAGTACACAGCATCTGGGAGAGCTTACCTTCCCTCTCCTCCTCCCCATTCCTCACCTTCCCCTCCCTTCGCCTCCTCCTTTCCTCCTTCTCATCCTTGTTTTCAAATCCCTCCATGGCCTCAGCCCTCCTTATCTCTGTAATTCACTTCAACCCTGAAATGTATGCAGCTGTGAGTATGCTCACAGGTTTGTAGAGCTGTTGCCGCCTGAAATTTCTGCGGCCTGGAGGAGTCCATGTTCCACATTTATGTTGACTGTGCGAGGTTGCAGCCTCTATTCCATTATTTGAAGGGTCTGCTCCTCAAATTCTGGTTGCACTTCAGGCCCACCCTCCTGATCTTTGGGTACCCTGTGCGGAGGGGAGCGGGCAGGTTGGAAGACCTCCTCATGGACCTGCTCCTGGGCATGGCTAAGGTGGCCATTAACCTGTCCAGGCAGCGGGCGGTTGAGGGGATCGTTCAGCCTGACTGCCTGCCTCTCGTCCGCGGTTACAGGCGAGCCAGGGTGTCCCTGGAGATGGAGCACGCGGTGTTCACCGGTACGCTCGTGACCTTCCGCGTGAGTTGGGCACCGGAGGGATTGGAGTGCATTATCACCCCCAGCAACCAAATTTAAATTTGATCTGTTAGTGTCTAAAGTTTCATTTGTTTACTTGTCGGTTTTAGTGCCCCCGTTAATAAGGGGGCATTTGATTTGCATTTGATTTACAGGTTTTACAAAATAGTTGTAGAGCTGTTGCATTGTGACTGGCTTAGCCAGTCACGTGATATTCACAAGACTCAATAAAACTCCAGACAATTGGGTTTAGGTCATCCACGATGAGGTATGCAGTTGTGAGTCTAGTGGATGAACTGGTAACATGTAGTGTAATTGTTAAACCTTTAATAAACCAACTAATTCTTAATAGCAATGTGTTGCTATGAATTCTTAAGCAAAGAACCCCCCCTCCCCCCCCCGCCCCCCTGAGATATCTGCGCTCCTCTAATTCTGCCCTCTTGAGCATCCCTGATTATAATCGCTCAACCATTGGTGGTCGTGCCGAGGCCCTAAACTCTGGAACTCCCTGCCTAAACCTCTCCGTCTCTCTACCTCTCTTTCCTCCTTTAAGACACTCCTTAAAACTTACCTCGTTGACCAAGCTTTTGGTTACCTGCCCTAATTTCTCCATATGTGGCCCGGTGTTAATTTTTTTTTGTCTTATAACACTCCTTGGAAGCACCTTGGGGCATTTTACTACTTTAAAGGCGCTATCTAAATACAAGTTGTTGTTGTTCTCCTCCTCCCCTGTCCTTCTCCTCCCCCTCCTTCATCTTCTCTTCCCTCCTCCTCCACTTCCCTCGTTCATTCCCCCTCTCGCTCCCTCTCCGTCAAACAATCCAACAGGATAGCTTCTGCTGATGGCAAGTTCACTGAGAAATGAAGTGGAAAACTTTGGGATCAATAGGCAAGACAGAGTAATGTTGTAGCTTCTACCTTTGTTTGCATGACATTGCCACATGGTTCAAAGTCTGCAACACAACCCTTCGTTTTTATTATAGTGTCAGCTGTGGCTCTGTGGTTAGCGCACTGGCCTCTGAGTCAGAAGGGTGTGGGTTGAAGTCCCACTCCAGAGACTTGAGCACAAAAAATCTAAGCTGACATTCCAGTGCAGTGCTGAGGGAGCGCTGCACTGTCGGAGGTGCTGCCTTTCGGGTGAGACTTTAAACCGAGGCCCCGTCTGCTCTCTCAGGTGGACGTAAAAGATCTCATGGCACTATTTTGCAGAAGAGCAGTTATCCCTGGTGTCCCGGCCAATGTTTATCCCTCAGTCAACATCAGTAAAACAGATTATCTGGTCATTATCATATTTGTCTGTGGGAATTTTCTGTGTGCAAGTTGGCTACCGCGTTTCCCACATTACAACAGTGATTATACTTCAAAAGTACTTCATTGGTTGTGTTGTGTATGTATATACCCTGTTTACTCAATGTACAGTTACATAAGACCATTGAATGTATCTTTACACTGTATACAATATGCCTGTACCACCAGGTGGAGACCTAGAGGTCACCTGCACACCGCAGGTAACCAAGTATAAAAGGGAGCTCGCCTTACTGTACCCTTATTCAGGAGCTGCAATAAATGGACTAAGGTCACAACAGTTCAAGTGCAATACCTTACCTCGTGGAGTTATTACTAGAGTGCTTACAGACACAACAATTGGCGACGAGAATACGAATTTCCATGCGAAAAATGGCTAACCTTGGCAACTTTCAACAATTCGCTGATGGGGAAGATTGGGATGCCTTTGTAGAAAGATTAGAACACTACTTTATCGCGAACCACCTGGCTAGAGACACACCGACCTCGCTGGCTGATAAGCGCCGAGCTATCCTGCTCAGCAGTTGTGGGCCCACCATTCATGACCTTGTCAGGGACTTGCTAGCCCCAGAGAAGACGACAACGAAAACATTCACGGAGCTCGTAATGTTGATACAGGAACAGCTCAAGCTGAAAGAGAGCATCCTTGCAGCCAGACACCGCTTCTACAAACACCGGCGGTCTGAAGGCCAAGAAATCGCGAAATATGCTGCAGACCTGAGGCGATTGGCTGCACCGTGTGATTTTGGCGACCACCTCGCCGAAGCACTGAAGGACATCTTTGTTACTGGAATCGGCCATGAAGGCCTCCTCCACAGGCTGCTCTCTGCGGACACCACGGTCACCCTGCAGAAGGCAATTAATGTGAGCCAAGCGTTCATGGCCTTGGCCTGCGATTCCAGGATGATGACTCAACCCCAGGACTCTAACCCGGCAAGTACAGTGAACCGAATGGTGCCCTTCAGAGGCAAGACTGTGACTCAGAGCCCCGCAAACCTGTGTCCACCGCAGGGGGCCAACAGGCCAGCCCTATGCTGGCGCTGTAGAGGAAATCAGAGAGCCCACCAGTGCCGATACAGAGACTATACTTGCAAAGGCTGTAACACTAAAGGCCATCTACAGCGGATGTGTAAAAGACATTTTACTCACCAAGTCGCTGAAGAGTTGGCCGATCACCCGGGCTCCAGCGATGATGAAGACGAAGAGAGTGTCCAGGAGGCAGCTCAGCCCCAGGAAGAGGTGTACGGAGTGTTTATCTGCTCCACCGAGAGTTCCCCGTTGAAAATAGAAGTTGAAATCAACGGTGTTCCAGTCTCGATGGAGGTCGACACAGGGGCGAGCCAATCGCTGATGAACCAGGCGACCTTCGAGAAACTCTGGGACAATCCTATCGAACAACCCAAAATGCTACCGATCCAGGTGAAGCTGCTCACTTACACAAACGACACCATCCCAGTCGTTGGCAGCGTGGATGTCCAGGTGTCCTACGGCAGTGCGATGCACAAGCTATCTTTGTGGATCATTGCTGGTGATGGTCCAACGCTGCTAGGAAGAAGATGGATGAAACAAATCCAAATCTATTGGAGCTGGGAAAGCCTCCAGGCCCCGGTGACCGACGTCCTTTGTGGCCACAAATTTGGATTCATCGCAGCACCTGAAGATCCTACAGTCCAACTCGACTGCACGGATACGACACAGACCGCACTACCCAACGGCGAGATGATCCAACCCGAACGACCAGACCTCACCTTCCGGGCTGTGGCAGGACTCTAAAGGAAAAAGGTCGACGCAGAAGATAAATTCCCGGCTTCAGTGGCAGAACCTGGGGAGAAAAGGATCACAGTAGCCTACCTCGTGGAGAGAAGAAGATGGCGCCCGCACCACGAGGTGAAGCGCCTGAAATCAAGTTGGCTGCGACCAGACCATGAGGGGCAGCGTTGAGGGAGCAACTCGTGAGGCTGAGCAGCGAATCGGATTGGGGTAAAGATTACAAGGCCCTCTTAAAAGGGACCAGCAACCCAGAACAATTAAAGGGACAGTTCCACTTTTTGTACAGCAATGCCGGTGATACTAATGTGAGAGATGTAATTAACAAATTTAAGTATCTAAATGTATCGTTGAACAGCGATGCCAGTAATATACAGGGAAAATATGTAATTGAGGGAAAAGATGTAATTAACAAATGTGAATTAGTACCTGAGTGCGATCGGAGCCAATGTATCATGAATGTAAACGATGGAATAATGTGTGATGCCGGGTTCAATACACATGCTGACAAAACTAAGGGCAACCTCCATTTGAAGCACCCAGGTGCAGCGGGCTACCCAATCATGTGCTGCCCCAGGGAGTGTAGCCACACACAGTGGGAGCATACCACTGCAGGGCCAGTGATCAGCGGAGGGCACAGGCACCACTACTGGCACCCAGCCCCAGATCGGCCCTACCTCTCTGGCCACCAGGGCCAGCACCGGGAGCAAGAGGCCAGAACCCTCCAGCCTGCCCGACGGGACCTGGGATGACCAGGCTCCCACTACCACTGAAGGGCAGCAGGGAGACCGTGCAGCCCTCAAAGGAGGACAGGGAGACCACACATTCCTGTGACTCTGCCCATCACTAGGCAACGGCAAAGGTCCTGAGACCCAGCCAGGGTAGCAATCCGAGTCCACCCAGCTGGCAGGGGGTGCAGCGCCGCCATCAGCTAACCTGGACACATTCCGGTTACTCTGGAACTAGCGTCCTCACCCACCTGCACCTACACACCAGGGGCAAGACTGTAATACCACGTTTTAACGTTACATGCAATATGCACTTGTTCCACTACTGCTAAACCCAAACAGTGATGTAACCAATCCTACTTTTTTTCCCCATTCTCTGTACATGTCTGTAAATGCAAATGTCGAGCAACACACATGGTCTATGTATGTATGGGGGGAGGATGGACACACATAGCCATGGACACACATGGATCACACCCAGAACCCACTCAAACCCCCACTTCAACCTCCAACCGTCCACTGCTGACTATTTCCCAATGTCACGGCAATGAGGACTTGGGGGTCCATAGGGAGAGAGCCATTACCAAGCACAGACAAAGTGCAAGGGCTTTGGGCACTCAAGTTGAGGGCCAGAGCACACAGTGCAAAGGCCAGAGGCAGAAGACTTAGGGGGGAGTGATGTTGTGTATGTATATACCCTGTACACTCAATATACAGTTACATAAGACCATTAAATGTATCTTTACACTGTATACAATATGCCTGTACCACCAGAGGGTGCAACTGGTGGAGACCTAGAGGTCACCTGCACACTGCAGGTAACCAAGTATAAAAGGGAGCTCACCTTACTGTAACCTCATTCAGGAGCTGCAATAAATGGACTAAGGTCACAACAGTTCAAGTGCAATACCTTACCTCGTGGAGTCATTACTAGAGTGCTTACAGACACAACAGACTATAAAGCATTTTGAGACGTCTGGTGGTCATGAAAGGCGCTATATAATTGCAAGTCTTTCTTTCTTCTTTATATTCCCTAATAGGCTCAGCACATGCGAGTTGCTGACACCTAACTGAGGCACACTCCAAAACTTACTTTAGGTGAACTGATTTTTTAAAGTGTGGAAAGGAAGATACACAAGGAAGCCACGACCTTAAAACAGAGAACGGGCCAGTGACAAATCGGTTGTCTTGTTGTCAAGAGATGAGCTTTTTGGCAGCATCTCTGGCAGCTACCAGTTGAATAAACAAGATGGTTGTCAGCTGCTTTGCCTAAAAATAAAATGACTGAGGAAAGCATTCAACACAGCTGAAGTTTCTTTGTTTTTCAGGGGCGCACAGTGAGATTGGTTACTGTAACAGTAAGAAATGAGTGTTTTCACAGAATGAATAAGCAGAATCTGTTTCTACTGGCAGGAGGGCCGGTAACCAGAGGACACAGATTGAAGATAATTCAGCAGAAGAACCAGAGGCGAGATGAGAATAATTTGTTTTACGCAGTGAGTTGTTGGCTGGAATGCACTACCTGAAAAGGTGGAGGAAACAATGGCCCTTAAATTCCGGCCTCTCCAGGTCCGTATGGAATTCCTACGGCCCCAGGAAGGCATCAGAAATGCTGGTTTCCAGTGCACAATGTGCATGCGCTGGAAACCGGCAAGTTTCTGGCTTGACAGATGGCCACATCTCGGGAGCGAGGATATTTGTAAGTGTAAATTTCCGATATTTATGCTTACAAATGTCCTCAAAAATCTTGCGCCTGAAAAAGCCGGCGCATAACCTACTTTTACAGGCACAAGTGTTTTAAAAAACACAAAAACATAAAAATAAAGTTATTAAAACATATTTTATCATTAAAAACCCTCCCCACAACGGTAAGTTTATTTAAAAAAACTTTTTTAAAAATCGGGAAATTATTTCTTTTTAAGACATTAATAACTTTAATTTAAATGAATGTAGTGTAATTATTTTCTATTTTTTATTAGTATTTTGGGTGTTTGGGACTGTGCTTTGGGTGTTTCGGGCTCTATCACAATCATAGTAATAGGAGTTCAGGACCCTATGATACTTTATCTGATTGGCTGCCCAGAGCCATGTGACTCCAGCTCGAGGCCTGCACATGTGTCGACGTGCACGCGCTGCGAATCGCAGTCAGGAGAGGCCTCAGCATCGGAAAGTCCAACGTGGGCAGCAGCTTAAGCTAGGTGCGTATTTTTTCTCTAAAATGCCCGCGGGAAGGCCAAAATGGAATTTCAGAGCCTGTAACTTTCAAAAGACAACTGGATATGTACTTGAAAAGGGAACATTGGCAGGGCAGTAGGGAAAGAGCTGGGTGAGTGAGACTAATTGGCAAATTCTTTCAAAGAGCTGGCGTAGATACGATGAGCAGAATGGCCTCCTTCTGTGATTTTATTAAATTAATTTACTGCAAAGAAGAATAAAAGTATTCAAAAACTGGAAATGTTCTGCCAATTTAACAAACTCTGCTCTTATATGAAGCCTCTGTTTTCTCCACCCCCGTCCTAAAGATCTATTAAAGTTGAGAGATGAGCTCTTACCTCATAAGTAAACGAGAACAATCAAAGACAAAGAATGCCATTCAGCCGATCGAAGTAAACCTAGCTCGTACTTCAACTCTCCAAATATTACATAGTATTTACAACACAGAAACAGGCCATTTGGCCCAAACAGTCTGGGCCGGTGTTTATGCTCCACACGAGCCTCCTCCCATCTTACATCATCTGACCCTATCAGCATTGCCTTCGATGCCTTTCTCCCTCATGTGCTTTTGGCACTTTACAGCCTTTTGGACTCAACATCGAGTTCAGCAATTTCAGACTATAACCTCTGCCCCATTTTCCCCCTTTTTTTCACAAACCCTCCACCACCCACACTCTCGCCGCTTTTCTTTCTCTTTCCCACGGCAGTTGGTGATGATTTCCCATCTAGACTCATCTTTTGTTTCTTAACTTGTGCCATTACCATCTCATTTTTACCCATCATCCCTTTTGTCTCTGAATCGCTCCTGCCTTCCACCCTATCACAGACCTTCCCTTTTGTTCTTTCCTCCCCTCCCCCTCCCTCTTTCCCTGCACTTCCTTAAGAACCTGTTACAGCTCGAACTTTTCCAGTTCTGACAAAGGGTCACAGACCCGAAACGTACAGAACCTGTAACTCTGTTTCTCTCCACAGATGCTGCCTGACCTGCTGAGATTGCCAGCATTTTCTGTTTTTATTTCAGATTCCAGCACCTGCAGTATTTTGCTTTTGTAAGAGCTAATTTCATTGCTAGCACAGGTAGATTTAAAAGGCGATTGCACGGTAAGGCAGTAATGGAGCAATGGAGGGCATTCAGGGAATGCTTCAGGTACAAACTAGGCACATTCCTTTGAAGGGAAAAGTTAGAGCGTCTAAAGCTAATGCACCCTGGATGACAAAGGATATAAAAGTTTAAATTAAACAGAAAAAGGAGACTTATGACAAATGTCAGGAGCAAGATTCAGTTAATAACAAGGAAGATTATGGAAAGTACAAGAAGGAATTGAAAAAGTTAATATAGGAAGCAAAGAGAGGTTACGGGGAAAGATTATCAGGTAACATTAAAATGAACCCTAAAATATGTTACAAACATATAGGGTTGAAATTTCCCTGTTTAGCGATACTGGGGGGGCACTAATGGAGCACAAAATTATTTTTGTCTGGGAGTTGGGGGGACGCTTCATGGGAATTAACAGAGTGCTGCCACAGTAGTGCCCCGGGTCGCCGCACAACCGGTGAATACGTCATCGCCATCTGCGGCGACCCCTTACCGGCGCCCACCAACCCCCTTCCGCCTTGTGGCGGACATTGACCAGCGCCCCGCGAGCAGGTGTCAGCGCCAGCCTCGTGAGTAGTGAACTGGGCCGACATCCGCTCGTGGGGCGGCAGTTAAAGGGGAGGTTGGAAGCGCCCCACGCCGCCATCTTGCTGGTTTGGCCAACTCACTAGTCTGCCCGACTTCTTCTTCCATTGTGTGGCCGGGGGTCCGGGCTACCATTGTACAGCCCGACACTCCGTCTTAGGTGCTGGGCTGTGGCCTCAGCACCACCCCGCCCTGATGGGGAGGGGCGTTGAAACGCGTCAGTGCTACGTGCCCTGTAACCCGCCCCAACAGGAAGTGCAGCGTGCAAGATTGCGCTCCACTTCCTCTGAGGGGCGGTAATCGCAATTTCCGAGTCAGTTTCCGTCCCCAATTGGGGTGCTGGGGAATTTCGCCCCCATAAATTGTCAGCGGCTTGCTCGGGAAAAAGTTGGGTCGATTAAGGACCCAAAGGGAAATATTCATGTTGGCACAGTAGACATGGCTAAAGTATTAAATAAGTACTTTGCATCTGTCTTCACAAAGGTATTCTCTGCCCCAGAGGGCTGTGGATGCTGAGCCTCTGACTATATTCAAGGCTGAGATAGATAGATTTTTGAACTCTAGGGGAATCAAGAGATATGGAGATCGGACGGGAAAGTGGAGTTGAGGTCAATGACTGTAAAGTCCTTACTCTACAGTATGAAACCACACGAGGCACATTCTGGGGACAAGGTCACTCTGTGACCTTAACTCTTTATTCACAGGACTCCAAAGACCCAGACCCTGTTTGGGACCTCCCTTTTTATACCCGTGTAATCAGGTAAGGAGTGTCTCCCACAAGTTCACCCCTTGTGGTCAAGGTGTGCATCTAGGTTGAGTGTATACAGTAATAGAGCGGTGTTACATTGTGGTTACATACATGACAATGACCAGCCATGATCTTATTCAATGGCGGAGCAGGCTCTAGGGGTCGTGTGACCTACTCCTGCTCCTATTTCTTATGTTTTTATGGAAGTGGATGATGTGAAAGTTACACTAAAAGAGGAGAGGGAAGTTTTCTTTTTAGTCATTCCTGAGATGTGGGTGTAACTGGCAGGTTCCAGCATTGCCCTTGAGTAGATGGTGGTGAGCTGCCTTCTTGAACCGGTGCAGTCCGTGTGGTGAAGGTTCTCCCATGGTGCTGTTAGGGAGGGAGTTAAAGGATTTTGACCCAGCGTCAATGAAAGAACAGTCGATATATTTCAAAGTCAGGATGGTGTGTGACTTGAAGGAAACATGGAGGTGGTGGTGTTCCCATGTGCCTCCTGCCCTGGTCCTTCTAGGTGGTAAATGTCGCCGGTTTGGGAGGTGACGTCGAAAAAACCTTGGCGAGTTGCTGCAGTGCATCGTGTAGATGGTACACACTGCAGCCATGGTGCGCCGGTGGTGGAGGGAGTGAATGTTGAAGGTGGTGGATGGGGTGCAGATTAAGTGGGCTGCTTTGTTCTGGATGGTGTCGAGCTTCTTGAGTTTTGTTGGAGCTGCACTCATCCAGGCCAGTGGCGAATATTCCATCCATCTCCTTACTTGTGCCTTGTAGATGGTGGAAAGGTTTTTGGGAGTCAGGAGCTGAGTTATTCGCTGCAGAATACCCATCTTTGACCTGCTCTTATTGCCACAGTATTTATGTGGCTAGTCCAGTTATGTTTCTGGTCAGTTGTTAGAGATAGTCATTACCTGACACTTGTGTGACGCGAATGTTACATAAGACCATGAGAAATAGGAGCAGAAGTAGGCCATTTGGCCCTTTGAGCCTGCTGCGCCATTTGATACGATCGTGGCTGATCCGATCATGGACTCAGGTCAACTTCCCTGCCCGCTCCCCATAACCCCTTAATCCCTTATCGTTTAAGAAGCTGTCTATCTATGTTTTAAATTTATTCAATGTCCCGGCTTCCACAGCTCTCTGAGGCAGCAAATTCAACAGAATTACCACCCTCAGAGAAGAAATTCCTCCTCATCTCAGTTTTAAATGGGCGGCCCCTTATTCTAAAAATTATGCCCCCTAGTTCTAGTCTCCCCTATCAGTGGAAACATCCTCTCTCCATCCATCTTGTCAAGCCCCCTCATAATCTTATACGTTTTGATAAGATCATCTCTCATTCTTCTGAATTCCAATGAGTAGAGACCTAACTTCCTCAACCTTTCCTCATAAGTCAACCCCCTCATTTTAAGAATCAACCTTGTGAACCTCCTCTGAACTGCCTCCAAAGCAAGTATATCCTTTCGTAAATATGGAAACCAAAATTGCACGCAGTATTTCAGGTGTGTTCTCAACAATACCCTGTATAACTGTAGCAAAACTTCCCTGCTTTTATAATCCATCCCCTTTGCAATAAAGGCCAAGCTTCCATTGGCCTTCCTGATCACTTGCTGTACCTGCATACTAACCTTTTCTGTTTCATGCACAAGTACCCCCAGGTTCCGCTGTACTGCAGCACTTTGCAATCTTTCTCCATTTAAATCATGAGCCTGAAATTCCGACGTCCCGGGCCCGTACGGAGTTTCTATGGACCAGTTAAGGCATCGGAAAAGCCGGTTTTCAGTGCGCAATGCGCATGCGCTGAAAACCGACGTTTCTGATCTATCAAGCTGGAGTTTGACAGATCGTAGCCAGATTGAGAGCGAGGACACTTGCAAGGGCAAGATTTGAGATATTTACGCAAATCTTGCGCCTGAAAAAGCAGGCATATGTTTGAAAACATACATAAACATTAAAATTAAGTTAAATAAACACATATGAAAACTTATTTTATTGTTAAAAAGCCTCCCCATTACAATAAGTTTATTTTAAGGCATAATTTAAAAAACTTTTTAAAAAGTTGGGAAAATATTTTTTTTAAAGAACTTTAATTTAAATGAATCTTAAATATGTCGTGTATTTTTCTATTTTTTATTAGTGTTTTGTGTGTTTGGGGAGGCTTCTCATTCATAATAATGGGAACTCTAACTTACGGAGTTCCCATTATTATGAATGAGAAAATATACTGTACCTTGATTGGCTGCCCAGGGCCATGTGACTCCAGTTCCAGCATATGGATGTCCCAACGTGCACGCGCTCCGATGTGTATGGAGTGAAGGCCTCAGGTCGGAAGCTCAAGCGGGCGCAGCACCTTCAGGTAAGTGCTCATTTTTTTTCCTTTTTTCAGTAGTTTGCCCATGGGAAGACCTCGATCGGGATTTCTGGGTCAATAACTTGCTCTTTGATTTTTTTCTGCCAAAGTGCATGACCTCACACCATCTGCCAAATTTTTGCCCACTTACTTAGCCTGTATATGTCCTTTTTGTGTGTCCTCTGTAAGATTTCTAAATCTCTGGCATTAAATTGACAGTGAGACGATTCTTTTAAAACAATTCGGAACAGTTTATTAAAAACACACACACATGCACACAGTCATCAATTAGCCTACGGATCTACCTTAGTTACAACACAGATACAATGAGGTTATAATAAAAAGCGATATACTTTATTTCTCTCTGGCTGGCTGGATGAACACACGGCCTGCTGTTTTGGCTGGTCTTTGAGCAGGAGGTCTTGCCATATGTCCAGGAGAGAAAAAAAGAGCAAACTGTGCCTTGAGTCAGTTCTTATACCTCTCAAAGTCATGGTTCCTCAGAAAGCCTCAGGATTGGATCTTGTTCCCAGGGCAGTTTCTTATTGGCTCTCCTCACCCATGTGTCTGTCTGGACTGGCCCAGCCATCTCTTGATTAGGTTAATTGCTTTCCAATTAACACATTACACAAACAGGCCATGCTGGAAGCCTGTGAGCTTTCATTTTGTTTTAACATTGCAGCCTTTCTGTATAATCTACAGCTTTAACATTTATATATACACAGAATCAATGTTATCATTAATAAACACTTTTATTCTTACACCTCCTCACACAATGCTTTTCCTCCCATCTTTGTATCATCAGCAAACTTGGCTACATAACACTCGGTCCCTTCCTCCAAGTCGTTAATATAGATTGTAAATAGTTGGGGTCCCAGCACTGATCCCTGCGGCACCCCACTAGTTACTGATTTACCAACCTGAGAATGAACCATTTATCCTGACGCTCTGTTTTCTGTTCATTAGCCAATCCTCTATCCATGCCAACCCCTGTGAACTTTTATCTTGTGCAGTAACCTTTTATGTGGCACCTTGTCAAATGCCTTCTGGAAGTCCAAATACACCATATCCACTGGTTCCCCTTTATCCACCCTGTTCATTACATCCTCAAAGAACTCCAGCAAATTTGTCAAACATGACTTCCCCTTCATAAATCCATGCTGACTCTGCCTGACCGAATTATGCTTTTCCAAATGTCCTGCTACTGCTTCTTTAATAATGGACTTCTGAATGTTGTCCAGGTCTTGCTGCATGCGGGCATGGACTGCTTCATTATCTGTGGAGTTGCAAATGGAACTGAACACTGTGTAGTCATCAGCGAACATCCCCTTCTGACCTTATGATGGAGGGAAGGTCATTGATGAAGCAGCTGAAGATGGTTGGGCCTAGGACACTGCCCTGAGGAATTCCTGTCAGCCTAACATCGGTGGTGGGGAAATTAATGGAAACTATTATCGGGGACTAAATAAACTTTCATTTGGAAAGGCTTGGGTTAATCAAGCAGAGCCAGCATGGATTTGTTAAAGGCAAATCATGTCTGACTAACTTGATTGAATTCTTTGATGAGGTAACAGAGAAGGTTGATCAAGGTAATGCAGTATATGTTGTATATGGACTTTTGGAAGGAATTTAACCAAGTTCCACACCGGAAGCTGCAAGATTTCTAAATCTCTCTGGCATTAAATTGACAGCAAAACAATTTGGAATAAGTTTATTAAACACACACACATTCACATAGCCTATCAAACACTACAGCAGTCTTGTAGAACACAATAAATAGGAGCTGGAGTAGATCACCTGGCCCCTTGAGCCTGCTCCGCTATTTAATAAGATCATGGCTGATCTGATCATGGGCTCAGCTCCACTTCCCTGCCCACTCCGCATAACCCTTTACTCCCTTATCGCTCAAAAATCTGTCTATCTCCACCTTAAATATATTCAATGAACTAGCCTCCACAGCTCTCTGGGGCAGTGAATTCCACAGATTTACAACCCTCAGAGAAGAAATTCCTCCTTTTAAATGGGCGGCCACTTATTGTGAGACCATGCCGCCTAGTTTTAGTTTCCCCCATGTGGAAATATACTCTCTGCATCCACCTTGTCCAGCCCTCTCATTATCTTATATGCTTCGATAAGATCACCCCTCTCATTCTTCTGAACTCCAATGATTAGGCCCAACCTACTCAACGTATCTTCATAAGTCAATCCCCTCATCTCCAGAATCAACCTTGTGAACCTTCTCTGAACAGCCTCCAATGCAAGTATAACCTTCCTTAACTATGGAGACCAAAACTGTACGCAGTATTGTAGGTGTGGCCTCACCAATACCCTGTACAGTTGTCGGAGGACTTCTCTGCTTTTATACTCTATCCCCCTTGCAATAAAGGCCAACATTTAATTTGCTTGCTGTACCTGCAGATTAACTTTTAGTATCCGACAAACTCTACTTAATTACAACAGGTAAGGTAAGGAGTTACAAATTTACAGAGACATATACTTTCCTCTGAGTCAAGCAAGCATGTGGCCTTCTTCCTTGCTTCTTGGTCTGGTCTTGTGGAGAGGGAGGTTTCCTGCTCTGCCGTGTGGTCTGAAAAGAGAAAGAGAGAGAGCAGGCTTTGCGCTTGCCTTTTTATTCTCACAAGGTCCGTTGGGCTAGAATTTCCAAACAACCCGCCAGCGCCGGATTTCCGCCCAAAATACCGCTAAGATTCCCAAAACTATCGCTGGCGAAAAATTCCATTAAAAAAAGAAAAAAATATGCCCAACGAACAAAAATGTTCCTTATCCCCCCTGATTCTCGACGAAAAAGTGGAATCTTGGGCTGATTGGGAGGTTCTTAAAAAAAAAAATGGGCGATAATTACTAAAATTAACACTGAGGTTGCAGGTTGAGCCTAGGAGGAGAAAAACACAAAAAGTATTTATTCAACAAACGTAAAATTTTTTAAAAATGGAAAAACATTGTCAGGCCCCTTTTCACTTAAATCACTGCAAGAGAATTTTAAAATAATTATTTAAAACCTTACCTTTTTTTGCAGGGCTACCGCCCAGCTCCGCTGATTCTCGTGAGCGTTTTTTTTTCAACTTACCTACGGATCACCGCTGAGCAAAAAATCAGGCTGTGATCTATGGACGATGCACGCCGGTGGTCCGCTCCCCAGCGGCACTTCAAAACCGCCAGCGGAACTCAGCTGTGGAATTTTTCGACGGCCCGGTTCTCACCCAAAACGAACCATACCGCTGAGAAACCGGGCGGCGAAGCAATGGAAATTCTAGCCCATTGTCTCTCAACATAAGTTGGTAAAGCCCCAGGATTGGATCTTGGTTTCAGGGCAGTCCTTTATTAGCTTTCCTCACACATGTGACTGTCTGCAGGAATTGGAGCCGTTCCTTGATTAAGTTAATCACTTTCCCATTAACAACTTTTCTAGTTTGGTGAGTTTCAAAGCCATGCTCCTTTTGTTCCTTAAGTTCCGCCCAACCAGAGAAAACATGAACTTCGATATATCTTCAAATCACAGCCTGTCTGCAATCTGCACTTTTGACATTTATATGTACACACAGAATCAATTTTATCATTAATATATACTTTTATTCTTACAAGGCTTATTACAAAGATGGAACTCATGGAATTAAGGGTTAAGTGGTGGTATGGATACAACATTGGCTCAGGAACATGAAGCAAATGGTATTGGTAGATAGATGTTTTTCAGACTGGGAGCTGGTTTGCAGTGCTGTTCCCCAAGTCAGCTTTGGGTCCATCACTCTTTGCAATTTTTATAAATGACTTAGTCTCGGGTGTTGGGAGCAGCATTATAAAGTTTGCAGAGGTGTGAAACTTGGCAAAGCAGTAGATAGTTATGAGGATATTTATAGGCTTCGGTAATTCAATTAAAAAAAAACTTCCACGGTTTCTTACAGACTTCTGTATGTTTGTGTTCCGGGCCAATGTTTATCCCTATTTAAATCAATATTTATCCTCAATCAGCATCACTAAAAAAAAATAGATTAAGTCTCATTTGTTGTTGTGGGAGCTTATAGTGTACAAATTGGCTGTAACGTTTCTTACATTAAAGCAGTGAATCACACTTCAAAAAGTACTTCATTGGCTCTGAAGTGCTTTGGGACATCCTGAGATCATTAAAGGCGCTGTAGAAATGCATTTTTCCTGCAGCTGTCGCGCTGCAAAGATTATGCCCGTTGTGCCCCGTAGGGGTTGAAATCCGCACTGTGATTCTGGGAGGAGCTCCTCGGCCACAGGGAGAAGACAGTTGAGAACTCTAGCGACAACTTTCCCAGTGTCTGATAGCAGGGAGATTCCCCTGTAGTTGCCGCAATCGGACTTTTCCCCCTTTTTAAAGATGGTCACGATCACTGCATCTCTGAGATCTCCCGGCATGCTCTCCTCCCTCCAAATCAGAGAGGTGAGGTCATGTATCTGTGCCAACAGCACCTCTCTGCCATACTTGAGCGCCTCAGCAGGAATTCCATCCGCACCCGTAGCCTGGTTATTCTGGAGTTGTTTTATGGCTTTGCCTACCTCGTGCAGTGTTGGGGTTTCACTGAGGTGATGGCGGGTCGCATGCTGCAGGATGGAGTTGAGAACACTCAAGGCAAAGGAGAGTCTTGATTGAGGAGATCTTCAAAGTGCTCCTTCCAGCACCAGCCCTTATACATGGCCTTTTTCGATCTTACAAAGGCCTTTGACTCTGTCAACTGTGAGGGCTTATGGAGCATCCTCCTCCGTTTTGGATGCCCCCAAAAGTTTGTCAACATCCTTCACCTGCTCCAAGACGACATGCAGGTCGTGATCCTTATCAGTGGATCCATTACAGACCCAATCCACATCCGGACCGGGGTCAAACAGGGCTCCGTTATCGCTCCAACCCTCTTCTCAATCTTCCTCGCTGCCATGCTCCACCTCACAGTCAACAAGCTCCCGGCTGGAGTGGAACTAAACTGCAGAACCAGTGGGAAGCTGTTTAACCTACGCCGCCTCCAGGCCAGGTCAAAGATCACCCCAACCTCTGCCGTTGAGCGGATGACGCCTGCGTCTGCACACATTCTGAGGCTGAACTCCAGGATATAGTCGATGTATTCATCGAGGCATATGAAAGCATGGGCCTTACGCTTAACATCCTTAAGACAAAGGTCCTCCACCAGCCTGTCCTCGCCGCACAGCACTGCCCCCCCAGTCATCAAGATTCACGGTACGGCCTTCGACAATGTGGACCACTTCCCATACCTCGGAAGCCTCTTATCAATAAAGGCAGACATTGATGTGGAGATCCAACATCGCCTCCAGTGTGCCAGTGCAGCCTTCGACTGCCTGAGGAAAAGAGTGTTTGAAGACCAGGCCCTCAAATCTACCACCAAGCTCATGGTCTACAGGGCTGTAGTAATAGCCGCCCTCTTGTATGGGTCAGAGGCATGGATGATGTACAGAAGACACCTCAAGTCACTGGAGATATATCATCAACAATGTCTCTGCAAGATCCTGCAAATCCCCTGGGAGGACAGGCACACCAACGTCAGTGTCCTTGCCCAGGTCAACATCCCCAGCATTGAAGCACTGACCACACTCGATCAGCTTCGCTGGGCAGGCCACATGGTTCGCATGCCAGATACGAGACTCCCTAAGCAATTGCTCTATGCGGAGCTCCTTCACGGCAAATGAGCCTAAGGTGGGCAGCGGAAACATTACAAGGACACCCTCAAAGCCTCCCTGGTAAAGAGCGACATCACCACTGACAACTGGGAGTCCCTGGCCGGAGACCGCCCTAGGTGGAGAGGGTGCATCCGGGAGGGCATTGAGCTCTTTGAATCTCAACGCCACGAGCTTGAAGAGGTCAAACGCAGGCAGTGGAAGGAGCATGCGGCAAATCAGTCCCACCCCCACTTCGCCTGACGAATGTCTGACCCTCCTGTGACAGGGTCTGTGGCTCTCGTATTGGACTGTTCGGCCACCAAAGAACTCACCAGGAGTGGAAGCAAATCTTCCTCGATTCCGAGGGACTGCCCATGATGATGGATGTAGAAATGCAAGTTCTCTCTTCCTTTACAATTAGCCTCAGCCTGATCACCATCAGTCACCCCTTGAAGCAAAGTCCACGTGGGTCTGGTTGTCGGGGATGATGCCCCGCACAGTCGAACATCCCTGATGATCTAGGCTGCCACATCAGAGCCGACTTTTCAGTGGAGGTTGGAAAGAGGTATCGGGAGGGGGAATGGAGGTGGGGTGGGGGAAGTATTGTCTACAATCGCCTGAGGACGGGCGGGAAACCTCGAGGAGGGCGTCCAGGAATTTCCATAACGTACTCTCAATCGACAAGGCTCTGCTTCTGAGGGCATTTGTGAAGAGAAACTGTTTCCAATGGCTGAAGGATCAATATCAAGAGGGCACAGAGTTAAGGTGATTGGCGAAAACCTGAGGCAACGTGAGGAAAAGCTTTTTTTACACGAGAGGTTAGGGTTTGGAATTCACTGCCTGATGGGTGGTGGATACGGGTTCAGTGGTAGCCTTCAAAAGGGAATTGGATTAATACTTGAAGGAGACAAATTGCAGAGATATGGTGAAAGAGCGCCGGGCAGGGCGGTAGTGGGACTAACTGGATTGCTCTTCGAAAGAGCCGGCGCAGACTCGATGAGCCAAATGGCCTTCTTTCTGTGCTGTACTATTTGATGATTCTATGATACTAGGAAGATATAGACAGGATGGTGAAATGGACAGAAGCATGGCAGATGGAGTTCAATGCCAAGTGTGAAGTGATGCACTTTGGGAGGACAATTATGGAAAGACAGTATACCGTAAATGGCACGATTTTGAAATGCGTTAGTGAGACCTTGGTGTCCATATACACAAATCCTTTAAGGTGGCGGGGCAAGTTTATAAGGTGATGAAAAGCATATGGGTTTCTGGGGTTTATAAATAGAGGAATAGAATTTAAAAGCAAAGAGATCATGCTAGAACATTATAAATTACTGGTTAGGCCTCAGCTGGAGTATTGTGTGCAATTCACGGCACCACACTTCAGGAAATGTCTAAAGGCCTTAAAAAGGGTACAGAGGAGATTTACCAGGATGTTACCAGGGATGAGGGGCTTCAGTTATGAGGGGAGGTTGGAAAAGTTAGGACTGTCCTTCTTCGATCAGAGAAGGTTAAGAGGTGAACGAATAGAGGTTTTCAAGATGATGAGCAATTTTCATAGAGTAGGCAGAGAAAAACTACCCCTCTAGCGAGTGAGTCAATAAATAGAGGTCATAGATTTAAAATCATTGGCAAAAGATCGTGAGGGGAGATGAGAAATTTTTTCACTCAGAGAATTGTAGGGATCTGGAACGTTCTACCTGAAAAGGTGGTGGAAGCTGATTCTATAAATAATTTTAAAAGGGAGTTGGACAGGAACTCAAGGATGAGCAAGTTGCAGGGTTATGGACAAAACAGTGTGGGTGCCGACAGAGGGTGGGACTAAAGCACGAATGTTCTTTCAAAGAGCCAGCACAGGCATGATGGGCCGAATGGCCTCCTTCTGTGCTGTAACATTCTATGATTCTCCTTAAATGCATCTATACTATTCGCCTCAACCGCATTTTGAATTACATAGAATGTACAGCACAGAAACAAGCCATTTGGCCCAACTGGTCTGTGCCGGTAATAAGGTAGCCACCAGCGGCACTGTACAAGTTTGTAACTGAACTGCAGCAAGTCCCTAAGTTTTTATTGTGTCTTTTGGTCTGTGTTTATCAGCCTTGGTATGCTACGCTGTTGAGTAACGAGAATTCATAGAATCATAGAATGGTTACAGTACGGAAGAAAGCCATTCAGCCCATCAAGTCCGTGCCGGTTCTCTGCAAGAACACGTCAACTAGTCCCACTCCCCCATAGCCCTGCAAATTTGGTTCTGTCAGGTACTTATCCAACTCCCTTTTGAAAGCCGTGATTGAATCTGCCTCCACCACCCTTTCAGGCAGTGCATTCCAGATCCTAACCACTCACTGCATTAAAAACGTTTTTTCTTATGTTGCTTTTGGTTTTTTTGCCAATCAACTTAGATCGGTGTCCTCTGGTTCTCAACCCTTCCGCAATGGGAACAGTTTCTCTCTATCTACTCTGTCTAAACCCCTCATGATTTTGAACACCTCTATCAAATCTCCTCCCAACTTTATCTGCTCGAAGGAGGACAACCCTAGCTTCTCCAGTCTATCCATGTAACTGAAGTTCCTCATTCCTGGAACTATTCTTGTAAATCTTTTCCGCACCTTCTCGAAGGCCTTCACATCCTTCCTAAAGTGCAGTGCCCAGAATTGGATACAATACTCCAGTTGAGGCCAAACCAGTGTTTTATAATGGTTCACCATAATTTCCTTGCTTTTATACTCGATACCTCTATTCATCAAGCCCGGGATCCCATAAGATTTTTTAACCACTTTCTTAACAATTTGTGCAAATATACCTCTAGGTCTCTCTGTTCATGCACTCTCTTCAGGATTGTACCCTTTAGTTTATATATCCTCACCTCATTATTTCTACCAAAATGTATCACTTCAAACTTTTCTGTGTTAAATTTCATCTGCCACGTGTCCGCCCATTCCACCAGTCTGTCTATGTCCTCTTGAAATCCATCACTATTCTCCTCACTGTTCACTATACTTTCAAGTTTTGTGTCATCTGCAAATTTTGAAATTGTGCCCTGTACACCCAAGTCTAAGTCATTACATAAGAACATAAGAACATAAGAATTAGGAACAGGAGTTCTAGCCCCTCGACCCTGCTCCGCCATTCAATAAGATCATGGCTGATCTGGCCGTGAACTCAGCTCCACTTACCCGCCCTCTCCCCATAACCCTTAATTCCCTTATTGGTTAAAAATTTATCTATCTGTGACTTGAATACATTCAATGAGCTAGCCTCAACTGCTTCCTTGGGCAGAGAATTCCACAGATTCACAACCCTCTGGGAGAAGAAATTCCTTCTCAACTCGGTTTTAAATTGGCTCCCCCATATTTTGAGGCTGTGCCCCATAGTTCTAGTCTCCCCTACCAGTGGAAACAACCTCTCTGCCTCTATCTTGTCTATCCCTTTCATGATTTTAGATGAGGGGTGATCTTATTTTCTATAAGATCACCCCTCATCATTCTGAACCCCAACGAGTAAAGACCCAGTCTACTCCATCTATCATCATAAGGTAACCCCCTCATCTCCGGAATCAGCCTAGTGAATCGTCTCTGTACCCCCTCTAAAGCCAGTATATCCTTCCTTAAGTAAGGTGACCAAAACTGCACACAGTACTCCAGTTGCGGCCTTGCCAATACCCTATACAGTTGCAGCAGAACCTCCCTGCTTTTGTACTCCATCCCTCTCGCAATGAAGGCCAACATTACATTCACCTTCCTGATTACCTGCTGCACCTGCAAACTAACTTTTTGGGATTCATGCACCTCAGCATGTTGTAATTTCTCCCCATTCAAATAATATTCCCTTTTACTGTTTTTTTTCCCAAGGTGGATGACCTCACACTTTCCGACATTGTATTCCAAACCTTAGTCCATTCGCTTAACCTATCCAAATCTCTTTGCAGCCTCTCTGTGTCCTCTACACAACCCGCTTTCCCACTAATCTTAGTGTCATCTGCAAATTTTGTTACACTACACTCTGTCCCCTCTTCCAGGTCATCTATGTATATTGTAAACAGTTGTGGTCTCAGCACCGATCCCTGTGGCACACCACGAACCACCGATTTCCAACCTGAAAATGACCCATTTATCCCGACTCTCTGCTTTCTGTTCGCCAGCCAATTCTCGATCCAATGCTAATACATTTCCTCTGACTCCGCGAACCTCTATCTTCTGCAGTAACCTTTTGTGTGGCATCTTATCAAATACCTTTTGGAAATCTAAATACACCACATCCATCGGTACAGCTCTATCCACCATGCTCGTTATATTCTCAAAGAATTCCAGTAAATTAGTTAAACATGATTTCCCCTTCATGAATCCATGCTGCATTTGCTTGATTGCACTATTCCTATCCAGATGTCCCGCTATTTCTTCCTTAATGATAGTTTCGAGCATTTTCCCCACGACAGATGTTAAACTAACCGGCCTATAGTTACCTGCCTTTGGTCTGCCCCCTTTTTTAAACAGAGGCGTTACATTAGCTGCTTTCCAATCCGCTGGTACCTCCCCAGAGTCCAGAGAATTTTGGTAGATTATAACGAATGCATCTGCTATAACTTCCGCCATCTCTTTTAATACCCTGGGATGCATTTCATCAGGACCAGGGGACTTGTCTACCTTGAGTCCCATTAGCCTGTCCAGCACTACCACCAAGAAAGGCAGTGGTTCTAGAACTGACCCCTGGGGAACATCACTGTATACCTTTCTCCAGTCTCAAAAAAACAACTGTTCACCACTACTCTGTTTCCTGTCACTTAGCCAATTTAGTACCCATGCTGTCTCAGTCCCTTTTATTTCATGGGCTTCAACTTTGCTGGCAAACCTATTATGTGGCACGTTATCAAATGCCTTTTGCAAATCCTTATACAGCACGTCAACTGTATTGCCTCAATCAATTCTCTGTTACATCATCCAAAAACTCAATCAATTTGGTTAAACACAATTTGCCTTTAACAAATTCCGTGCTGGTTTTCTTTAGTTAATCCACACTTGTCAAAATGACTGTTAATTTTGTCCCTACTTATTGTTTCTCATCACCACAGGCAGTCCCTCGGAATTGAGGAAGACTTTTTATAATATGGCGACCAGAACTATATGCAGTATTCTGTGGTCTAACCAAGGTTCGATACAGGTTTAGCATAACTTTCCTACTTTTGAATTCTGTACCTTTAGTAATAAACCCTAGTGTTTGGTTTGCTTTTTTATGGCTTTGCTAACCTGTATTGCAACTTTGTGTGATTTGTGTATTTTTACTCAGAGATCCATTGGTTCCTCTACCCCACCTTTACTTGCACCCACTATTATTCTTCCTACCAATGTAATACCTCACATTTATCTGTGTTGAACTTCATTTGACAATTATATGCCCATTCTGCAAGTTTATTAATATCCTCCTGTAATTTAAGAATATAAGAAGATAAGAAATAGGAGCAGGAGTAGGCCATTTGTCCCCTCCAGCCTCTTTCGCCATTCAATAAAATCATGGCTGATCTGATCTTGGACTCAGCTCCACCTCCCTGCCTGCTCCCCATAACCCTTCACCCCCTTATCATTCAAAAATTGGTCTATCTCCACCTTAAATATATTCAAAGACCCAGCCTCCACCGCTCTCTGGGGTAGAGAATTCCAAAGATTCACGACTCTGAGAAGAAATTCCTTCTCATTTCAGTTTTAAATGGGCGACCCCTTATCTTACTATGCCCCCTAGTTCTAGACTCCCCCACGAGGGGAAACATCCTCTCTGCATCCACCCTGTTGAGCCCCCTCAGAACTTTATATATTTCAATAAGATCACCTCTCATTCTTCTAAACTCCAATGAGTACAGGCCCAACATTTCTTCATAAGTCAACCCCCTCATCTCTGAAATTAACTTACTGAACCTTATCTGAACTGCAATGCAAGTATATCCCTCCTTAAATAAGGAGACCAAAATTGTACGCAGTACTCTTGGGTGTGGCCTCACCAATGCCCTGTTCAGTTGTAGCAGGACTTCTCTGCTTTTACACACTATCCCCCTTGCAATAAAGGCCAACATTGCATTTGTCTCTAATACAAAAGCAAAATACTGCAGATGCTGGAATCTGAAATAAAAACAGAAAATGTTGGAAATCTCAGTAGGTCAGGCAGCATCTATTGACGCAGACTTTCGTCTACCCGAAACATTAACTCTGTTTTTCTCTCCACGGATGCTGCCTGACCTGCTGAGATTTCCAGCATTTTCTGTTTTTATTTCATTTGCCTTCCTGATTTGACTACCTGCATACTCATTTTTTGTGTTTCATGCACAAGGACCTCCAGGTCTCTCTGTACCGCAGCATTTTGTAATCTCTCTCCATTTAAATAATAATTTGCTTTATTATTTTTCCTTCCAAAGTGGATAATCTCACATGTCCGCACATTATACTCCATCCGCCAAATGTTTGCCCACTCACTTAGCCTGTCTATATCCCTTTGCAGATTATGTAGCATCCTCACAATTTGCTTTCCCATCCATCTTTGTATCATCATCAAAGCTGGCTACATTACATTCGGTCCCTTCATCCAAGTCATTAATATAGATTATTTATAGTTGAAGCCTCAGCACCGATCCTTGTGGCACCCCACTAGTTACCGTTTTCCAACTGGAAAATTACCCATTTATCCCGACTCTCTGTTTTCTGTTAGTTAGCCAATCCTCTATTCATGCTAATATATAACCTCCAACCCCGTGAGCTCTTATCTTGTGGAGTAACCTTTTATGTGGAACCTTATCGAATGCCTTCTGGAAATCCAAATACACCACATCCATTGCTTCCTCCTTATCCACCCTGCTCGTTACATCCTCAAAGAACTCCAACAAATTTGTCAAACAGGATTTCCCTTTCATAAAACTGTGCCGACTCTGCTTGATTGCATTATACTTTTCCAAATGTCCTGCTACTGCTTCCTGAATAATGGACTCCAGCATTTGTCCAACGACAGATGTTAGGCTAACTGGTCTATAGTTTCCTGCTTTCTGTCTGTCTGCTTCTTTAAATAGGGATGTTACATTTGCCGTTTTCCAATCCGCTGGGACCTCTCCAGAATCCAAGGTAGATTACAACCAATGTCCCCACTATCTCTGTAGCCACTTCTTTTAAGACCCTAGGATGCAGGGCATCAGGTCAAGGGAACATGTCCACCTTTACTCCCATTATTTTACCGAGTACTTTTTCTTTAGTGATAGTGATTGTTTGAAGTTCCTCCCTCCCTACAGTCTCTTGATTATCTATTATTGGGATATTTTTAGTGACTTCTACCGTGAAGACCAATACAAAATATTTGTTTAAAGTCTCTGCCATTTCCCTGTTCCCCATTATTAATTCTCCAGGCTTATCCTCTAAGGAACCAATGTTTACTTTAGCTATTCTTTTCCTTATTATATGTCGAAGCTCTTACTATCTGTTTTTATATTTCTTGCTAGTTTATCTATCTTCTCCCTCTATTATTTTTTTAGTTGTCTTTTGCTGGTTTTTTAAAAATTTCCCAATCTACTGGCCTCCCACTAATCTTTGCAACATTGTATGCCTTTGTTTTCAATTTGATACCATCCTTTACTTCATTAGATGGTTTTCCCCTCTCTTAAAGTCTTTCCTTGTCAGTGGAATATATTTTTGTTGAGAATTATGTAATATCTCCTTAAATGTCTGCCACTGCTCATCAACCATCTTACACTTTAATCTATTTTTCAAGTCCACTTTAGCTTACTCTGCCTTCATACCTTTGTAAACTCCTTTATTTAAGATCAGGTTTGAGATCCAACTTTCTCACCCTCAAACTGAATTTGAAATTCAACCACGCTATGATCACTCTTTCCAACAGGATTCTTTACTATGAGATCATTTATTAATCCTGTCTCATTACACTGTACCAGATCCAAGATAGCCTGTTCCCTAGTTGATTCTGCAACATACTGTTCAAGGAAACTGTAAAGTCCTTACTCTACAGCATGAAACCAGGGACATTCCAGGGACAAGGCCACACAGTGACCTTAACTCTTTATTCAGCACTCCAGAAGTGATGCCCCTGCGTAGGACCTCCCTTTCAATACCTGAGTGATCAGATAAGGAGTGTCTCCCACAAGTTCACCCCCTGTGGTCAAGGTGTGCATCTGTGTTGAGTGTATACAGTAATACAGTGGTGTTACATTGTAGTTATAAACATGACATCACCTCCCCCCCCCCACCGCCAAAGTCTTATTGGGATCATAGGTTTAGTCTTTCAGGTGGTCTACGCTCCCTCGTGGTGCGCTGCAATTGGGGCTCTGGTTGTTGGACACTGACGTGAGTGTCTGTTGCCTGTGGTGATTCCGGCCTGTCCGGGCTGACCTCAGGAACTGTGCATTCCTCTGATTGCTTTTGTTGCACGTGCACTAGCATTAGTGTGAGCTCCATCTCATGGTCTTCTTCAGGTTCCTCCGTGTCATTGCTGAACCTTTTTTTTAAAAACTTGGTCCAGATGCTTACGGCATCTCTGGCCCTTGTTGAGTTTTAGCATAATGACCCTATTCCCTTCTTTATCAATTACGGTACCTTCAAGCCATTTGGGCCCCATGGCGTGATTGAGGATGAACACAGGATAATTTATTTCGATACAGCTCCCCCTCGAATTACAGTCATGGTACTCGTTTTGTGCCTTATGCTTGCCCTCAACTATGTCGGTCAGGACTGGGTGGATGAGGGACAACTGAGTTTTGAGTGTCCATTTCATGAGTAGCTCTGCGGGCGGGACCCCCGTGAGTGAGTGCGGGCGGGACCTATAGGCCAGCAGGAGGCACGATAGGCGGCATTGTAGGGAGGAGGGTCCTTGAATCCTGAGCATCCCTTGGTTAACGATTTGGACTGCACGTTCTGCCTGGCCATTGGAGGCCAGCTTGAACGGCGCAGTCCTGATGTGGTTGATGCCATTGCCCGACATAAACTCCCAGAATTGATAGCTCGTAAAACACGGGCCATTATCACTAACCAGGATGTCGGGCAAGCCATGGGTATTGAAGATCGCACGTAGGCTTTCCGCAGTGGTGGATGAAGTGCATGAATTCAGGATGATGCACTCGATCCATTTCGAGTACGCATCTACAACGATAAGGAACATCTTCCCCATGAACGGGCTCATGAAGTCAATGTGAACGCGTGACCATGGCTTAGTGGGCCAGGGCCACGGGTTGAGCGGGGCCTCCCTGGGGGCATTGCCCAGCTGGGCACGTCGTGCACCTGCGAACACAGTGTTCCAGGTCTGAGTCAATTCCGGGCCACCAAACGTGTGACCGTGCAATGGCCTTCATCATCACAATGCCTGGGTGCTCGCTGTGGAGTTCCTCGATGAATGCCTCCCTACCCTTCTGGGGCATGACTACCCGGCTGCCCCATAGTAGGCAGTCAGCTTGGATAGAGAACTCATCCATCCGTCTGTGGAATGGTCTGACCTCCTCAGGGCACGCTCCGTGTGCGGACGCCCAATCCCCAGTCAGGACACATTTCTTAATCAGGGATAGGAGGGGATCCCTGTTCGTCCAGATTTTGATCTGGCGGGCTGTGATAGGGGAGCCTGCACTGTCAAAGGCATCGACAGCCATGACCATCTCAGTGCTTTGCTCAGCTGTCCCCTCGGTGGTGGCCAGTGGGAGCCTGCTGAGCGCGTCAGTGCAATTTTCAGTGCCGGGCCGGTGCCGGATGGAGTAATCATAGGCCGCTAGCGTAAGAGCCCATCGCTGTTTGTGAGATGATGCGTTGGCATTGACAGACTTGCTGTCTGACAACAGGGATGTGAGCGACTTATGGTCCGTCTCTAATTCAAACTTCCTACCAAAGAGGTACTGATGCATTTTCTTTACACCATAGACACATGCAAGCGCTTCCTTCTCGACCATCCCATATCCCCGTTCTGCTTGAGTGCGCGACCTGGAGGCATAAGCCGGTGGCCAGTCTCGTGGGTCGTGAATTCCCATTTCTCGTCACCAATGTAAAGTCCTTACTCTACAGCATGAAACCACACGAGGCACATTCCAGGGACAAGGCCACTCAGTGACCTTCATTCTTTATTCAGCACTCCAGAAGTGATGACCCTGCGTGAGACCTCCCTTTAAATACCTGAGTGATCAGTTAAGGAGTGTTTCCCACAAGTTCACCCCGTGGTCAAGGTGTGCATCTGTGTTGAGTGTATACAGTAATACAGTGGTGTTACATTGTAGTTACAAACACATCAGAAACCATTTGATTTGTCCAATCAATATGAAAATTAAAATCGCCATGATTTTTGCTGTACCTTTATTACAAGCCTCCATTATTTCTTGATTTATACTCCAACAGTGTAGCTACTGTTAGGGGGCCTTTAGACTACACCCACCAGTGACTTCTTCCCCTTATTATTTCTTATCTCCACCCAAACTGATTCTACATCTTGATCTTCTGAGCCAATATGATTTCTCACTACTGCACTGATCTCATCCTTAATTAACAGAGCTACCCCAACTCCTTTTCATTTCTTTCTATCCTTCCAAATTGTCAAATACACCTGAATATTCAGTTCCCAACCTTGGTAACCTTGCAACCACGTCTCTGTAATGGCTATCAGATCATATCCATTTATATCTTTTTGTGCAATCAACTCATCTACCTTGTTACGAATGCTGCGTGCATTCTGATAAAGAGCTTTTAAATTTGTCTTTTTACCATTTTCCCTGCTTTGACCCCACTTTCTGATGCAGTCTTGTGTGTTTATTGCTCTGTCCCTTCCTGTCACACTCTGGTTGTCATTTCCCCCAGTGTTACCCTGCTCTATTGCCTTCTCCTTGCTCTGTAACTTTTTAAATTTCCGCTCACCTGAACCCCCCCCCCCCCCCAACTATTTTGTTTAAAGCCTTCTCTACAGCCCTGGTTATTCAATTTGCCAGGACACTAGCCCATTCCCACGAAACATCTTCCCTCTTACCCCAGTACTAATGCTAGTGCCCCATGAATAGAAACCCATTTCTCGCACACCAGTCTTTGAGCCACATGTTCATCTCTCTGATCTTATTTACCCTATGCAAATTTGCTTGTGGTTCAGGTAGTAATCCAGAGATTATTACCTTTGTGGTTCTGCTTTTTAATTTAGCCCCTAGCTGCTCATACTCCCCCAGCAGAACCTCTATCTTTGTTCTACCTATGTCATTGGTACCGACATGGACCACAACAACTGGATCTACCCCCTCCCGCTCCAAGTTCCTCTCCAGCCCAGAGAAGAAGTCCTTAACTCTGGCACAGGGCAGGCAACACAGCCTTCAGAACTCTCACACTCTGCTGCAGAGAACATTATTGTTATTTATTTAACCCTTGGCAACCTGTATCACACCACCAGAGGGCCTACCCGTTGGAGTCCCAAGGGATCCCAGCATCTAAGCAGGCCACCCACACGGTACCTGCGCTCTGGAGTCTAATTAAAGGAGCTAAGGTCACACTTACTCATTGCATACAGTATTCAGTTTCATCCTTTATTATGAGTGTAATAATTGGCGATGAGGTAACGAACAACCGCACGAAAATGCAAAGAACAGTTGGTATCCTGGAGAAGTTCTCAGAAGGGGATGATTGGGAGGCTTTCGTGGTGAGACTCGACCAATACTTTGTGGCCGAGCTGGAAGGGGACGAGAACGCTGCCAAATGAAGGACGATCCTCCTTACCGTCTGTGGGGCAACGACCCATAGCCTCATGAAGAATCTTCTAGCTCCGGTAAAACCAACAACCAAATCGTATGAAGAATTGTGTATGCTGGTCCAGGCGCACCTAAATCCTAAGGAAAGCGTTTTGATGGCGAGGTATCGGATCCACATGTGTCAACGGTCGGCGGGCCAGGAAGTGGCGAGCTACATCGCCGAATTAAGGCGCCTTGCAGGACATTGCGAATTTGATCGATTCCTTGAACAAATGCTGGAAAATCTTTTTTGCGCTTGGCATTGGCCATGAGATAATCCTTCGCAAACTATTGACTGTTAAAACACCGAATCTGAGCAAAGTCATAATGATAGCACAGGCATTTATGTCCACCAGCGATAACACCAAACAAATTTCGCAGCACAGAGAGAATTCAGCCAGTACTGTGCAAAGTAACGTAATTTTCGAGCAGGAATATACATGGCAGAATGTACACGCCAGCTGTTGCATGACCTCAGATGACCCAGAGTCCGCCATCAATCGTTAATGCGAGGCAGTTAACACCTTGTTCGGGATTCGGTCGGCTACGGCAATTTTCCAACGGAACATGGAGAGCCTGCTAAAGTCGGTTCCACGCACTGTGGTTTTCCAGGACGACATACTGGTCACAGGTCAAGACACCATCGAATACTTGAAGAATCTGGATGAGGTTCTAAATCGGCGAGATCGCGTAGGACTCAGGTTGAAATGTTCGAACTGTGTTTTCCTGGCGCCAGAGGTCGAGTTCTTGGGAAGAAGAATCGCAGCAGGTGGCATCAGACCTACCGATGCCAAGACAGAGGCCGTCAAGAACGCGCCGACACCACAGCACATGACTGAGCTGTGGTCGATCCTGGGACTCAACTATTTCGGTAATTTTCTACCCAGGTTAAGCACCTTGCTAGAACTCCTACAGGTGCTACTGCACAAGGGAGACGACTGGGTATGGGGGAATTCACAAGAGGCTGCCTTTGAGAAAGCCAGAAATCTGTTATGTTCAAACAAACTGCTTGTTCTGTATAACCCATGTAAACGATTAGTGCTAGCTTGCGATGCGTCGTCATACGGGGTCGGGTGTGTGTTACAACAGGCTAACAAATTGTGGATTTTGCAACTGGTCACTTATGCATCCAGGAGTCTGTCCAAGGCCGAAAGGGCCTACAGCATGATTGAAAAAGCTCTGGCGTGCGGTTACGGGGTGAAAAAAATGCACCAGTATTTATTTGGTCTCAAGTGTGAGCTTGAAACTGACCATAAGCTGCTCATATCGCTATTCTCAGAGAGCAAAGAGATTAACACCAATGCCTCGGCCCGCATCCAAAGATGGGCACTCATGCTGTCGGCATACAACTATGTAATCCGCCACAGACCGGGCACAGAGAACTGCGCTGATGCTCTGTCGGATACCATTGCCCACCACCGGGGTGGAAATGGCACAGAAATGCAGACTTGCTCATGGTGATGGATGCATTTGAAAACAAAGTCACGCGTTACGGCCCACCAGATCAGGACCTGGACCAGCCAGGATCCTTTACTGTCCCAGGTAAAAAAAAACTGTGTCCTCCATGGGAGCTGGTCCAGCGTTCCAGCGGAGATGCAGGAAGAGATTAAGCCGATCCACAGGTGCAAAGACGAAATGTCCTTACAGGCAGACTGTCTTTTGTGGGGTAATCGCGTAGTCTTGCCCAAGAAAGGTAGAGAAACGTTCATCCGTGACCTACAAAACACCCACCCAGGCATTGTATTGATGAAAGCCATAGCCAGATCCCATGTGTGGTGGCCCGGCATCGACTCAGACTTAGTCATGCGTGCGCCAGTGCAACACTTGCTCTCAACTGAGCAATGCACCCAGAGAGACACTGCTAAGTTTGTGGTTGTGGCCCTCCAAATCGTGGTTCAGAATCCACTTTGACTATGCGGGCCCATTTCTTGGCAAAATGTTCTTGGTTGTCGTGGATGCTTATTCAAAATGTCTGTAATAATAATGTCTGTAAGCATGTCCACCGCCACCATCGAAAGCCTACGAACCCTGTTTGCCACACATAGCCTGCCTGATGTCCTAGTCAGCGACAATGGGCCGTGTTTCACCAGTGCTGAATTCAAGGAATTCATGACCCACAATGGGATCAAGCACGTCACATCTGCCCCGTTCAAGCCTGCATCCAACAGCCAGGCAGAACGGGCAGTTCAGACCATCAAGCAAAGCTTGAAACGCGTGTCGGAAGGTTCCCTGCAGACCCGAGTTCTGCTCAGCTACCGCACCAGACCCCACTCGCTCACCGGGGTTCCCCCAGCTGAGCTGCTCATGAAAAGGGCACTCAAAACAAGGCTCTCTCTTGTCCACCCTGATCTCCATAATCACGTCGAGGGCAGGCGGCATCAACAAAGCATATACCGTGATCACGCAAATTTGTCACGCGATATTGAAGTCAATGATCTTGTGTTTGCACTCAATTATGGACATGGTCCCAAATGGCTCGCTGACACGGTCATAGCCACAGAAGTGACTAGGGTGTTTCAGGTTAAATTGGCCAATGGACTAATATACAGAAAGCATTTGGACCAAATCAAATTGCGGTTCACTAACAGCCACGAGCAACCCGAAGAGGACACCACCAACTTCGACCCTCCAACACACAAATGTGGCAACCGACATCATGGTCAACCACGAAGCCGAACTCACTATCCCCAGCAGCCTGGCAAGGCCGGCTGCCCAGTTAAGAACCAACCAACTCACCCACAGCTACATTTGTACCGAGATAATCGACAAGGGAGCGAAAAGCCCCAGATCGTCTCACCCTGTAAATAAGTATACTATTGACTTTACGAGGGAGTGATGTTAAGTATTTAACCCTTGGCAACCTGTATCACACCACCAGAGGGCCTACCTGTTGGAGTTCCAAGGGATCCCAGCATCCCTTGGGAGCACTGTATATAAGCAGGCCACCCACACAGTACCTGCATTCTGGAGTCTAATTAAAGGAGCTAAAGTCACACTTACTCATTGATTACAGTACTCAGTTTCATCCTTTATTATGAGTGTAATAATTATCTGTTCCCCACCACTACAACATTTCTTTTTACTCCCTGCACCTGAATGGCCCTCTGTACCACAGTGCTATGTTCAGTGTGCTCCTCCTCCCTGCAATCCATACCCTCGTCCGCTCAGGGAGTAAGAGCCTCGTACCTGTTGGACAAGAGCCAGAGCTGAGGCTCCTCCATCACTATATCCTGGGTCCCCATACCTGCCTTGCTCGTAGTCACACCCTCCTGTCCCTGTCCACAGACTAAATTTTAATTAATTAATCTAAGGAGTATGACTGCCTCCTGGAACAGTGTCCAGGTAACTCTCCCCCTCCCTGATGTGTCGCAGTGTCCGCAGCTCGGACTCCAGCTCATCAACACGGAGCCAAAGTTTCTCGAGCTGCAGACACTTACTACAGATGTGGATGCCGTGGACCACTTCCCATATCTCAGGAGCCTCCTATCAACAAGAGCAGGCATTGACGACGAGATCCAACACCGCCTCCAGTGCGCCAGTGCAGCCTTCAGCCACCTGAGGAAAAGAATGTTTGAAGACCAGGCCCTTAAAACTGCCGTCTTGATCGTGGGCTACAGGGCTGTAGTAATACCTGCCTTCCTGTATGGCTCAGATAGATGGACCATGTACAGTAGACACTTCAAGCCGATGGAGAAATATCACCAACAATGTCTCCGCAAGATCCTACAAATCCCCTGGGAGAACAGACACACCAACATCAGCGTCTTCGTCCAGGCCAACATCCCCAGCATTGAAGCACTGACCACACTCGATCAACTCCGCTGGGCAGGCCACATCGTTCGCATGCCAGACACGAGACTCCCAAAGCAAGTGCTCTACGTGGAGCTCCTTCACAGCAAATGAGCCAAAGGTGGGCAGAAACGTTACAAGGACATCCTCAAAACCTCCCTGATAAAGTGCGACATCCCCACTGACACCTGTGAGTCCCTGGCCAAAGACCGCCCACATGGAGAAAATGCATCCGGGAGGGCACTGAGCACCGAGAGTCTCAACGGCGAGTGTGCAGAAACCAAGCGCAGCCAGCGGAAAGAGCATGTGGCAAACCAGTCCCACCCACCCCTTCCTTCAACGATTATCTGTCCCACTTGTGACAAAGTCTGTGGCTCTTGTATTGGACTATTCCGCCACCAAAGAACTGACTTCAGGAGTGGAAGCAAGTCTTCCTCGATTCCGAGGGACTGCCTATGTTGGATGATGGACTTCAATGGGGTCAACCAGCTCCCACCTGTAACAGTAGTAACACATCGCTTGCCCTGCCATCTCTAATGTATTTAATTAATTAGGTTTTCAAATTTTGAATGTTTAGTTTTTTAATCCCAGCTCTTAATTAAAACCAATGCCCAAGAAAAGAGAGAAAATTCTGACCAACCAATCACTTCCCTGCTTTCCTGTGATGCCACACTTTGATTCTTTTTACTTCTTACCCTCCCAGGTTGGTTGGTGCTGCTCAGGGCTAGTGGTTTGTTGTCCTGCTGGGCTCTCCTCTCCCGCCCTTTTATCACCGCTCCTGATCTCCCGCTGTTTGTTGTCCTGCTGGGCTACTCCAGTTCTCCATTGTTGCAGTCCTCAGTAAAGACATTTCTCTTCATCTCATCTCTTGTAAGAGTTACAAGTCAGCTAGTAAAAGTATTAACTCTTTTATCCTCAGTTTCCAATCAACACATCATGTTGTGCCTTGCTTTAACTTTCTATCGCAGGATTTGAATGCCATGGAACTCCTTAACTCTCTTACTCTGTTTCTGACTGATGTTTATCGTCTTTCCAACCCAAGCTTAAAGATTAAGAAGTTACAAGTGCTTTGATAAAAAGCCATTATGAAAAAGGCAAAAGGGAATTTATATACTTTATATGGTAAATAAAAAATGCAAGGAAATGATGTTAAATTTGTAAAAGGTATTGATTGGCTAGGCCATAGTTGGAGTATTACATGCAGTTTTGGGCACCTCTGTGACAGAAAGGATATTAGAGCAATAGATTGGTTGGAGTGATGCCAAGAATGAAAGATTGTTATGAAGGCTGGAAATTTTTTTGTTTTATCCACTGGGACAGAGCAAAATTAAAAAGGGATCCAACAGACATTTTCACAATCATTAAAAGTTTTGAGAGGGTCAAACTTCTGGCGACTGGTTGCCAAATTAGTAACAAGAACATCACTAGAACAATGAAGGGGGAGATGGAAGAATCATCTGTTATAATGCTTTGTCACAAGTGGCTCTTGAGGTAGGGCGAATGAGGTCATTTAAAAAAGGAAACTCAATTATTTGAAAATACTCAAAATTCTCATCAGTTTTCAAATCCCTCCCTACATGGCCTCACCCCTCCTTATCTGGGCAATTTCCTCCAGCCACGTAACCATCCGAGATCGCTGCGCTCCTCTAATTCTGGCCTCCTGCGCATCCCCGATTTTCATCGCCCCACCATTGACGGCCTCCGCCTTTGCCTGGGCTCATGCACTGCCGAAGCCCTCATCCATGCCTTTGTTACCTCTAGATTTGACTATTCCAACGCACTCCTGCTGGTCTCCAACATTCTACCCTAACCCTACGTAAACTAGAGGTGATCCAAAATTCGGCTGCCTGCGTTCCAACTCGCACCAAGTCCTATTCACCCATCACCTACCTCTGTGCTCGCTACATTGGCTTCTGGTTAATCAACGCCTTGATCTCAAAATTCTCCGTGTTTTTCCAAATCCCTCCATGGCCTCGCCCTTCCTTAGCTCTGTAATCTTCTCCAGCCCCACAATGCTATCCCTCCCCTCCCCTCAAGATGTCTGCGCTCCTCTAATTCTGCCCTCCTGAGTATCCCTGATTATAAGTGCTCAACCATTGGTGGCGTGCCTTCTGTTGCCTCGGCCCCAAGCTCTGGAACTGTCTGCCTAAACCTCTCCTCCTCCTTCAAGACACTCCTTAAAACTTACCTCTTTGACCAAGCTTTTGATCACCTGCACTAATTTCTACTTATGCGGTTCGGTGTCAAATTTTTATCACATAATACTTCCGTGAGGCGCCTTGGGACGTATTAGTACGTTAAAGACGCTATATAAATACAAGTTGTTATTGTTGAAGCACCTTGGGATATTTTACTACATTAAAGGCACTATATAAATCTAAGTTGGTGAATGTAAAAGAATATGGGGAAATTAATTACAGCAGATAGCTCCAGTTAAGGAGCCAATGCCAGACCATGCACAGTTCCTTCTATGCTGGAATTCCTATGATTAACCAGCCGTAATATTCTGATTTACCATGTCTTCTCGATCAGTTTGGACGAAGATGTGGTTTATTTTAAGTGAAGCTTAAAGTAGAAAGCAATAACCTAAACATCATTCCTGCTAAACAAGGTCACCAGTAGCAGCTCTATACTTTCTATTTCACTTAAAAAAAAACCACATCTTATCAGAAGAAACAAACAAGACTCATTGTTTTTTTCTTAAATACTTTTTTTTTTAAGTGTTTGATAATTCCGGTCCGAACAGAAGCACATGCTCAGATTTTTCTTACTACACAGGGAAGTGTTTAGAATATAGAGCAATCCACAAGCCATCTAAAACAGTGAACACACAGCAAGCACGTGTTGGACAGAACTCACACTTCCGTGACGTGGTTCTGTGAGGCGTGCAGCTTCGAAGTTGGTCATTAGCTTTGTGGCGTATAAAACACGATAACCTTTTCTTAAATTAAATTAATGACTGTAATTAACCAATGACTCACTAAAATGGCAAGATAATCATCACATAATCTTGGTCATCACTGGTCTCAGTCCTTTTTGGTCTCTGCTTTGAGGTTTGAAGCTCCCCCTTGGCTCAGTGGATAAGTGCACCACTAGGGTGTGGTACTGAATTCTGCAGACCAAGAAAGTCCCAGGCTTGAATGATAAGTCAGCGCTTGTACCTGATTTTAGCCACGGCATCAACAGGGCAAGAGGAAAAATAAAAGGTTCTCTACTCCCGAGCATTAGCCAACGGTCTGTGCTGGAAAGTGTGCACATCAGGTTAGGATATTGGATTTGGTCGTGATGCTTTTCACAGTTAAATAGCCTGTCGACACTCAATGTCTGGACTGCATTTGATGGTTGGCTACTTGGAAAAAGTACTGAAGGGTTGATCGTAATTCTACCCCTCAAGGTGGAAAACAAAGCTGGTCATAGCTTGGCTTCGACAACCATTTTGTGCAGAATTATTAGTCCTGTAAGAATTTTCCTGCCAGTTAAAATCGAGACAAGCAAGTTCACCATTCAAATTCACGGCAGGGAATGTTATAAGGACTTGCATTTTTATTGCCTTTCATATCCTCAGTATGTCCCAAAATATTCCTCAACCAATACCAATTACTTCAAAAAAATGTAGTCACTGTTACGTAGGCAAACGCAACAGCCAGTGTGTACACAGCAAGATCCCACAAATTGTAAATGAGACGAACAACCAGCTGATCTGCTTTGATTGTGGTGGTTGAGGAATAGACATTGCCCAGGACACCGAAAACTCCCATACTTTGGCTGGATGGTACCATAAGATCCACGTGAAAGGCCGAGAGCCTAACATCTCTATCGGAGAATTCACACCCTTAGTAGTGCACTGAAATTGTAGACCTGATTATATGTTCAAGTCCTGCAGTGGGACTAGAACCCACAACCTTTAGACTATAGAGTTGAGATTGCGACCACTGAGAAACTGACAATAAAATTTTATTTTCTTAAAGCACAGAGCAGTGTAAAATCAAACATGAGAGATAGTTGTGTGAAGTCATTGCAATTTAAAAGGTATCAGCTGTGGCTCAGTTGGTAGCACTCTCGGCCGAGTCAGAAGGTTGTGGGCTCAAGTCCCACTCCACAAACTTGTGCGCAAAATCTAGGCCGGCATTTCAGTGCAGTACTGAGGGAGTCAGAGATGCTGTCTGCCCTCTCAAAGAATAAGCAAGCGAGTTCTCTCTGGTGTCCTGTCGCCCAACCAACATCAATTTTTTTTAAAACTTCTGGTCATTATCTCATTGCTGTTTGTGAGAGCTTGCTGTTCGCAATATGGCTGCCGTGTTTCTTACATTACAACAGTGACTACACTTCAAAGTACTTCATTGGCTTTCAACCATCCTGAGTTTATGAAAGGCAATATATAAAAGCAAGTATTTCTTTTCAAATAGTATTACAAAGCAAATCATTCAAATTAAAAATGTTTTTTAATTCAAATTAACAAATGTATTTTCATTCATTGTTTAATACTGTTGATTAATGTTCAGAAATAATTCAACCAATCTAAAATTATGTGGATAATTGGTTCAAACTGCCCACCTGGGGAGAGGTCCAAAGTGCTTTCAGACTCTCACTTTTAAGCACCTCATTAAAAAGGTGTAGATCGGCGTCTCCAAGGTGCTTTGAGAATCCTCATAGATAAATCCCAGAGTTTGTTGCTAATGTCCAACTAGTGACCCTACTTCCTGCCTAATCGAAAATTGGACAGGAACTGGGACCACGACTTGACATATCGGGCTTGGCTGTGACCCTCTCCAAAAACTGGACAACCCTAATTTAATTTAGTGCCAGTAATGACTGTCAAGGGAAGACCTTTGCTGCCCTCTGTCTGAAGTGCATTCAAACCTGCACTCTAAAGGAAAGAAAAAACAGTCCACTAAAAATTAAGTTAATTATTTTTTCTCTGAATAATAAACATCAAGAAGCGAAAAAAGACTACAGGTTCTAGATGCTGGTACGATCTGACATTCTTAATGTTAAGAAACATATTTTTTCAAAGATAGTCAACTAAAATTAAATGGTGCTCAATTTGTAAAAGTACAGTTTTAATAAAATATGAAACATTTCTCAGAACAGGAAAAAGCCTAGGCCGAAAACACATTTCCCCCATTTTAATAAGTCAACCTCACCATCTGTTATCACTAAGCCTCGTCTCTCCGTAAACACATGTAACAGTCTTTGTCCTATTTACATGGTCTGCTTCAACAGTCTGCGCTGGTAACTTATTGAAAAAATTCCCTTTTTTTAAAAAAAAAAGCTCAACAGTCTTTATCCCCTTGGACAAGCGAGTGCTGGGCCTGTTGACTGCTCATGTTTGAAGCCAGTGGTGATGCAAATAATGGCATCTCTGCATTACGCAAATTTTTCTAAAATCACATAGGATAATTACAACAGAGACAGGCAGCTCGGCCCAACTAGTCCCCCTCCTCACTGAACGCAGCCTCAGCGCTTAATAACAGGAACATTGGCTCAATGCGGAAACATTTGCCAATCAGCGTGCCCTTAGGTTTAAAGGTAACCACTGATGATGGGACTGTAAATAAGTTTGGTCATAGGGTAGGAGGCGATGTGAAAGACCGGAAATTAACTTAATAGTGGGCAGCTTTGCTCAGAGTGTGCAAGCAGCAACGTTCAGGTTATGCACAGGTTACACAGGGGAAGTAATTTGAAATTATTCCAGAAAATGGATACCACTCTTTGAAGCACTAAGTGCAGAATTACATATTATGGTCTCAAATCAATATTTAACTACAATTACAGACCAATTTAATTAATAAGCTACAAGAACATTTAAGAGGGGATGAGAGAAACTATAATCAGCCTTTAAAAGACAATACGAATCCAATCAGCAATTAGCAGAAATCACTTGCAAGACAAGATTGTCCAGAGAACCACTAGACATCATTGAGTAGTGAGATTAGAAGTATCTATAAAATGAATTTCATCCACTCAAGTCGGCAGGCTGATATTACTGTAAACCAGCATGCTGGATTTCTTTCAAAAAGCCAAATGTATTCTTGTACTATAGCAGTAAGGGTGGCTGTTGTCTCACAGAGTACAGGGAGCAGATCCAAAAACTGCAAGAACCCAATTCCTCCCACACTGATCAAATGTACCTGATTTGTAATGTGTGACTTAATACTGTGGTTTAATTTCCAGGTGTATTTTGTTATACAATGTACTGTTAAAATTCAGACGGTTACAGGAAAACAAAAACAAGCCAAACAAATGTTTCATACGTGAATGGGAGTCAGCATCGGGTGAAATTACACACATTTTTAAAAAATAAGCCCGACACTTAACTAAAACACTCACTCCCTCCAAGTCCACCTTCGCTCTTCCATACATAAGCAATCTAGTTTCTCCCTTCCTTAGAATCCAACTTCTTCTTAAATGAGCGTAGGGTTTTTAACACCACTCCCCGACCTAAATTCCATTCCGTGCATTGATCACTCATTCCTGCAACCAGTCCTACATTTATCTTTTCAAGCCTGCAGACCCCAGGTAGAATCAAAGGCCACGGTAGCCAACATGCACTTTGAAGATAGGATAGAATGGTCATCTCCTCCATTTGTGACTAACTTTGACTGCTACTTCTTGAACAATTTCAGACAATGTGGCCTGGGGAGTTAAAGCTCCCCTGTACATTGAGAACTAGGTTTAAAAAGTAGAGCTTATTGTTGTAGATAATTTATCTGTATTAAAAAGAAAGGTCAAAAAAGACTGTCTTGATAACTTAATTTACTCAATGGGGCAATATGGGGGAATTAATATTTGAAAATATTAAGACTATGTCCCAAACTCAGTGGGGACTTCCAGTGACATCATATGGGACAGTCATACCCAAACTCAGAAAAGAATTCTTGTGCAAACCTGCAAACACAAAGCAACATCCTAGATTCTACACTATTCAAAAGATATAGATGAACATCAGCATCTGGTCTTTTACACCAAGGTACAGTGGCTCTCCAGCAGAGTGCTCACGTGTCAGTGTTGCTTAGATGATGATGTGAAGACCTTTTGGAGTCAGCAAAGCTCCAGTGTCGAGCAGCTTGGATGCATGCGAGACTCGAGTGGCCAACCTAGTTGTTATGTTAGAATAGAGCACGTCAAGAACCAAATAACAGCACCATTTCCCCCTCAGACACGATCACAGCATTCAAGGGTCTCAACTTTTGTAAACAGCTGGAAGATGGCAAGCTTAGCCTTCAACACATTGGGACACTTTCAATAGAAAGATGATCTTCCCCTCAATACTTCCCTATCAATGAGAAGCATGGCACCGTTACATTAAAGAAAATGTGAACTTTTAAAAATTTAATGGTGCCAATAATTTTGAGTTAAGCAACCAACTCAACTGCTTGCATTAAATTAACAGATAATAAATGTCTAAAAATTCCTTTCTTGGTTATATATTGTGCAGCAGGCTATTGAGAGTTTATAAGTGGTAAGTCACAAGAAAAATATCCTTTACAGATACCTCCGAGAGTATTAACCAATAGGTTTGAAAGACTCTTGCACCTCCCGTGAGTCAATTGATAAATGCCAGACTATGCTGGTACAAACTCCTATCTATAAAAGTCTAGGTAAAGAGTATTCAGGAGCCCTGTCTGGGCAATGTTTAGCTGCCACTTTCACAAGTTAATTTCAGATGAAGAAGGCAATTCTGGCCATCTTAATTCACCCATCCACCAAGAATCACCCCGCAGTGTATCATCCAAATGTTTCTTAAATGATTCCAGGTATTTGCTCCCACGACTTTATCTGGAAGCTTATTTCACAGATTAATCACTCTGTCAAGAAGATTTCCCGATATCAATCATAAATTTACCGTTTCCTACTTTGGACAAGTGTCTCCTTGTTCTCATCCCACAGTTTCATTTAAAGTGATAGTCTGGGTTAACTTTCTCCATGTCCTTAACAATCTTGTACATCTCTGGCAGATCATTTCTCAGACACCTCCTTTCCAAGCCATGAAGCCCAACTCATTCCTGTCTTTCCACATAACTCAAGACCCAGGACACTGGGAGGGGGGTGAAATCAGCCTTGTGCTCTTCTCTGCACTGCCTCCAGCGCTTGAAATGTTTCTCTCGTTTCTTAGCGAGAATTGGACACAGTATTCAATGCAATGAGCACTATATAATTTGATTATTTCCTCCTCTGACTTGTTTGTATGCTATGGTTTTGGTTATGTAGTTGAACATCCTATTGACTTTGTTGATTGCAGATCTGCATTGGTTGGACATGTTTAGCATTAAGTCTACCAAAACTTCTAGATTTCTTTCAACTTACTCTTTAACCATTTTATGTGTTTCATCTCCATGTGTCACATTTGACACATCCACATTAAATATCACTTCCCATTGCTCTGCCCACTTACATATCTTGTCCAAATCATGCTGTAATTTCTAAGCTGCCACCTTCAATTCCACTGCCACTCCGAAGTTTGCTATGATCTGCAAAACTGACCACTTTGTATTGAGTTACTGAATCCAGGTCATTGATGCAAATTAGTAGTGGTCCCAGCACCAAGCCCTAAGGTACGCACCCAGTACTTTCCTCTACCCCGACATAACTCCTAACAAGTACTCATTGTTTCTGGCCAGTCTTGGCGGTTCTCAAATGTCAAGATAGAGGGAGAAAGAAAAATACATTATTTGAAAAGTACGTTTTGTAAGAATGCTAGACTGCTTCACCTCAATGGGGATAAGTCGGATTATGATCATTTAAAATAGCTAGACAGTAAATAGAACTCTGCTTAGTTTAACGATCATAATAGGGCAGTGCAGCATTCTGTCACAGGAATAGTTTGCCTTGCAGCACGTGCACAGCGACCGAGAAGAGACAGAAAAACAAAGCAGAACTGTTGACTGAAGTTTATCTGATGGGTTAACTACGCACAAGTAAAGTTGGTTAAGTTTATCTGCTGACTGCATGTCCAGTTTCATTCTATAGAACAAGGAACCTTAAGAGTAACGTGTGTAAGTATCGACCACAACTAAAATTCAAGCGGCCAGCTGCAAGACAGTATTTTCTATGCAAGATGAGGGACTAAGGAGCTAAATCCATATAAACATTGATCAAAATCTAGTTACGAGTCTCATCATAGACAAGATATTTAAAATCTTTACAATTAAAACATGTCTACTTGCTCTTTCACATGAGAAATGTTTCTGCCACATAACCATTACAAAAATAGTAAATTTACAAACTCCGATGAGATCTAGTTTCTGGAACTTGTAACGACCTTATAGGAGATTGATCTTGTTGTACTGTGACCTGCCTCAGTGTTTCATTGCTGCCCTTTGTGTTCAGGAAAGATTAGCCTCGTGAATATTTGACATGCTATTTATCAAAACTTAGTGAAACCCATTTACAACCAGTGCGGAGTCAGAGATTCATTTAATTTGGTTTTGAAGAGTTGGGAAATGCAAGTAATTAAGAAAACATGAGAATATGAGGAGGCTATATGTCCCACGAGGCCTCTTCATATAGGATATAATCTATCCTATCATGGGCCCTCACTCAATCTCTTGAAGGAAAGTCCTGTATAAATATTCCCTGATCTTCAAAGATAATCAAGTAACACTCCAAAGATTTATCCGTCGTCACATGGTTCAATCCTGGCCCGCTATGTTCCAGACAACACCACCACTCTTCCACCACACCCAGCAACAGAGGGACCATTGTGTCTCATGGTGCATTTAATCACCTGAGTCCTAACCTAACCCTACCACTATCAGTTTGATTCCCAGCTAGACATTTGCCTTGCTGCTTTTTGACAAGTGGGTTCGGGCTCAAATGCTTTGGCTGGAACTTAATTCCATACAAATGGAAATAAACACAAATACAAACAAGGAAGAGCTATTTAGGGGAAAGTGACTGGGAGAAAGTAACTGGATAGGGAAGTAGCATCAGTAATTAAGTTTGTTTTATTATTCACAAATATTTAACAGACTGCCTGTTCCCTAATCACGAGAGATTTAAATTACAAAGAGTTTTCAGTCCATTTTAACACTTCCTTCTGTATGCCCATTACATCATCAATGTTTCTTAAATAAATCCAGAGTCCTGGCTCAACCGTTCTCCCTAGCAACCCATTCCAGTTGTTGACCATCCCTGCCCTACAGGAAAATATTACTTTGGGTTTACTGTTTGTGTCTCGTTAATTAACTTGTGCATCTCCAGAAGGTCACCTCCGAGGCAACTCTTCCAGAATGAAGAGCCCCAGCTTGTCAATTCATTCCTCAAAACTTTCCCCCACCCCAGTAGCTGGGATTTGCCTAGTTGCTGACCGGTGCTGTGACTACGGGGACCTTGCGTTTCAGCGAAACTAAAAAATAACTAAACTGCCAGCCTGTGCCAAGTCACTAAAGATGTTAAGAAGACTGGCACCAATACATCAGAGCAGAGACGCTGCAAGGGAATCTCCTTGCTAATATTGCTCTGCTTACTGCGATTGGTGCTGCAATCTGTGCAGATGGGAAGGGGTTTGTACAGATCTCCAGAAGCCTTATACGACAGGATTTTATGAACAATAAAAAAGTCACAAACTAGGGAGATGCTCTGAATACTGATCAGTAACAGGACATATCAAGAGAGTTACCTCTCCAATTGTACCACCAGAGATGATGTTGATCCATTCTCCACTACAATGCATGGGGGGAGGGTGGGCGGTGGAATGAAAAATTCAGTCAGACCGGTTTGCACAAACCCTCTGTTTGCACTCACAGGGAGGAATTCATTTTATTCACATGCAAATAGTGGGCATTTCATGAAAGCGAGACTTAAAATCTTCATACAGCCAGGCCTCGCGACCGATTTCACAGCAACAGAAGCACCGATCGATATGTGACAAACCTGTCAATCGTGCAGCACCACATAGGCCAGACTAGGCTTGGAAATCTCGTCTCTTCCCCCCCCCACCTTGCACCGCCCCCCCTCCCCAAAGAAAAACAGAACATTTGGAAATACAAATTAAAATGAAGACATGGGTGTTTCTTTGGACAACTGTACGCATCCCTGCAAGTTGTAATCTAACTCGCTAATAGTTCAGTCAGTATTTTCATATGAAAGTGCTGTGAAGGGACAGAACACAACCTAGTGTATGATGACTATGCATCATCCCCAAACACGTCATTCTGTTTGCGCTTCATGTTCTCGAAGTCAAAGTCTGTGCCCGTCATTCGCTTGTAGATACTTTTTATGTCGTCGCAAGTGGTCTCAAAGTGGGTGGTGGCATCATAGGAAGTAGAGATAAAAATCTGCAAGCAAAAGTCAAAGAAATCATTTAGAGAAGGCATTCTTTGTTATTCCCCTTCCCTCTGCTCGTTATTTTTATTTAAAAATAAAAGGAGTTATATTCCTGCCTCGTGTGCCAAGTCTTCAAACTCACATGACCAGGCAGCAAGCTGCTGCTATGGCTCGTGAGCCAACTGAGAGGAGATGTGCAAGAGTAACACAAATGTGTCTCTCCCCAAGGATAGGCCTGGCCCCCTGGTCAACAGTTCCTCCAGCCAAGACCAGAAACTGCTGCTGCCAAGTTTACCTCAGCAACAACTAATTCATAGTTAATGTTAAATCTCTCTCAAAAAATGTTTTATATATTTTTTTTATTTATTTGTTTACGGATATGGGCTTCGCTGGCCAGGCCGGCATTTATTGCCCATCCCCAATTGTCCTTGAGAAAGTGGTGGTGAGCAGCCTTCTTGAACCCCGGCCGTCCATGTGGTGAAGGTACTCCCACTGCACTGACTTTGTCGCAGTGGTTTGATACAACTGACTGGCTTGCTTGGGCCATTTCAGAGGGCAGTTAAGAGTCAACCACATTGCTGTGGGTCTGGAGTCACATAGGCCAGACCGGGTAAGGACAACAGGTTTCCTTCCCTAAAAAGGACATTAGTGAACCAGTTGGGTTTTTAATGACAATCTGGTAGTTTCATGGTCACCATTACTGACACTAGCTTTTTAATTCCAGATTTAAAAAAATTAACTGAATTTAAATTCCCCAGCTGCCGAGATGGGATTTGAACTCGTGTCTCTGGATTATTATTCCAGGATTACTCATCATCATCATTATATGCGGTCCCTCTAACGAGGATGACTTGCTTCCACATGAGTTCACAGATGTTTCAATGAAGGACCCGATGTTCCAGTCCCAAACTCCAATTGAGAGGGTGGAAGATGTCTGTGCGTGGATTTTTAAATTTTTTTTTTTTAAACGTTGTACATTAGCCACCACACGGGCTCGACGGAGCTAGGCCTTTATCCAGTGGCAAGGGTTGAACCAGGATGACTGGAGACCTGCTCTGCTGTACGAACATAGCGCACACACATATCGCAGTGTGGACAGGTCCGTGCTGCACCTGGGCCCTCAGCTCTTCTGGGCCCGTACCCTCATTTGCCACACCTTCGCCCACGATGTTCCAGGGCCCCGCGCTCCAGCTCTATTTATAGCCCTGACCTGCGGTGGTGTTTTCACACAGGTCAGGGCGGCCCACAATGTTCCAGCCAGGATTACTAGTCCAGTATCATAACTACTATGATACCATACCCAATTTGTCAAGCCTTTTCTTCAAATCTGTAGGGGGATTTACAAACTGCATAAACCTGGGTTAGTTCACATGTCTGCAAGTTAATTAAAATCAGTTTCACAGGTACTGAGCAATCTTTCCATCACAAGAAAAGTTTCAACATCTTGGACATTGCAGGGGGGCAGCAACTATGTTTTGCTTCGATTTAATATCTTACTGCTGCTGTAATTCGAAGCAAATTATTGCATCCATCAATATGGATGAATGATGAACTCAGTTGCAAAGTCAAAGTGACTTGAATGGGGTTGTCAGTTGTCCCCGTGAATATGGCACATTTCAAGGTTTATAAAACCCTTGTTGACAACCTCTTCCTACATATTCCAACTGAGAGCATGAATTTATCGAGAAGGAAGGTACAGGGCAGAATCTGCAACTCACAGCTTTGTGCCACAGGATACCAGCACACCAATATCCTGTGCTACTTGCTAATCAATGCAATTTATCCACCTGTTACATTGTTATTATTAAAAGCAGGTGGCCAGTTATCTCAGTGACTTCTCAAGTGGGTGGTTTGAACAGCCTCGTGCTGGCGTGTAGGTTTTCATGGGGTGTAAGTAATGAAAGAGCTGTATGGTTGTGTACCATGGTTAAGCTGTTCTTTGTGAAGGGGGTGGTGATCACCATAGCAGATTAGCGGCAAGGCTGGGATGAAAGAGTGGCGAGAGATTGTAGAGCGACGTGATCGGGGCCCAGGAGAGGCGTGAGTTCAGGGGCCAGAAGAGACGAGGGCCCAGCGGTAGCATGGGCCAGCCCACACTGCGATATGTGTGCACACTAGGTCCGTGCAGCTGGTCTCCAGTTGTCTTGGTCAATCCTTGCCATTGGACCAAGACCTAGCTCTGTCATGCCTGTGTGGTGGCTGGTGTGCAATGGCCACCACACGTTAAAAAATCCATGCACAGGCATCTTCCTCCCTTCAACATGTAGTTTGGGACCTGGAATATCAGGTCCTTCATTGAAACACCTGTGAACTCATCACTTTTTGATGTGGAAGCAAATCATCCTCAATATGAGGGACCACCTAAGAGAGAGGGGGTTCTAGTTCCAAGATTGACACTCAGATTTGCCTGCCTCAGCTGAATGATTTTTGTTGGATCTTGGCTGGGGTGCAATGTCCAAATCTTCTTGGTAGCGGGGGAAAATCGGACACCATCTGTTTCATGGTCAGTTACAGATGCGTCGTCAGCCTGCTTGCTCGTGGAGCAGCACCAGTGACAGTTGTGGAGAAGTCTGCAGCCTCATCCAGCCTGTTGTTTTAACTCTAGGATGTTTCACAGAGGGTTAGGAACAAAGGCTATAGAGCCCCATCGATTAGAAACAGCTTCAATGACGACTTCAGACATACGCACTTAGATTTTTCGACTTTAATGTCAATGGCCACCCATTTAAAATGGATGGGTTCCGGTCAGCAATATGATCAGAAATGCTAGGCCATGGAGTTCCAGCATATTCCTCGTTTGACAAATTTGTAACGGCAACTCGTGTAAAATTCAATGCACGCTTTGAATGAACCAAATGTCACTTATGTAATTGTCAGCCCCCTACCTGACTTGTTTTTCCATCATCTGTTGGTTGGTACAAGTCACTGATTGAAACAAATCTGGAATAGCAGGTAAAACTCAAGTTAGAGGTTTTCGATATCTGATTAAATAAGAAAACGTTAGGTTACCAAAATCAACGAGATGGATTTCAGCATCTGGTAAAGTGGACAATTACTACCCCCATTGCAAAAGTACACAGAATTTTGTGGTGATTCATTAGTCTGAGCGTCGTGCTTGTCTATGTATGAAGCCCACCACCACTGCACTGAATCCAATTGAGACATCAATTAACGGAACAGAAACACAACTTGTAATGGACAGGATTACATAGAGGTACACAACCGTATAGAAAATGGTGAATCCAGAACTATTTAAATTCAACTCACAAAAGGACATGGGGGGGGGGGCACAGGTTGAAATTGGCAAAAGGAAGTCCAACAACATGGTTTACATTTGGGGGGTGGGCGGGCGGAAAGAGAGAGAGAGAGAACACATGCCAAATGGCCTACTGTGTAGGGCAGTAGGGTCAAAACCCTTGGATCCCTTTAAGAAACAACAGGATACTGTGACCAGGAGTGGGTGGAGGTGAACGAGGGAACTGTAGGCTCTTCCTCGATGGATGTGCTAGGATGGGCCAAATGCCACTTCTCATCGATAACTATTCAACAAATCATGTGATTAAGCAAAATGTCCTGCGTTTGTTCTTCCTCACCCGACTTGGGGTTTCCCCAGGTTGAGCAACGCCTATCCCCGGGTCTCCAGCAGCATCAGGACCTTGGTGAGGCCTCACCTGGAATATTGTGTTCAGTTTTGGTCTCCTAATCTGAGGAAGGACGTTCTGGTTATTGAGGGAGTGCAGCGAAGGTTCACCAGACTGGTTCCCGGGTTGGCTGGTCTGACATATGAGGAAAGACTGGATCGAATGGGCCTGTATTCACTGGAGTTTAGAAGACTGAGGGGGGATCTCATAGAAACATAAAATTCTGACGGGACTGGACAGGTTAGATGCAGGAAGAATGTCCCCGATGTTGGGGAAGTCCAGAACCAGGGGACGCAGTCTAAGGATAAGGGGTAAGCCATTTAGGACTGAGATGAGGAGAAACTTCTTCACTCAGAGTTGTTAACCTGTGGAATTCCCTACGGCAGAGTGTTGTGTTGTTGATGCCAGTTCATTGGATATATTCAAGAGAGCGTTAGATATGGCCCTTACGGCTAAAGGGATCAAGGGGTATGGAGAGAAAGCAGGAAAGAGGTACGGAGGTGAACGATCAGCCATGATCTTATTGAATGGTGGTCAGGCTCGAAGAGCTGATTGGCTTACTCCTGCATCTATTTTCTATCTCTCCACTCAGTGGTGTGAAGAGCCTTCAGAAGACACTTCGATTTTCCTTCCCTCACTGTGGAGGCACCTGGCTTCTTCTCGGCACTTCTCAATAATGCCGTCAAGATCAGTAATTCAGCAAAGTACAAATACACAAATCACAATGTAGCAACACAGGTCACTGGTAGCCAGACTTAGTGTTTTTTTTTTTAAAAAGGTGATAACTTTTGTTTCTGACTAGTGCTCACCTAACCCAAGCAAACCAAGCTTGAGGGTTTATTTCTAGAGGGATAGAATTGAAAAGTAGTGAAGTTATGCTAAACTTGTATCGAAACTTGGTTAGACCACACTTGGAGTACTGCGTACAATTCTGGTCACCATATTATAAAAATGATATTAAAGGCACTGGAGAGGGTGCAGCGAAGATTTACAAGGATGATACCTGCGAGAGTATATTCGTCAGGAAAGATGAACAGACTGGGTCTTTTTTCTCTTGAAAAAAGGCTGAGGGGTGATCTAATAGAGGACTTTCAAATTATGAAAGGTTTTGATAGAGTGGTTACGAAGAGAATGTTCCCACTTGTGAGGAAGAGCATAACTGGAGGCCAGCAATACAAGATAATTACCAAGAAATCCAAAAGGGAATTCAGAAGAATCTTTACGCAGAGTGGTGAGAATGTGGAACTCGCTACCACAGGGAGTGGTTGAAGCAAATAGTGTCGATGCATTTAAGGGGCAGTTAGAGATGCATAGGAGGGAGAAGGGGATAGAGTTAGTTGACGAAAGACGGGAGGAGGCTCGAGTGGAGCATAAACCCCGGCATGGACCGAATTTCGTGTTTCTGTGCTGTACGTAAGGGGATAAAAAATGGTCACTAAAGTGGACACTGAAGGTAGTGAATTGATCTGACACATGGTCCAGATTGTATGTAAAACTCACTTATGTATGTATGGGAAGCTATGCAGAAAAGCTTGATGGTTAATGAACCATCTGTTGTATTAACCTTAGTACAAACTCATTGGGCTAGCTTTTCCATGATTTTGGCACGCATAATGCCCACTTAACATCCATTTTAACGCTGAAATGAGGTGTTACGCCCAGTAGCCACAAAATGGAAACTGACACCCATTTTTTGGACACTTATCACCGAGCATTACTTTCAGCATGTACATAACACCAGGAAAAAATACCGCCCGCCCACTTTTTTTTGTCATAAAGATCACATTTGCCGAAACTAATGCCCAGTATATCGACCAACGTCACTTTCACCACCTCACACACATCTCGCCCACAATACTGCTCGCCAAAAACACCACTCTGAAAAAGTGGAATTGTTCTGTATTAATCAGAGTGGTGTGGACGGCATTTTTCAAATCGCAGGTCGCTTCATTGAAAAGGCTGCTTCAACTTCGGGGGAGTTTGGATTGGCTCAGATGAAGTGACCATCTGAACAGACATCTTTTCATACTGTGGATGATTGGGTTTTACTGTGGGTGTCTTTTAGCGTAGAAATTTATTGCTTGTGAACAATCAGCATTATACTTTTATTGAAATGGGGCCAGCCATTTCTCAGCCTGCATCAATTACTACGCAGATGCTGCAGAGTGCAAATGGCACAACGTCTAATCCACAGCATTATGTGCCCAATCTAAGATGTGCCAGACTGAGGAGGATGTCCAGACCATACACATCCCACACTTAGAGAGAAGCGGTCTTACCTCGACGTATCCGAGAACACCTGCCTTCGGAGACTGCGCTTCCAGAAAGTGGTGATCAGTGAAATATGCCATCTCATCAGGGCAGATCTGCAGCCTGCCAGCACCTTCAGGACATCACCGTCCGTCGAGGTCATGGTCACCGTGGCACTGTCATTCTACGCGTCACGTTCCTTTCGGATCTCCCTGGTCGACATTTCCCCTCTGTCTCACCATGCCACACATTGCTGCATTAGACAGGTCACGGAGGCCTGTACGCATGTAGGATGGACTTTATCAGCTTCCCCATGACCACGGAGGCTCAGATTGACAAGGCTGGAGCATTCTAAGGCATTGCTAAGTTCCCCAAGGTGCAGGGAGGAATACAGTGTACTCACATCGCCATGCGGGCACCTTCTCAGGACCCAGAGATTTTTCGCAACATAAAAGGATTTCACTTCCTGAAGGTCCAACTAGTTGTCGACCACAACCAGATAATCATGGTAGTGAATGCCAAATGTCCGGGCAGCTTCGATGAGGCTCGCATCCTGCGTGAGAGCGCTGTCTTGACATGTTTTCCAGTCAGCTACAAGGGCAATGCTGGATGCTTGGTAACAAATGATATGCCTAGACATCTGGCTGATGACCCCTCTGCTTGACATCCACATCAAGGCCGAGAAGCGATACAAGAGCCACAGAGCCACACGCAATGTGGTCCAGAAAACAATTAGTGTAAATAAGCAGCGCTTTAGATGCCTGGAGCACTCAGGAGGGGAACTACAATACAACCCTGAGCAAGTAGCTCAATTCATGGTCGTGTGCTCCATGCTGCACATCCTGGCTATCAGGAGGGGACAAGAATTGCCAGGAGGGACTGATAGTCCACCTCAGGAGAGAGAGGAAGAGGAGGACCAAGGGCTGGACGCTGACTTCAGGCCAGACAATCAGGCTGGCTATGCAACCATGCCCACGCCCCCCCTCTAGACTGTAGGAAAGGGCCTGTGGTGGCTACATAGCTGCAAGACTCTTACGTCAGGAGCTCATAAATGAGTGATTTGCCTGAAAGAACGTTGCTGTTATTGACAAAGCTGACACACTTTTGTGTGTGTGCAGCTCAGACATCAATGGTGGGCAGCACCTTGGTGCCAGTTAAAGTTTAAGTTGATTCAAGTTAAGTTTAATTGTACCCTTTCATGTTAAGGAATCACCAGTGTGGAACGGTCCAGCAATCTGAGACAATGCGCAACAAGGTTATGCTGAATAAAAACCATTTAATATGACTGACCATTGATTTGAAATCATAAGTAGCACAGGCAAAAACACCCCACCCCCACCCCACTTTTTCAAACATTGACATCAATCAAATGGTCAACATGTCCAGCAACACAGAACACAAATGCAAACCAGGAAGGTGGCCCCCTCCCCCCATACCTTACAACAAATTGCATACACCAAGATGGAGATATAACAAAGCCATCACCTGCGGACATGCACCTCACTTTCCTTCCCACCTCCCTTTCTTCTCCCCACCTCTACCCCTTCCCCCTCCTCGCTCCACGTCGCCTGGCCGAGGAGCTCCTTAGACGGTGCGACATTGGGGGGGGAATGAAGACAAAACCGGTGGTTGCACGGGTACGGGGGTCATAGAGGTGGAAATATTCTCCACGCCAGAAGCAGGATCTTGCTCCTGCCCCTCTCATTGGCACTGCAGGTGCGGAACCCAGGGGAGGAGTGCCGCGCCGGGACCACTGGGAGACCTGTGCCAGCAGTGTTCCTGGCTATCGCCTCCAGGGCCTCCGCCATCCGCGGAATGTACTCCGTCATGGTGCCGGAGATGCTGGCCAGCTGTCGGGATATGCGCCCCCCCCCGGCCACCATGCATTTAGGATCTGGTCATCTATGTCTACAGTTTTCCTGGACAACTTTACCATCTCTCTGCTCTCATCTGGCACTCGTGGAGCAGACCTGCCGTGTCCACGAAACCTCCGCAGGGTTGGTGCCATCCCGGGGACAAATGGGGTGCCCTGTGGCGAGATACTTGGGCCCAGTACCTCCAGAGTGGAGGCGGGAATGGCCGGAGGAGCACTCGATGTGCTTGGGGTGGAATGCCTTCTGGAACATGGCGATGCAGATTCCTCAAAGTCCGTGCTCTTATCCGTAGAGAACAGACCCAGCTGATTGACGGGCGAGAATCAGACCTCCTCAGCACCAGATGTAGGATTGTCTGCAGAGTCTGGCCCCGCGCCCCCACCTTCTGGCCTCTGTGGTCTTGCCTTGGGATGTGCTGCTGGCTGAGCTGCAAAATGCAAATGAGGTTATTAGAGGAGAAGGGGGTGCTAGGGTTACAAGGCGAGTCCAGTGCTACACACAGCATATGCACGACAAAAGCACCACCGCTATCAAAATCATCACAGACATCACATTTCATGACCATCAACACATTCTGCATTGCAATGATTCTCTTGAGGCCAGCATTATTTAGAGGACACTTTTAGCAATCATCTATCATATATTATTGGTCGGATATGAGTGGGTGTGGCATCAATTGACTTTAGATCACGCAATGGTGTATACTTTACTCACGTGGCATCACTTTAGAGTCTGGGTGGCCATTCGGGGGTGCTTCCCCACGAGTGCGAGCACCCGCTCCTCCATCTCAGTGGTGTCGCTGGGGACTGGTGGCCCCTCACCCGTTCGCATCTGCTCGGACCTAATCATCGATAGCTTCTTCTGTAAAAGGTCAACAGGACGACATGGCATGAGATCATTGCGTGATATCATTGCTAGGTATTGTCAGAGACTGATACAACACATAACCGACAGATGTAATCATGATTATTATGATAATTATCATTCTTTACCTAAAGACATGCACCGTGACAGCAGGCTTTGATTACAACATTCCCGGTAAAAGTGAAAGAACTCACATCTGATGATAGTCACCATGACTCTTACAAATCAAGTTATAAAAATACATAAGTACATGTAAATAAATGTAACACTTACTCTTGCGGATCCGACAACATCGTTCCATCGCTTACGGCATTGGTTGCCCTCACGCACCTCGTTGGTCACTGACGAGACCATCTCTGCTATCTCAGCCCATATCTGCTGGTAGGCCTTTGAGGTGGGCTTCCCACACCCTCCCTGTGTCAAATCACCCCAGCATGACTCGATCTCCTGCAGGAGGGATGCATTTGCCTCGTCCGAGAACCTCCTCGCTCTTTTCCGTCCGCCAATATGCTTCTCTCCCAGCTCACCGCTTTCGCCAGCGTCAGTCTCCACAGCATGCTGTGTCCCCTCCTCCTCTCCCTCCATTATAGGCACAAAATTCGGGAAAATATCTGGCTAATTTTTTTTGCACAATTTGCTACAAAGCTCGAAACTCTCCCTCCTTCCTCCCAAAGCAGCCACACCACACCCACACACGCCTTCACTCCCTCTCTCTGTCTCCTCTTATGTGCATGTCATGATGACTCTTGACTTCCTGAATCGCAGGAATCAAGCGTTGCCATGCCATTGCTAAAAACGGCGACACTTTACAGCAGAAGGTCAAAGAAATTTAACACTAACGCCCATTCCATATCGCTCGCTGAAACATCCAATTTTAAAAATGGAGACTAGGGGCTTTGAAAATGGGCGACAAGCCTGCGATCTGAAAACCCATTTTTACCGTCCACGCCAGAAATAACACCCATTTTTGGGCGATCTGCACAAAAGTGTAAAATCTAGCCCATGGAAACTTTCATATTCAGTACAGAATAAAGGACAGTAAAATGTTTGGGAAGATAGATTATAGCAGCAGGGGAAAGGATGGTATTGACTGGTAGTTTTGTCTAGAGTTCTTGGGAGAGGGATAAGGAGGCACCACCCTGGAAAACAAAGTTAATCAACCTGTCATGAGGAACTGAGGTAAAGTTGACACCACTGAATAACACATTCCAGAAGGTTGACATGTGATGGGAGATGGACAGGTGAGGGAGAGCCACTCGGAGCCAGTCTGATAAGGGTCAACAAATCAATATAACTTCGCTGATAGCAGTTGGCCAATCGGTGGTTTTGTAGGAGGGTTGCACACCTCAAACTATAATTGTAATTGTCAAACCTCTGATCGGAGAAGTGTTCATCGGAACCCTTCCCTAGCATGCTTGAATAAACCGGTTAAACCAAGGTTTCGTCTGAGTGATTCCATGGTCGCTGTACGAGAGGGTGGGGTGTCGATTCCTTATATCAGGGAGTCCACCTAAAGGAAGAGAAGTCGTCTTCTTTTTACCCCAACAATTGGCGCTGCGAGCAGGGTCCCGGACGATGTGGCAGCTAGCAATTGCAGTGAGTATGCTTTTTTGTACCACCTGCAGAGCTGTAGCATTGATGGGGAAGGAGGTAATCTGTATAAAGAACTAAAAGGGGGTAATCTGTATAACTAAGTTATAGCGAACCACGGAAGGATGAAAACAGAGGTAGGATAGGTGTATGTCCTAAAGCATGACGGGTGACACGGTAATAACAGCATGGAGCATGGTGGAGGCGTGAGAACACTAGCTGCAAGTTGGGGCCATAAAAGGAGTGGAGGCCCGGGAGCAACGTGGAGGCCATTTCAGGGAGCAGCGCAAACTGGTGCAGGAGGGCGACGGCAGTGAAGAGTGATGTCATCAAGGTCCAGGTCAGTGATTGGAGTGTGGCCAGGTACAGCAGGAGCGGTGAGAGTGTGTGGAGGGATGTGATGGGGCCCAGGAGAGGCGTGAGTTCGGGGCCAGGGGCAGTTCGGGCCAGCCCACACTGCAATATGTATATGCACTAGGCCCGTGCAGCAGAGCATGTCTCCAGTTGTCTTGGATAACCCTTGTCACTGGACCAAGACCGAGCTCTGTCAAGCCTGTGTGGTGGCTGATGTGCAAAAAAAATACACGCACAGGCATCTTCCACCCTTCAGGATGTCGTTTGTGATCTGGAATATTAGGTCCTTCTTTGAAACACTGTGAACCCATCCTTTTTTGGCATGGAACCAAGTCATCCTCGCTTCGAGGGACTGACTATGATGATGATTAACAGGGAGAAGCCTATATTGATTGTGCGCGCCGCAAACAAGGAGGAATACAACTTAAAGGGGTGGTGGGTGCCCAGGATCGTTGGGAAAAAACTGGCCAGTGGGATGAAATGAAGACCGGGGGTGTCTCTGAGATATGGACCAGAAGGGTCTCGAGTATAAATGCTAGCAGGAATGTGAAAATAATCAAAAAAAACTTACGAGTTAAAAACCAACACAGAAGCTGCAGTTTTTGTGCCGAGAAAGAGAAAACAAAAATGTTTAACGATGGACTGGAGGAAGGCCATCAAAAGATTATTAAATTAGGATTCAAAGGGAAGGGGGAAGACAATGAGTCTGTTTGTTTGTTCTAGCTCCCCCACTTTTCGGATATGGAGTGGTGTTAAAATGTTCATTGTGCACCTGGAATTGAATTAGATTTTAAGTTAGAAACGCAGATGCAGAGTTAATTGGATTATTTACGGAAAATTAAATGCACAAAGAACAAGTTGTTTACCAAAAGATAAAATCTCAACCTTGAAGCTAGAGTTGCTAAAAGAAACACAAATTGAACATTTAATTGGAGTAAAAAAAATTGTGATTGTCTTATGCAGTTTAAATTAACAAAGGAAAATGACATAGCCAATATAAAATAGCATCCAGTAGGTTATGAAAAAGATAATTGATTTAATTGGATTATTGAAGGTAATTAACCAATGAAAACCGGACTTCCATTGTGGCCACGGTGAAATTCCGGTTCCCTTTCAAAGTATGAATATGAAACCTTCACCACATTGGAAATGAGATAAAAGACACTCTATGTTGATAATGATTTTAAATTATGGGAAATTCTACTTCAGTAAAGGAGATTTAAATTTCGGGTTTGAAAACCTTTTTAAAATGGATGCCATATTCTGATATCGGGAAAGGTTTTAAAAAATAAATTACGCGAAGTCACGTAATGACGTCAGGCCTTCATGCAAACCTGCAAAGGAGTTAACCCTTTCCACTGACAGCTGTTTTGTTTAGTTCACCAAACAACTTTAGCAACGCTGCATGGAATTAAAAAAATTAATGGACATTATTAATTTGGATTTCTTAATTTGAAGTGAATATTTTCCCACGTGCCAGAAGGAAAATAAAATTACAACGGTTATAAAAATGTTTTTAAATAAAGAGTGAAGTAACATATCTAGAATACTTCATAACACAAGGTAAAACAAATGCCCAAAGACAAAAAGGAGGCTATTAGATCGATACCAAAGCCAGGGACGAGGGCTATTCAACTACTGCCGAAATTTTATCCCCGAATATGCAGAGATGGCCTAACCTATACAGGACCTGGCCAAGAGCCAGTGGACTGAGGCCCTGATCAGGATACGGCGTTTGTAAAGTTAAAACAGGCTCTCAAGTGCTCCAGCCCTGGGATTACCCGACCAGAATCTATACATACCACAGTAACGATCATAATATGGCAGTGACTCAATTACAGGGGGACAGACATAGGCCAGTGGCATAGTAATATCGGGACAAGTTATCCTACATACCCAGCATACCTTAGTAGAAGTGCTTAACACAGGAAGGCTAAAAATGGTATCTGACATACAAAGGGCTAGGTGGGAAGCAATGCTCTTACCCCCCCCCCCCCAACGGGATTATAACAATAAAAGACAACTGTAACAACTCTGCAGGGTGGATCGTTACACAGGGAGAGGAGCATCAGTGTTGCCTGACAGGAGAAATGCAGGAAGTAGTCAGGCTAGTGAAACCCTGTTTGAGGAGGCAGACATGGATCTATACGTAGATGGGTCCCGGTGCAATATCAACGGAACAGCACGGACGGGATGGGCAGTGGTAGATAGCAGCGGACAGGTTAGAAAGGTAGGACGGCTAGAAGGGGGCCTATCGGCTCGAGTGGCTGAATTGGTGGCTCTCACCGAGGCTTGAGGATGGCTAAGGGAAAAAAAGTAAACATCTATACTGACAGTCGGTATGCTTTTGGAGTAGTGTATGATTGTTAAGAAATTAGTGGAAGCCTCCCTCCTATCCCAAGAGTGTGCGATGGGCAGACGAGGCAGCCAAGGGAATGGCGGAGACAGGTACACTGGCCGGGGAAGCCCATGTACATCAGGCCTGAGGAAGGAAACATGCTTAGGGTACAGGGAGAAGCCACTCCACAGGAAAAGGATGGGTGGAAGCAGAGAGGAGCCCAACAAGGGGCCGAAGGGGTATGGAGGAAAGATAAGAATTTGGACCATGGGTATGTCCATAAAGGAGAACCAACATGGTAAGCTCGATGTCCAGGTGGTGGTGGTGGAACAGAATGGGTAGAGATATAGAGAACCACTGTAGAAGATGCGTGCCATGCACAAAATACAACCCAGGGGGAAAATAAAGGTCAGAATGGGACATCAGCCCCCACCGAAACTTATATAGATTTTACTGGACTGTTACCCAGCAACAAGGGGAAGACATACTGCCTAGTTATAATACCTAGAGGGGGAATGCCACTACAGCTGGACTCAGATCAAGGTACACACTTCACAGGGAAGATCGAAGAGACTGGAACGGGATGGGTAGACAGGTTACCCAGAGTACTGATGAAACTCAGGGCAACCCCTAGTCAGACGACAGGACTGACACCCTTTGAACTAATGACCGAAAGGGCTATGAGACTGCCAGAAGTCTTGGTTACAGGAAGCGAGGACATAAGACCTTAGATAGGATACAGAGGTTTGTGATGGAACTCTGTAAGCAGTTAATGACTTAAAAGCATCGGCTAGAGATTAACAAGTAATCAAGGACTTAAAGAACGACACTAAAGAACAGAAGATCCAAATACCCCAAGTAGGCAGTCAGGTGATGGTGAGAATGGTAAGCGACACATGCGCCTGCGTCGTTATCTGCAAGTGGAAACACTGGACCCAGTTGAAAAATGTAGTCACTAACTAACTGGTTACGACCGGGAAATATTGTTTTTTGCAGGATTCTGGTGCTCATGGGAACAACGTGGGGTAACTAATCCTCATATCAAGGACAACAGGCTGATGGACTCGGGCGACATTGGTTGTGATAAAGAATCAAAAACGCTGATGGTGACGGACAGAGCAACAGTAGACTTAAATAACGGGCATAAAACAACGTAACGAGAAAACGAAACAACATTGGGGATGGGTCAGTAATACGGGACCAATAATTAGTGCGAATAAGACCACGGTGTGTTTTATAACTAGGAGTGGGGGACAAGAATGCTGCACCCGGGGGAAGAGGGTGCAGATTTCACTCAATGAATGGGGTTGGAGGGTTATCTCCCACCATAGCCCCACCCACTACTTTAGCAACAGTAAGCACTGCTAGGGCCCCGACCACCACACCCCCACCGTGTCCAACTTTGAACGCTGGGGCAAAAGGGGGATTGGTAATAAGGCAGACCATGGATAAGATACACTTCGGGGTACGTCAGCGAATAATTTAACAGACTTAACCATCCCCAGCTTCTGCGGGTCAAACGAGAAGCCTGTATAAAAACCTGACCCTGCGAGCAAGGCCCTGAATCAAAAACCATGAAGTTTAATATGGAAAGAGGGTCAGGCAAAAAGTGGGACCGGAGAAAAAGAGGGATACTAGAAATGGTAGGCGGGGGATATGCAGCGGGAGTTGCGACGGTAAACACTATAGACCTGCACACGATAGATGATCGGGTCAACGCCCTAACCCGAACCTTACAGGGATTGTTGGAGAGAGAATTGTCACATGTTGAGAGACCACGCCAGAACTAGAGCGGAAAGAAACTTGAGCGGAACCAGACAGACAGAAATAGTTTGTGCAGGGTACAGAGCATGGTTACTCAGTGGTATACAACATAACCTAGAGCAACTTCAAAATGGAAAGGTGCCAGATTGGATATCAATTAATAATAGGTTTTGTACTATCAATACCACAGTATGATGTGACAAAGGGAGATCCCCTATACCAAACAAATAAGATAGAGGATATAAGAAATCAAACTCACGTGCGGTACCATGACAATCCAGATATGTAATTGAAGAGAGCAACAGTACTAAGTCTCAGCATAGATGATTGTTATAACAATAACCAAGTTGCTTTATGTCGAGATCCACTACGAATGATCAAAGACGACTGTGGATATGGCCAAAACCATGAAGTCTAATGTGGAAAGAGGGTCAGGTAAAAAGCGGGACCGGGGAAAAAAGGGATACTAGAAATGGTAGGCGCGGGATACGCTACAGTAAACACTATAGACCTGCACCTGCTAGATGATCAGGTCAACACCCTAACCTGAACCTTACAGGGATTGTTGGATATGGCACCTTGAGTATCACCCCCCTAGCATGGGACTACGAAACTACCGCTTGTTCCACGAGGAAATGGGGAATGGTGTGTGAGCACCACAGCGACTGAAATGCCGGTCACAAATAAGGGAGGAGATACCTCATGCGCCATCAATGGATACGGACTTCTGCTTTAACCCCGCACGTTTAAAGGGATACGTTATAAACCCTGAACTAATGGAAGAAACCATCAATGGGACAATGATAGACACTATCAGAGAAGGGCACGAGAAGGAAAACCAATACCCAAACTGAATGAGGAACAAACCCGACTGGAGCAGTGAACTGAATACAATGAAAGAGAATATCCAAAGCAACAGAGAGAAGACCCCAGATGGGGGAAGATCAGTAAAGATAGAAGAAACAGAGGATACCCCAGGCGGGCCATAATTCGAACACTAGGAAAATGTTGGCTAGATAGCCTTGGTACACAAACTATGCTGGACTCAATGTACTGATTGCAGTGCAAGGGATCATACTGGTCATCTTGCTATTGTTAGCCTGTAAAAGGTGTAACTGACTAAGAGGCAGACCATAGCGCAAACTATAGTTAAATTATTTCCGTGAAGGAGCTTAATGCACGACCACTAGAAGTCTTCATGTGCAGTGTCCTAAAGAGACAAGGTTATGGAGAAGGTTTCCGCTGGCTAGCTCAATACATAGACTGAAGCTGACTTTGGGAAGGAGATCTGTCAAAGGCTGAAGACTCATCTACCAACCTATTGAATAAAGGGAATATAGACAGTCCGACAAAAAGGACTTATCGACCCTTGATGTGAAAGCCAACAGGTAGGTCCTGTAGTTCGGGAAGTAGCGCTACCCAAGTGAAAGGACAACCCTGGAGGCTCATCCATGAGGAATTAACTAGGAAATGGCCTATCTTGGCATTTAGCCAAGGGCCATTATGGGGGATTGTAAGGGGATAAAAAATGGTTACTAAAGTGGATACTGAAGATAGTGAATTGATCTGACACATGGTCCAGATTGTATGTAAAGCACGCTTATCCACTTGCTTGAATGGGTTTTAAGAAGGGGAAGCTACGCAACAAAGTTTGATGGTTAATGAACCATCCGTTGTATTAACCTTAGTACAAAGTCATGGAAACTAACATTCAGTACAGAACCAGGACAGTAAAATGTTTGGGAAGATAGATTATCGCAGCATGGGAACAGGATAGTATTGACTGGTAGTTTTGACTAGAGTTTTTGGAAGAGGGATAAGGAGGCACCACCCTGGAAAACAAAGTTAATCAACACGTCATGAGGCAAAGTTGACACCACTGAATAACACATTCCAGAAGGGTGACGTGTGATGGGAGATGGATAGGTGGGGAAGAACCACTCAGAGCCGGTCTGATAAGGGTCAACAAATCAATGTAACTTCGCTGATAGCAGTAGGCCAATCGGTAGTTTTGTAAGAGGGTCACACAACTCGAAAAATGTATAATTGTAAAACCTCTGATCGGAGAAGTGTTCATCGGAACCCTTCCCTAGCATGCTTGAATAAAAACCGGTTAACCGAGGTTTCGTCTGAGTGATTCCGTGGTCGCTATACGAGAGGGCGGGTGTCGATTCATTATATCAGGGAGTCCACCTAAAGGAAGAGAAGTCTTTTTACCCCAACACGTATATCCTATGTAAAATAGGGGATCGAACCAGCAACCATTCCTCCTTCCCCCATGGTGCCTCCTTTGGGTGTCTGGAAATGCATTGACCGAAAAGAACAATATGATTTGATAAAATTACAAACTGCAATCTGCGTCAAAAAGGTTTTTCTTATACACGTTCTTCATATAAAATGTCATTTCAAGGCACAGATCAGTCACATAACAACCAATTTGGTGTGACTTTGGCAAGTAACTGGAATGCATTAACCCACCTGGTCAACAGTTCTCTACATGGTTCAGCTGGGAAAGAGGACTCGATAGTGGCAACTACCGTAAAACATATCTACATGTGCTGCACCTCATTTTTAGCAAAGAATTATGGAGGCTCACTTCCTGTAGCAAGATTGTAAACTCACTGATAGAGGTTTGTCCACAAACACTTCTGTGGTGTTGCTCACAGCAAGTCAGACAATTACTTCAGGAGAACAGGAGAATTAGTGTATGCAATGTACAATGTATTATTCTGATAATGTAGGGGTCAGCCTGCTTAAGTCCATGTTGCTAAGTAAAAATAGGCACAGGTTAAGCAGAGTTCAATTGTTATTTGGTAAGGGAACTTTACAGCTAGCAAATTGTTTGTCTGTTTCGGTCACAGGACAGAAGAGCTCAGCATCTAGAGAGTGACATCTGGACATACTGGGGGAGCACTTCCGCAGGGGTCACCTAATCTCACACCTTTGGCAGAAACCCTGGAGCAACAACATGAATGACTATTCCTCCTGCATATCCAGTAAGTTACAGCGGAAGAACTCCCACGGAGATTCTACCCCAATGCTGTGGCATTACCCAAGAAAAATCAGGACAAAGTGATTTTCTTTCAAGAGTACGTTACGAACACTCCATCTGGTGATAGCTGCAGGTGTGACTGAATGACAGGTAGCGATACAATGGGAAAATCCCATCAACAGGCCACCTAGAGACGTGACAGAATAATCATAACCAAAGAAGGCGGCGGCAACATAAATGTAGAATTACATACCATTTACTGCACAGAAACAGGCCATTCGGACAAACTGGTCTATGCCGGTATTTATGCTCCACACGAACCTCCTCCCACACTACTTGATCTAACCCAAGCAGCATATCCTTCTATTTCTTTCTCCCTCATGTGCTTATCTAGCTTCCCCTTAAATGCATCTATGCTTTTCACCTCAACTACTCCTTGTGGTAGCGAGTTCCATATTCTCACCACTCTTTGGGTAAATACATTTCTCCTGAAATACTACTGGATTTCTACTTATATTCATGACCCCTGGTTTTGAATTCCCCCACAATTGGAAACATCTCTTTGTCTACCCTATCAACCCCTTCAGAATTTTTAAGACCTCTACCAGGTCACCCCTCAGCCTTCTCTGTTCTAGAGAAAAGATTCACAGCCTGTTCAGTTTTTCCTGATAGGTATAAACTCTCAGTTCCAGTATCAACCTTATACATGTTTTTGCACTCTCTCTCTAGTACCTCTATATCCTTTTAGTAATATGGAGACCAGAACTGTGCACTGTGCTCCAAGTGTGGTCTAACCAAAGTTCTACATTAGTTTAACATAACGTATGTGCTGCTTTTTAATTCTTATTCCTCAAGGAATGAACCAGTGCTTTGTTTGCATTTTTTTAATGCACGGAAAATTTTGCATGTAAAATTTGATGATAGACAATCAAATATAAAAAATAAATCTTCCCCTTTATGAGAGAACTGCATTATTGGCAAAGTGTCATTTATTTAAATTTGAACATGGGGCCTCAATGATTAGCACAAATACCACCTTATAAAATCAATTACTGTGCAAGATGCAGCAGAATTAATAGCAACCCCCTTTACCATAATCCCTCAAATGAAACAGAGGAGTTTAAACAGTGAACAGATTGATGGCGGAACTATTGGGAAGGATTTAGACTTTCCAGTGAAATAAGTGGAGTCACTCGACTGAGGCCATTTCAAAAAGAAAAAAAATTAAATTTTTCTTGGAAACTTTTTCAGTAAGATACTGATGAGGAAGACCATTTGGCCAATCCAAACTCACCCCTCCATCCAGAGTCTACAGACCCTGCCAAAAGCTTCAGACTGTTGCTTAAATGATTCCAGTATTTTTGTCTCCCACTGTCCTGCCTGGAAATCCATTCCACGTTATCACTTTCTGGGAGGAAATGTACCGATGTTAGTCCTGTATTTGCGTTTTGCTGGTATAAGCCTATGCTACAGGCATCCAGTATAATAAAAAGGCTGCACTGTTCTACCTCCCTTAGTCCATCCTATAATCCAGAGACTTTTAAAATCCAAACTCTAATTACTAAAAAATCTAGACTGACGCTCCAGTGCAGTGCTGAGGGAGCACTGCACTGTCGGAGGTGCTGTCTTTCGGATGAGATGTTAAACCGAGGCCCTCTCAGGTGGATGGCACTATTTCGAAAAAGAGCAGAGAAGTTATCGCCAGTGTCCTGGGCAATATTTATCCCTCAATCAATATAACAAAAACACAGATTATCTGGTCATCACATTACTGTTTGTGGGAGCTCGTTTGTGCGCAAACTGACTGCTACGTTTCCCACATCACACTCCAAAAAAGTACTTCATTGGCTGTAAAGTGCTTTGAGACATTCGGTGGTCATGAAAGGCGCTATATAAATTCAAGTCTTTCTTTCTTACTACTACTTGTTTTATTTTGCAGTTTCTCAGATTCCTTCTAATCTTGGCTGCGCCTTGCATGGTGTGACATAGCCTTTCACACTGAATTGTCAAGTAAAAAAAAGTCAGCCAATTTATAATAACACTACTTTCTACTGAGCTGTACCCGAATCCAATAATAAAATCAAGCCAATACAACGTGGCAAGTCTGAGTTACCAGGATATTAAAGGTGCGCCCCTCTGGATTATTTACCCAACCTCGCCTTAAAATCCTCCACCCATCAGTTTCTGCATGGTGCCTCCCTCCCTCAGGTGCATCTGAATCATGCCACCTTAAGTACGCATCAATTTACTTTTAGGTTGAAAGACACATCTCATCACAATGGCACTGGGGGTCCTGCTGATATAAGAGGAGCCCCTAACTGGGAATCATGGCAGCTTTTCTCCAGCTTCCCCCCTCCAAGTCAGTGCCTATGCACAGTCACGTGAAGAAAGCAGCCAGACCTGGTTTCCTGACTCTTTACCCATGTGACCTGCCAGCTCATCAGACATGGTGCAGGGAGTTGCAGCTGCAATCAAGAACAACATACAGTTCCACCCTCACGCTGTCGACTAAAGTCACAAACCAACCACTGGAGACAGAAAATAAATCAAAACAATACCCTCCTTCACAAGCCAGGAGTCAGGACTGTGAGCTGCACAGGCAACAAGCCCAAGGCAATCTAAACGTTCATGACAGATGTTACATTGGCTGTACATCAGTCCCTACAAGTTAGCATTGGTGCAAGTGTTGCAATCCAGCTCTCTCCACCACAACCTCCCCCTCCCACTCCCCAAAGATAGGACATTGTATATACTACGAGCCAAGTTGAGGAGAACAGAGTTCACAAAAAGTATGCACAACATATAGCTCAAAAGTATTGGGATTGGCTCCACCTGAACTGGAATGGGGCAGGTGTCCTAGCAGAAAGGATAAATAGGGTTTTTAATAGGACACAGGAGGGGCGTTATTGAAAAATAAAAGATAAGTAAGGATTGATCATGCTAATAGGGGTATACGACAGACCGCCTAATAGGAGGTGGAGGAAGAAATATGTAAGCAAATGTGTGAAATGAGTAAAGGACATAGAATAATAATCATAGGAGATTTTAACTACCCCCAAAGAAGAGATAGCAAAAAGAGTACAGGAAATGAAGTTTTTAACAACGTATGCGCAGTACTCCTTTCTTACCCAGTATTTAAAAAGCCCAACAGATGGAGCACTGCTGGACCTAGTAATGGGAAATGAACCAGAACAGATAGAGAAGTAAGTGTAGGGGAACATGAAAGCAATAGTGATTACAACATAATAAGATACAAGATATAAATTAGACATAAGACATAAGTTAGACAAAGAAAAGTAATACATTGGAGAAAAAAAGCTGATTTAGGGAAACTAGGGAAAATAAAATGGAAAAATTTACAAACAATCAAAGAAATAGAACAACTGTGGGAAACAGTTAAAAAGATGATTAAGAGTCCAGGGAAAATATATTGCACTAAAAAGCATGAACAAACTAGCCAATAATGATACACCATGGATGAATAAAACCAAAACTGAAATTAAAGTAAAAAGCATACTAAGTACATAAAGATGATGATGACAAATGGGAATATGAAAAGATTAGGAAAGTAAAAAAAAAAATTTAGGAAAGCAAAGAGAAACTACGAAAATAAATTATCTAGGAATATAAAAAGAAATAACAAAAAATTAGGATAGGGCCACTGAGATACACATTAACTCACAGATGATGACTATGAAATGGCAGAAATATTAAATAATTACTTAACAGGGAAACTAACATGATGGACATGACATTTGAAGAAGAGATCAAAAAAGATAGATATATTTAAGATCGAAAGGGGGAGATAATTGATAAACTGATCAAACTTAGAGAGAATAAAACCCCAGGTCCAGATGGATTGCATCTATGCATATTAAAAGAAGTTCGGGAAGAGATAGCAGAGGCACTATTACATATATATATATAAAAATTAATTCGAAAATGGAATTGCGCCAGAGGACAGGCGGACAAGCTAATATGATTTCTATATTTAAAAAGGGAACAATAGACCAATTAGCTTAATGTTGGTGATGAGAGGTAATGGAATCCTTAAGATATAACAGAAAAACAAAGTATAATGGCCCTGAATTTGTGGTAATAATACCTGTGAGGCTTACCATTATTCTGGAATAAATCGGACAGTAACTTCCAGAGTCCGCACATGCGCAGTTAAATGCGAAAATTCAGAAGTTTCTGTTCAATTTGGCCTGGACCTCCACAAGCTGCGCTCCACCGGTACCATGCTAATAGACTCAGCATCGAAATCTATGTACGAGCGTGAAGTTGCTGTACTTGCCCATTAGTTACCCACTAAACACGCTAGAAAAAGTTAGGGCTGGTGCATTAAGGTGGAAGTGAATTTTTCACGACACTAAGTCTTAATTACTGCCAAACAACCTCTCCAGCCCTGAAAATGTAATTTTAGAAGTGTGGCGTCTCATTCCTTCAGAATTTAATTATTCTTGGAGATTTTTAATTTTTCTTTGTCTCTTAACCCCATCTTTCTTTGCCTCTCTATTTCACTTTCTGTACATGATTATACAAGGAATTAAATATTAACATTTATACTTCGTGGTTTAGATTCTGCGTGTCTCAGTGAGGATTCTTCAAACTGAATTGGTTGAAGTATCACGCTCTTGCTCACACACTCCACAAATCCTATGAAGAGGGCAGCAGAGGTGATGCTCGACCAACCTTGTTGTATTCTTTGAAGTGGATAAGGGTAATGTAGATAATGTCATATATTTGGATTTTCAAAAGGACTTTGATAAGCTACGGTATAGTAAACTCATGACTAAAGTCAGAACATGTGGAGGCAGGGGACAGGTAGCAGAATAGATAACAAGCTGGCTACAAAGCAGAACACAGAGATTATGGATTAAATGTAGTTACTCAGTCTGGCAAAAGGTGAGAAGTGGTGTTTCGCTAGCATCAGTGCTGAAACCACTGCTGTTCACCATTTGCATAAACGATTTGGACTCAGGGATTGGAAGTACAATTTCAAATTTTGCGGACAACACCAAATTGGGGGGTGCAGTTAATACAAAGGAGGGCTGCTATAAAATACAGGAAGACATTAATAAACTTGAAGAGTGGGTGTTTAATTGGAAAATGAACTTCAATATAGATAAACACCAGGAAGAATAAGCAGGCCACATGCTCCTTGGAAAATAAATGGGGTAGGGGGCAATGGATTCTGGGGACACACATTCACAAATCACTAAAAGTAGAGAGGCAGGTTAATAAAGACACAAAAAAGCAAACAAAGCACGGATTCATTTGTAGAGGGATAGAATGGAAAATCAGAGAAGCTATGTTAACTTTGTGTAGAACCTTAATTAGACCACACAGTGCAATGTTCTGGTTTCTATAATAAAAAGGGCTATATAGGCACTGGGAGAAGGTGCAAAAAAAGATTTATAAGGATAATACCAGAACTGAGCGATTATAACTATCAGGAAACACGGAACAGGCTGTGGCTCTTTTCTCTAGAAAAGAGAAGGTTTAGAGGTGACCTATTAGAGGTCTTTAAAATTAGGAAGAGGTTTGATAGTGTAGATGTAGAAATTGAAGGAGTGTTAGTATATCTTGTGCACTGCAAGACCAAGGGCTTTGGCGTGGAGTGCATATGTTCAACACTACCGCAATGTAGAAAACATCAAGACTAATATTGTACAAAATTTAAATATCCTTTTCATTTTTCATATCGTATTCAAAGTGTTCATGTGTAATGGCTTAACATATCCACTTAAGGGCGGACTGCGGGAGTGTATGTATAACTTGTACCATTTTTGGGAGATGCAGGGAGTGAAGAAACTGTACACAATCATGTATTTATAAGGATGTGGACGCCATTTAAATGTATGGTTTACTTGAAACAATTGCAGCTAACAAGGAGAGAGGCTTGTCCTTGAGGCTTTGGCTGTTGATTAGATCTTATGCTGCTCTTTGTGATAAGTACCGAGGAATGATGAAGACTTATTCAATTCATAAACTCCAACTTGATTATGTCTCTTACATTTAAATTACTGCTATTGATTGAGTTTGCCAACACTGAATCCTGAATGTCCTTGATTATGTGATGTGTTGAAAGAAGATATGATTGTATTTGAAACCTCGAGTCAAGAGCGGAACATAAGAACATAAGAAATAGGAGCAGGAGTAGGCCATTTGGCCCCTCAAGTCTGCTCCGCTATTTAAAAGATCATGGCTGATCTGATCTTGGACTCAGCTCAATAATCATCATCACAGGCAGTCCATCGGAATCGAGGAAGACTTGCTTCCACTCTAAAAGTGAGTTCTCAGGTGACTGTACAGTCCAATACGGGAATTACAGTCTCTGCCACATGTGGGACACACAGTAGTTGAGGGAAGGAGTGGGCGGGGAGCCTGGTTTGCCGCACGTTCCTTCCGCTGTCTGTGCTTGATTTCCGCATGTTCTCGATGATGAGACTCGAGGTGATCTGTGCCCTGCCGGATGTTCCTCCTCCACTTAGGGCGGTCTTGGGCCAGGGATTCCAGGTGCTGGTGGGGATGTTGCACTTTATCAAGGAGGCTTTGAGAGTGTCCTTGAAACATTTCCTCTGCCCACTTGCCGTGTAGGAGTTCCGAGTTGAGCGCTTGCTTTGGGAGTTTCCTGTCGGGCATGCGGAATATGTGGCCCACCCAACGGAGCTGGTCGAGTGTGGTCAGTGCTTCGATGCTGGGGAGGTTGGCCTGAGCGAGAACACTGACACTGGTGCATCTATCCTCCCAGTGGATTTGCAGGATCTTGCAAAGGCAGCGTTGGTGGTACTTCTCCAGCGCTTTGAAGTGTCTATTATATATGGTCCATGTCTCTGAGCCATATAGGAGGGCGGGTATTACGACTGCCCTGTAGACCACAAAGCTTGGTGCCACATTTGAGGTCCTGGTCTTCAAACACTCGCTTCCTCAGGCGACCGACAGCTGTGCTGGCACACTGGAGGCGGTGTTGGACCTAGTCATCGATGTCTGCCCTTGCTGATAGTAGGCTCCCAAGGTATGGAAAATGGTCTACATTGTCCAAGGCCGCGCCGTGGATTTTGATGACCGGGTGGCAGTGCTGTGTGGCAGGGTCAGGTTGGTGGAGGAGCTTTGTCTTACGGATGTTTAGTGCAAGGCCCATGCTTTCATACACCTCAGTGAAGATGTTGACGATGGCTTGGAGTTCGGCCTCTGAATGTGCGCAGACACAAGCGCCGTCCGCGTACTGTAGTTTGATGACCAGAGGATGGGCGACCTTGGATCGAGCCTGGAGGCGACGAAGGTTGAACAAGTTCCCATTGGTTCTATAGTTTAGTTCCATTCCAGCAGGGAGCTTGTTGAGAGTGAGATGGAGAATTGCAGCTGCCCGCTTCCCATAACCCTTTATTCCCTTATTGCTCAAAAATCTGTTTATCTCCGCCTTAAATATATTCAACGACCCAGCCTCCACAGCTCTCTGCGGCAGAGAATTTCACAGATTTACAACCAGAAATTCCTCATCAGTTTTAAATGGGCGGCCCCTTATTCTGAGACTATGCCCCCTAGTTTTAGTTTCCCCCATGAGTGGAAATATCCTCTCTGCATCCAACTTGTCGAGCCCCCTCATTATCTTTTATGTTTCGATAAGATCACCTCTTATTCTTCTGAACCCCAATGAGTATAGGCCCAACCTACCTTCATAAGTCAAGCTTTCATCTCTGAATCAACCTAGTGAAGCTTCTCTGAACAGCCTCCCATGCAAGTATATCCTTCCTTAAATACGGAGACTAAAACTCTACAACTCTAGGTGTGGCCTCACCAATACCCTGTACATTTGTAGCAAGACTGCTCTGCTTTTATACTCTATCCCCCTTGCAATCAAGGCCAACATTCCATTTGCCTTCCTGATTACTTGCTGCACCTGTATACTAACTTTTTGTGGTTCATGCACAAGGACCCCCCAGGCCCCTCTGTACTGCAGCACTTTGCAATTTTTTTCCATTTAAATTACAATTTGCTTTTCTATTTTTTCTGCCAAAGTGGATAACCTCACATTTTCCCACACTATACTCCATCTGCCAAATTTTTGCCCACTCACTTAGCCTGTCTATATCCCTTTGCAGATTTTGTGTGTCTGCCTCACAATTTGCTTTCCCACCCAACTTTGTATCATCAACAAACATTACACTCAGTCCCTTCATCCAAGTAATTCATATAAATTGTAAATAGTTGAGGCCCCAGCGCCGATCCCTGCGGCACCCCATTAGTTACTGGTTGCCAACCGGAAAATGACCCATTTATCCCGACTCTCTGTCGGTTAGCCAATCCTCTATCCATGCTAATATATTACCCCCAACCCCATAAACTTTTATCTTGTACAGTAACATTTTATGTGGCAACTTATTGAATGCCTTCTGGAACTTCAAATACACCACATCCACTGGTTCCCCCTTATCTACCCTGCTCGTTATATCCTCAAAAGAACTCCAGCAAATTTGTCAAACATGATTTCCCTTTCATAAAACCATGCTGACTCTGCTTGACTGTATTATACTTTTTCCAAATGCTCTGCTACTGCTTCCTTAATAATGGACTCCAGCATTTTCCCAACTAACTAGTCTTTCTGTCTGCCTCCTTTTTAAATAGGGGTGTTACATTTGCGGTTTTTCAATCCGTTGGGACCTCCCCAGAATCAAGGGTATTTTGGTAGATTACAACCAATGCATCCACTATCTCTGCAGCCATTTCTTTTAAGACCCTAGAATGCAAGCCATCAAGTCCATGTTGGGACTTGGTCAAAACCCTCATTGCAAAGATCATCCCAGCCATATGACTGACCCAGGGGACATAAAGGACGGTGAGACGAAGCAACTGTACTGCAGTGGGGTGGGTTGATTCCCCAGACAGAGATCTACAAGAGCTCAACCAAACTAATCAATTGTTTGGACTTGTACCAAGGAAGCCTATGTATTGCTTGCTTAGTACTGACTAATCAAGTAACATAGTTGAACTAAGATACCTGTTGTTGGGTCTTTCCTATGGGTCAACCACTTAAGCTTCTCAGTTGAAGAAACAGAATCCTACAAGATGTTTCCATTTGTGGGGAATCCAAAAACTAGGAGTTATGAATATAAGATAGTCACTAATAAAGCTAGTAGTAATTCAGGAGAAATTAGTGGTGATAATGTGGAACTTGCTACCACAAGGAGTAGTTGAGGCGAATAGCACAGATGCATTTAAGGGGAAGCTAGATAAACACGAGGGAGAAAGGAATAGAAGGATAATTTGATGGGGCTGGATGAAGAAGGGTGGGAGAAGGCTTGTGTATAGCATGACTACCGGCATGAACCTGTTGGGCAGAATGGCCTGCTTCTGTGATGTAAATACTACGTAACACAATGTAAAACAGATTTCAACAATCCTTACATCTATAAATGACAACCTCCGTGATAGAGAAAGTGCCTTACGATTTGTCGATGGGCTCCAGAAGTTCTAGCGCTGGCTGAACCTCCTTCTCAGGACTGTTGGTCTCCACGGTGGTGCTGACAATGGCAATGTACTTTCCTTCAGCTGCCACGTTGTGTGCGTACGACATGACGCAAACATAGATATCTGAAGGAAGAATTAATTTGTTTTATGACATTGCCCGATGTTTGAAGAAATCGAACTCAGCAAGATTAGCACTCCCCCAATGCCTGCAGTGATCAGTTTCCTCCCCCCCCCTCCCCCCTTCCTTTCAGGATGCCATCCAATTCTGCTGCAGTATGATTCTACAGGCACTGGCGGTTCTCTGACATGCTCAAGTGGCTGATCCTTGTGTGAGAATCTAGACACGGGGCAATAGGAGGCTGTTCAACTGTGATGTGGGGGGTGGAAGGGAGATGTTGTCCTCACCCAACATCCACACACACATATACACTTTCCAGTGGAGATGATTGGAGAGCCATCAGGACTGGAAACCTTAACTGTATTTTCCTCTCACTAGCTCAGGTCATGAAGGCCAGTTGTGGATCCTCTAGCATTGCCTTGGCAGGGATCAGTTACTTCAGAATGGGGCGACTGAAGCTGGTCAACATCCTCACTCGGGTATTGCACAGTGTATTTACTCATTGAGACATCAATGGAGCTTTTCCTTGTACTTTCAGCTGTGTTGATATTTGTTCAATGCCAAGTGTAATGTATGCACCTGTGAGTATGCTCATAGGTTTGTAGAGTTGTTGAAACAACACTGGGCCCTGACTCAGTTAGGTGTGTCGAGGAGGCTCAAGCACGTGGGGAGATCCCGTCCGAACTGACCCCCGTCCGGACGGAATTCCTCATCGGCGCCAAGCCCTGAAAACCTCCCTCGGGAGTCGGCGCCTCACAACTTGAGCCTCCTCCAGGAAATCCCTTACGTGCCTTTCAGTTCTGCACGGAGGGGATTCCTGTACGGGCTGCTCTTGCATACTCTCCACGTTGTCACATCATCTTGCCGTCCGGAGGAGGCGGGGGTCCCCAATGGAGTGCTCTCTACGCAGGAGTCCTCCCTTTATTTATTGGGGACTTGGCCTGGAGGGTGTTGCATGGAGCAGTCCCGTGCAATAAATTTTTAAGTCGGTTCACGTGCTCCCAGGCAGCCTGCAATTTCTGCAGGCTGGAGGAGTTTGTGTTCCACGTTTTTATGGAGTGTGCGAGGTTGCAGCCCCTGTTCCATTATTTGAAGGGGCTGCTCCTCAATTTCTGGTTGCACTTCAGTCCCACGTACCTGATCTTTGGGCACCCTGTGCGGAGGGGAGCGAACAGGTCCGAGGGTCTCCTCGAAGGACTGCTCCTGGGCATGGCCAAGGGGGCCATCAGCTGGTCCAGGCAGCGGGCGGTTGAGGGGGTCGTTTGGCCTGACTGCCTGCCTCTCTTCCGCGGTTACATCCGAGCCAGGGTGTCCCTGGAGATGGAGCACATGGTGTCCACCGGTACGCTCACGGCCTTCCGCGAGAGGTGGGCGCCGGAGGGACTGGAGTGCATCATCACAAATTTTAATTTGATTACCTTTGTTTAAAGTTTAATTTGTTTATTGTGCCGGTTTTTAGTGTCCCCCACCCGCTTTTAGCCCGGGGGCACTTATATAATTTGTGTGTTTACTGCCCGAAAAAAAAACTTTAAAAAAATCAAAAAGGGGGGCACTTGATTTAACGTTTATTTTTGTTCACAATGAAGAGTTGTAGAGTTGTTGAAACAACACTGGGCCCCGAGTCCGTTAGGTGTGTCGAAGAGGTTCAAGAACGTGGGGAGATCCCGTCCTAACTGACCCCTTGCCATCCTCGTCTGCCTTCCGGACACGCCATGGCGCTGACCGGAGGAGGCAGGTGTTATGTATGTAATCACTCGATAGACTGAATACTGTAAACTAACACAGGTACAAACCTGGCTCTGCTTTATTAGGGCTCAAAGTGATTACATTACATGATGGCTTGCCTTTTATAACTGGCCACACACACGTGCGTACAGCCCAATGACCTCCGACAGTGGCGCCACCCGATGGCCAATAACCCCAAGCATACATACATGACAATATCCCCCTTTAAGATATTAGTAACAGTCTTTTTACAAATTGAGACGGTTCGGAGCTTTCCGCTCCAGAGTTGATCGTCTCAGTTCAACTCCACCCTTGGGCGAGCGTTCTGAGTCTGTTTTGACTGGGGGCTGGCTAGCTGATCTGATGGGAGTGGCAATGACCATGTCAGGGATTGAAAGTCCAGATTCATTGATGACAGCGGAGTCCTCTGATGACTGAGGGTAGGTTGGTTGGTCACTGATTGTGTCTTCCTCAGACTGTGTGCCACAGCTTTATCTGATCAACATGTTTCCTGCATGTTTGCCCATTCTTGAGCTTGACAATAAACACTCTGTTACCCTCCTTGGCCATACCCTCCTTGGTCAAGGTCCCAAGTGTACCGGCGATTCACTTGGGACCTTGACCATAATTTAGTACATACACAGGATCGTTAACAGAAATGTCGCGTGACACAGCCGCGCGATCATGACACCACTGCTGACTTTAACGTCTGTATTCAACATGATCGTTCAAGTCAGGGTGGACAAGAGAGAGCTTGGTCTTGAGACCTCTCCATCAATAGTTCAGCAGGGGCTACCCCGGTGAGCATGTGAGGTCCTGTCCTGTAACTAAGCAATATGCATGACAAGCGAGTCTGCAGTGAACCTTGAGTTACACGTTTCATACTCTGCTTGATGGTTTGGACAGCACGCTCTGCTTGACCATTAGATGCGGGTTTGAATGGTGCTGACCTCATGTTTGATACCATTGAGTTTCATGAACTCTCGAAACTCCAGGCTAGTGAAGCAAGGTCCGTTGTCGCTTACAACGATGTCGGGCAGACTATGAGTGGCAAACATGACACGAAGGCTCTCAATGGTAGCTGTGGATGTGCTGGATGACATGATTATATACTCTATCCACTTGGAATACGCATCCACCACAACTAAAAACATCTTTCCCAGGAAGGGACCGGCAAAGTCGATGTAGATTCTGGACCATGGTTTAGATGGCCACGACCACAGACTCAGCGGTGATTCCGCTGGTGCTTTACTTAGCTGCATGCAAGTGTTGCACTGATGCACACGATTCCAGATCAGAGTCAATTCCAGGCCACTATACATGAGACCTGGCAATGGCTTTCATCATGACAATACCAGGATGAGTGTTATGTCGATCATGTACAAATTTCTCTCTGCCTTTCTTAGGCATAACAACACGATTACCCCACAGTAAACAATCTGACTGAATGGATAGTTCGTCTTTGCGACAGTTGTAAGGTTTGGTCTCATCACCCATTTGCTTGGATATGGCAGACCAATCACCACTGAGGACACAACGTTTCACAACCGATAATATCGGGTCCTGGTTGGTCCAGGTCTTAACTTGTTGAGCCGTGACAGGAGTTCCTTCACTTTCAAAAGCATCCATAACTAACAGTAGGTCTGCAGGTTGTGGAGTCTCCACCTCCGGTGTGGGCAACTGCAGACGGCTCAGTGCATCAGCACAATTCTCAGTGCCAGGTCTATGGAAAATGACAATCATAGGCAGATAATGTCAGCGCCCACCTCTGGACGCGGGACGATGTATTGGTATTGATACCTTTGTTTTCCGAAAACAATGAAATGAGTGGCTTGTGATCCGTTTCCATTTCAAACCGAAGACCAAACAGGTACTGATGCATCTTTTTAACCCCATACACTGGCTAATGCTTCTTTTTCTACCATTCTTTCCGCCTTTGACGAACTTTTAGAAGTATATGCAACCCGACTCATTAGCTTGTTGGAGCACGCAACCAACACCATATGACGAAGCATCACAGGCCAATACTAGACGCTTACACGGATCATAATGTATCAGCAGCTTGTTAGAGCAAAACAGATTAGTAGCTTTCTCAAAAGCTCTATCTTGAGACGTACCCCAAACCCAGTTGTCGCCTTTTCTTAGCAGCATGTGCAGTGGCTCTAATGAAGTGCTCAATCTCGGTAGGAAATTACCGAAGTAATTGAGTAGACCAAGGAACGAACGCAGCTCCGTCACATTCTGAGGCTTGGGTGCATTTTTGATGGCCTTGGTTTTTTTTAAGTCTGTAGGCCTTATGCCGTCAGCAGCAATTTTCCTCCCCAGGAATTCGACTTCCAGTGCCATGAAGACGCACTTTGAACGTTTCAGCCCGAGTCCCACTTTGTCCAGACTCTTCCAGATTGTTCAGATGTTCGGCGGTGTCACTACCTGTGACTTGGAAGTCATCTTGGAACACGACGGTTCGAGGGACGGACTTCAGTAGACTCTCCATGTTCCTCTGAAATATGGCTGCAGCCGAGCGAATTCCGAAAGGACACCTGTTGTAGATAAACAGTCCTTTGAGTGTTGATGCACGTAAGTTTCTTCGATGTCTCGACCAGCTCGTGTGTCATGTAGGCCGACGTCAGATCCAGTTTAGTGAATGACTTCCCCCCGGCTCGTGTTGCAAACAGGTCATCAGCCTTCGCTAACGTGTATTGATCCAGTTTCGAAACTCGGTTGATCGTAACCTTGTAGTCTCCACAAATCCTGACAGTGCCATCACTCTTCAACACAGGAACAATGGAGCTGGCCCATTCGTTAAATTCAACCGGTGATATGACACCTTCACGCTGGAGTCTGTCCAGTTCAATTTCGACCTTCTCCCTCATCATGTACGGAACCGCACGAGCTTTATGATGGACAGGTCTTGCATCCGAGTCCACATGAATCTGCACCTTGGCTCCCGTGAAATTGCCGATGCCTGGTTCAAACAGCGAGGGGATCTTGCTCACACTTGAGCATATGGAGTATCATCCTCCTCCGACAACGCTTTGATATCGTCCCAATTCCATTTGATTTTTTCTAGCCAATTCCTGCTGAACAGCGTTGGACCATTGCCTGGAACAATCCATAAAGGTAAATCATGAACCGCACCATCATACAACACCTTGACTACTGCACTGCCAATCACCGTTTTGAGTTCTTTCATGTACATATGCAACTTGGCACTGACTGGACTCACAGCCTTAGTATCCCACAGCTTGTCGAATGTCCTCTGGCTCATTATTGATTGACTTGCACCAGTGTTCAATTCCATCGGTACCGGCACACCGTTAAGTTTCACATTAATTATCGGTTGGCTCTTTGTTAGGAACGAACACAGTCCATACACTTCCTCCTCTGGTATCTCGGATTGCATAACCGGATCCGCGATCATCATCCTCCAAGTGGAGTGTCGCAGCACGCTTGCTCAGTTGCGGCCACATACGCTGGAGATGCTCCAGTCTCGAACAGCATTTACAAATGTACTGTTTAAACCGAAACTGATGAGGCCGATGATTGCCCTCACAATGCCAACATGGTGAAATCGGATTCATTCCTGTTGGCGGACTTTGGACAGCCACAGGTTTCGCATACGCAGTCGAGTAGGCCCTGCCACATGCAGCTCTGCCAAACGACGATACAATCTTGTTTACAGTACTTGCCTAATTCCGATTTTTCGATGATATTGGCTTTAAGTTTTTGTCCGTCGTCATGCATGCCTGGGCAATCGTGATGGCCTTGCTCAAATCTGCCCCTAGTAGCATATGCAGGATCACCTCGTGGTTGATGCCGATTACAAAGAAGTCCCGCAGCATGTCTCCCAACGTGTTTTCAAACTTACATGGTCCAGCTAGACATCTTAGGTCAGCAATGAATTCCGACACATCCTGGCCCTCAGAACGAACGTGCTTGTAGAATCGATATCGTGAGATGATGATGCCTTCTGGTTTGAGATAGTCACATACCAGAGCACACAATTCCTCATTGTCCTTGTCTATTGGACTTGCAGGCGAGAGAAGATTCTTTAGGAGTCCATAGACTTTTGGACCACAAACTGCAAGGAAGACCGCCCTGCGCCTAACTGAGTCAGTGGGTTCCTCCATTTTGTTGGCCACGAAGTACTGGTCCAGGCGAGCTACAAAATCTGCCCAGTCCTCTCCCTCCACGAATCTCTCCAGAATTCCAATTGTGCTCATTTTTGCATGCGAAGATTCTGAAGTTACCTCGTCGCTAAATGTTATGTATGTAATAACTCGATAGACTGAATACTGTAAACTAACACAGGTACAAACCTGGCTCTGCTTTATTAGGGCCCAACGTGATTACATTACATGATGGCTTGCCTTTAAAACCTGGGCCGTACACATGTGCATACAGCCTAATGACCTCCGACCAGTGGTGCCACCTGGTGGCTAGTAACCCCAAGCATACATACATGACAGTGGGGTCCCCAATGGCGTGCTCTCTACACGAGAGTCCTCCCCTTATTTATTGGGGACTTGGCCTGGAGGGTGTTGCACAGAGCAGTCCCGTGCAATAAGTTTTTAAAGTCGGTTCACGGGCTCCCCGACCGCCTGTAATTTCTGCAGTCTGAAGGAGTCCGTGTTCCATGTTTTTATTGAGTGTGCAAGGTTTCAGCTTCTCTTCCAATATCTGAAGGGTCTGCTCTTCAAATTGTGGTTGCACTTCAGTCCCACACTTCACTTTGTGCGGAGGGGAGCAGGCAGGTCAGAAGGCCTCCTCGTAGGACTGCTCCTGGGCATGGCCAAGGGGGCCATCAGCTGGTCCAGGCGGTCGAGGGAGTCGTTCAGCCCGACTGTCTGCCTCTCTTCCACGGATACATCCGAGCCAGGGTGTCCCTGGAAATAGAGCACGCGGTGTCCACCGGTACGCTCGCGGCCTTCCGCGAGAAGTGGGCACCAGAGGGACTGGAGTGCATCATCACCCCGGCAATCAAATTTTAATTTAATTAAGTTTACTGTCCAAAGTTTAATTTGTTTAACGTGTCGGTTTTAGTGCCCCCCTTTAATCAGGGGCACATGATTTACAGATCAACAACAAAATAGTTGTAGAGTTGTTGAGACAACAATGGGCTCTGACTCAGTTAGGTGTGTCGATGCTCAAGCACGTGGGGCGATCCCGTCCAAACTGACCCCCATCTAGACGGAATTCCTAATCGCTGCCAAGCCCCGAAACCTTCCTTGGGAGCTGGCGCCTCACAACTTGAGCCTCCTCCGGGAAATCCCCTCCATGCCTTTCAGTTCTGCGCGGAGGGAATTCCTGTACAGGCTGCTCTTGCACACTCTCCATTTTGCCATCCTTGTCCTCCGTCTGGACACGCCATGGCGCACCATCTTGCTATCCGGAGGAGGCGGGGTCCCCAATGGATTGCTCTCTATGCGGGAGTCCTCCCTTTATATATTGGGGACTTAGCCTGGAGGGCGTTGCACGGAGCAGTCCCATGCAATCGGTTTTTAAGTTGGGTCACGGACTCCCAGGTCGCCTGTAATTTCTGCGGTCTAGAGGAGTCCGTGTTCCACGTCTATGTAGAGTGTGTGAGGTTGCAGCGCCTGTTCCATTATTTGTAGGGGCTGCTCCTCAAATTCTGGTTACACTTCAGTACCACGTTCCTGATCTTTGGGCACCCTGTGCGGAAGGGAGCAGGTAGGTCCGAAGGCCTCCTCGTAGGACTGCTCCTGGGCACAGCCAAGGGGGCCATCAGCCGGTCCAGGCAGCGGGCGGTCTATGGGGTTGTTCAGTCCGACCGCCTGCCTCTCTTCCGCGGTTACATCCGAGCCAGGGGTGTCCCTGGAGACAGAGCATGCGGTGTCCGCCGGTAAGCTCGTGGCCTTCCGAGGGATCGGAGTGCATCATCACCGCCGGCTGCCAAATTTTAATTTGATTAAAGGTTTTCGTTACAGTTTTAAATAATTAATTTGTGGGTTCTAGTGCCAAAAGGGGTCTCTTGTTTAAGTTTCTACTAAAATAGTTGTAGAGTTGGGAGCGGCTTAGCCAGTCACGTGATGTTCACAAGACTCAATAAAACCCCAGCCAGTTGGGTTCAGGGGATCCACAATGAGGCAAATGATTGTGAGCCTGGTGGATGAACTGGTAATGTGTAGTGTGATTGTTCAATCTTTTGCTAATAAACCAATTAGTTCTTAATAGCAATGTGTTGCTATGAATTTCTTAAGCAAAGAACCCATGAAGCAAATGCATTACATACATTACATCAAAGACCCTACATGATTTATACAATTCCCTTTCCCTCATTCAAGATGTGATTTATGTCGCTTTAAATACCTGACTTCCTGTTGACCTGCACCTGTGGAATGATGATCTGACAGGAGTTACAGTCATTAGTGTTTTTGATTGGATGGCTGAGGATGCAGATGACCCTTATGACCTTCCCGACCTTCTTTGCCAACTTGGGCGCATAGCTGGGGTCACAGATCAGCTGCTTGCAATGAGCAATCTTGATATGCAAAAAGAAAAAAAAAATTAAAGACTTGAATGAATGATTTCCCAGTTAGCGAGCCAGACATTTGGCCCCTGAACCAGCTGCCTCAGTACTGAAAACTTTTAAGTTCCCCTCAAAAAAGTTACAAGATAAACAATGCAAGAAAACAAATCTTCATGGGGGTGGGTAGTATTTTACATTCAATGCGATTGTTCTTCCCCAACAGTGCTTCCCTCCCACCGTTGAAAATGAAATCAATATAAATCCCACCTCTCTAGGGGGGAATAAACCGAACCCTGGGTCATTCACCACAGAAAAGAACAGATTATAAATAAAAGCTACCAAAACAAACAGCATTAATTTTTGCTAATGTAGACCATCACCGACTGCATCACCTTGTCCAGAACAGTAGGACCAGAGGGCGTGGCTGCACTTGGAGGAGGTAAATTCAAAACTAATCAGCAGAAATCATTTTCAATGAGCAACTGGTAAAGTGGAAGAGGCTCTCTTGGGAGACAGTGGAAGCAGAGTGTTGATTCATTCAAATGCAAACTAGGTTGATTTTTTCTCAGAATACTATGTGATACAGTACATGAGTAATTTGAAACACGATTGTATAGGTGCAGCGTCGAAAATCCGGAGTTCCGGAATCTGCAATGTTCCAGAATCCAGACTGATCGGTGGCAGGGTCATCCAGAATCTGTAAAATGTTGCGGAATCCGGACCCGCCGACCCTGGGTACTGCCGCTGCCCGAACTCGGGCCTCGCCTCACCCAGGCTGCCCTTAACTTGCTGCCGTTCGGCTTGCCCACCGTCACTGCCCTTACCACCTCCTTGGCAGCAGGGCCTGCCCGAACAGCTCCTCCCTGGCGGGGTCCCGCCCGAACAGCTCCTCCCTGGCGGGGTCCCGCCCGAACAGCTCCTCCCTGGCGGGGTCCCGCCCGAACAGCTCCTCCCTGGCGGGGTCCCGCCCGAACAGCTCCTCCCTGGCGGGGTCCCGCCCGAACAGCTCCTCCCTGGCGGGGTCCCGCCCGAACAGCTCCTCCCTGGCGGGGTCCCGCCCGAACAGCTCCTTGGCGGCGGGGCAGTGGCCGACGATGTCATCGACAGGGCCGGCGGCCCAAACATTTATGTTGTCAGAAAGACAATCGGAAAAGCCCGGAATCGGAACAGCCTGGGTCCCGAATTCTCGACACTGCACCTGTACTTTCCCACATTACAACAGTGACGTCCCGAGGTCGTGAAAGACAAGACGTTCTTTCATTTTGAAAATCCAACATGCTTGGGAGGGACAGGCGAGTTAGGACCCAAGGTTTCCAAAGCTCTCCACCATCCTTATCTCATCTCATGTCTCGGTCTGTTGTAGACTTTTAGATCATGATCGATTGCTACAATTAATCAACAACTTCATTATCATTGTATCTCGCAACAACCGGGATAGTAGAAGACGAACTCGATGGACCGTGGTCTTTTATCATCTAGCAATTCTTCTGCTTACTGTGAACATTTTGCAACTCCATCCATTTATAAAGTTGCCAGGAGGAGCGTACGATGGGGATCTGCACCAGTGATTACCCAATCTCAACTGTGCTGCTGAGGTCAGTCCAGGCACTTCAACCAAGGAGGAAGGAACAATTGGGAGAGAAAGTCGCATACTTCCTGGTAGCCATCCAACTGCAGAGCCCGAGGGAAAGATCCCCTGAAGCTTAAGGGATCGAATTACAGTCAAGATAGGTTTGGGACAAGTCACATGTTCTGAAAGCGAATGGAAATGGGGTTGCCCATTTAGAACTGAGATGAGGAGGAATTTCTTCTCTCGGAGGGTTGTAAATCTGTGGAATTCTCTGCTCCAGAGAGCTGTGGAGTCTGGGTCATTGAATATATTTAAGGTGGAGATAGACAGATTTTTAAATGATGAGAGTCCAGGGTTATGTGAGCAGGCAGGGAAATGGAGCTGAGCCCATGATCAGATCAGCCATGAGCTTATTGAATGGCAGAGCAGGCTCAAGGGGCCGAATGGCTTACTCCTGCTCCTATTTCCTATGTGCCTATGAACTAGGCACGGAAAATAGTTGGAAGCGGGAATCAAAGTCAACAAACTTGAAAACAGGATTGAATAAACGAGAAATAATGGACTTTACACAGAGTGACCAGAGAATGTGGAATTGAGGGGGGGCGGCGCGGGAAAGAGTGTAGAGATCCAAAGCAAAGAGTTAATAAGTAAGGAGAATTTTTTTTTGAAACAGAAATTCCAAATATGATAATCCATTCATTTCTAAAATAGTCAAGTGTGTGTTTTAAGAACAAAAACTCTAGGGGCCAGATTTTCAGCGAAAATGGTAGCATTTCATGAAAATAACCGTTTTCGCTGTACTACTGTTACTAGGCCGAACTTTCGACCTTTACGTCTGCACCAGCCAGTAAGGAAGGCGTTGCACAAGCATTCGCAGTGCAAAACGTGAGTTTCAATAACTTTAGGTCGTTTGTACTGAAAGAGGCTCCTTGGGAGGGGGAAAAAAAATCCAAAACACATTCCACAAACATTTACAAGACCCTTCAGTAATCACTGCAACAAAATTAATTAAAACTTTAACATACCTTTTTTGCAGGCTTTCGTACTTACCGCTGCTGGCAGTGCTGCACCGACTGGTTTGACCTGTCGCTATTCTGGGCGCGGCATACGGGTCGGGAGAGTGCCGAAAATCGATCGCAAATGAAATCGGAGTCATTGCACGTCGGAGCACCTCTCCCCGCTGATACTTGGAAACGCCACCGTAAACAAGTACCGAGGATCCCACCCAGGCTTTACGACCGGGTTTTTGCCACGGAGGGTAAAATCGCGGCGAAATCCCGTTCGCAAACCTCTTGAAAATCCAGCCCTAGGCTGTGCTCAAATTCTAGAGTTGGGCTTGAACCCACCACTTTAGGAGATTCAGAGGCAAGATTACTACCACTGAGCCAAGCCAGCACTTATAAAAGCACCATGACAGCATCTTCCACTTTGTGTCAGTTTTGTGAGGTGATCAAAGCAAATCACATTCTTCTTTTGATGTTGGTTGAGAACATGTGTTACATGCACCACAGCTCAGTAACACGTTTTTCTCCAAATACAATTTCTCCTTTCCTTGCCTTACATAGAATTTACAACACAGAAACTGCCCATTCCAGCCACCTTCTTTCCTCGCACCCCACTTCATTTAGCCCTATCTGCATAATCCTTCTATTCCTTTCAACCGCATGTATTTGTATAGCTTCCTCTTAAATAGTATTTATGCCATACCAGAAGATTAGGCCAATAGGATTAGATGAAGAGGGATGGGAGGAAGAAAGACTTGCATTTATATAGCACCCTTCACAACCTCAGGACGTCACAAAGCGCTTTACAGGCAATGAAGCACCCACAAAGTGTAGTCACTGTTGTAATTCAGGAGACTCAGACTAGTTGGTCAGAATGGCCTGTTTCTGCGTTGCATTCTATGTATTCATCTCAACCACTCCCTGTGGTAACAAGTTCCACATTCTAACCACTCTCTGGGTAAAGAAGTTTCTCCTAAATTTTGGTATGACTGGGCTGGATTTATTAGTGACTACCTTATATTTATAGCCTCTAAATCTCACTAATCTAATCTTTAAAGGGTTCTTACCTCTCCTTCTGACTTGACCCCCACCACACAGCCTTTTTCAAATACAATTTCATCCACTGATTTGTTGAGCATGTAAGTGCCCCCGTAGATAGCACTCAGTCTGGTAAAGAAAACATGAGAAACAAAGACACATCAGATTGTCTGAGAAAGAAGATAATTAGTGCCATCTAATAGACCAAATACAGGGTTACCTAGCAACATCCCAATATCTATCCATCTGTAGAGTCTCAGGACTCCAGCTTTATAACAACATTGGCATTGGATGCTACAACCTTGTGCTCCATCCTCTCGTACCGCTGAAGTCAGTGAATATCTAGCCCAGAACAACAGCATGAAACTTGCCACATTCTGTTTCACGGGAACGGTAGTGTAGTGGTTATGTTACTAGACTAACGATCCATAAATACGAGTTCAAATCCCATAAGGCAGCTGAGGAATTCAAATTGAGTTAATTAAATAAATCTGGAATAAAAAGCTAGTATCAGTAATGGTGACCATGAAACTAACAGATTGTCATAAAAACCCATCTGGTTCACTGATGTCACTTCAGGGAAGGAAATCTGCCGTCCTTACCCAGTCTGGCCTATATGTAACTCCAGACCCTCAGCAATGTGGTCGACTCTTAACTGCCCTCTGAAATGGCCTAGCAAGCCACTCAGTTGCACTACCACACGGACTGCAGTGATTCAAGGCGACGGCACACCACCACCTTCTCAAGGGCAATTTGGGATGGGCAATAAATGCCGCCCTTGCCAGCGACGCCCACATCCCGTGAAACAATAAATTAAAAAAACCTAGAAGGGTCCGACGTGAAAGGAGCTTAGGCTTTGTCGACCCAGTTTGACTGAGCTGAGAATCTACAACACAGAGCTGAACACATTTAGCCATAACAAGGTACTAAATTATCAAATATCACTGACATAAAAATGTAAATGGCACACTTCAAGGCGATTCGAGGTTGGACTCAAGTTGCATTATTAGAGCAGTACTAGGGAACTTTCCTATTTCATTAAAAGCTTTGCTATACTAGACCCAGGAGGCATGCTCAGCGCCGATACTGGGTACCAGAAACGGAAGAGTTGTCCCAATCTGCAGCAAAAAAAAAAGCAACCCCATCAAAAATACTATGAATGAGGGTATTGCTTAAAATTAAAACTAGTGGATCTCGCATTGGTTTTGCTTATGGAAAGTCAGGTCAGATCGGTTTTGCCGCCGAATGCATTAGTGATGCTGTCGGTATGGGAATGGAGGGGATCTGCAGCTTTGAAGCTCCATCTGGTGGTAGTTGCAGGAGTGACTGTGTCACAGAATGGTGATGCCGACATAAGGAGTGCATGACAAACATAGCAGATTTAATACATTACACAGATTCAGTTACCTAGCAAAGCCTTGCGGCAGTTCCCCGAGTCCATAGAGTGGGTAGAGGTAGGGACTCTTGCTGTACCGAGCCAATGACTCGCTGTACAGTTTAATTCGATTGATGGCATCCAGACATGGTTGGTCCAAGTAACTGGCAACACAAAGGAAAAGGTCAGATACCTTTGCTACAAAAAACCCCCACATTATTCAACCAGTCTTCTTTCAAAAATCAAAGAGTTTGTTCCCCTGATAATCTAGTGGGAAAATGCAGTACTTGGTGAGGTACCAATAAACCAGAAGGATCCCTGCATGGTCTCTGATCAGTGTGGATTTAGTCAGCATGTCATAATCTATGCCAGTGTCCTCTAGTCTTTGGTGGTGTTGTTTGTGGGAGAATGTTGGCCAAGATATCAGGAGAACTCCCTGTGCTTCAATATGTGCCGTGGGACCTTTCACATCCATCTGAATCGGCAGACAAGGCCTCGGTTTAATGTCTTAACCAGTGGATGGTGCATTTAACAATGCATCACTGCCTCTAGTACTTCACTAGGAGGGTCAACCTATATTTTGTGCTCAAACTCCTGGTGTAGGGCTCAAACTCAAAACCTTGGTGACTGAGTAGAAAGTACACCCAGCTGCCACATGCCCTATATCAGAATGATTAATACCTCAGTGTAGGATTGTCACACTTCCTCGACTGTGTGAAACATTTAGACGACTGGCATCCTCCATTATACCAAGTGTCAATTTGCTCTCATTTATCCTGCCAGTCAGCAACTAGCAGAGGCTTTGAAGCAAGCCCTTGGCCCATTCTCTTGGGTGAGGAAGTTGGGAAAACTAAGGAAAGAGCAGCCATTATATGATAACTTGGGATGAAGGTGGCCATTCAGCTCATTTGATTCAATCCTGTCAAAAACTTGGTTTAGTGTCCTGTCTGTAAGACAGCAGCCCTGACAGTGGACACATCCTCCATACTGCACCCAAGAATCATAGAAATTAAGCACAGAAGGGGGTCATTCAGCCCACCAATGAGTGATGGCTCTTCAATAGAGCTGTCTGGTCCAATTCCATTCCCTTTCCCCATAGCCTTTTAAAATCTTATCTAATTCCATTAGAAGTGTTATAGTCTCTGCCTCAATAGTCCCTTTGGTAAAGCACTCAATACCCAAATAACCCTTAGTCGGGGAAAAACAAAAGGTCAAACTTCCTCTTACTACTGATTTGAAAATCTGTAAAACGAATCTTTCACTATTTACCCTCTCAAAACTTTGCATAATTTTGAAATCATCACTTAATTTTCTTTGTTTCAAGGACACCATCGCTGGTGTGGTGCTTAAACAGACAATTTTCAGGCCCAGAAGCGAGAGCATTGCCAAGTGACAGTATGAGCAGCTATTATTTTCACCCAGTTGTGTTTTGAACCAACTTCACTTCAATGACCTTCCTGCTGGCTTATTTCACAGGTTTGCTACCCTTTGGGTGAAAAAGTTCCTACCTACTTCCTTCCTTTCTGACTCCCAACATCATCATTTTAACTTGTCTCATTGGCGTTTGAGCATCTCATCAACCAAAGTGAACAATCTGCTACGACCAACTTAGGCGATCTCCTTCATAACCTTGAAAACTTCAGCCAGACCAACTTGAAGTTTATTCTTTAAATGATAATTCAAATGTGGATAATACTTTTTTTTTGGATAAATATATTATTTGCACAACATGAATTAAATGTACAGGTTGAGCTCCGAAATCTGGATTTCCAAAATCCAGACACCGGGCCGATCCGTGGTAGGGTCGTCCGGAAACCAGAAAATGTTCCGAAATCCGGACTCACCCTCCTCGGCCTCCCCCCGCCTCGGCCCACCCCCGCCCCCACCTTACCTCGGTGGCCCCAACCCGCCTGTTAACTCGGCCGCCCGACCCGACCCCCCCCTCCCTACCTCAGCCCAGGTAAAGACGTTCCGAAATCCGGAAATACCCGGAATCCGGAACGGCCTTGGTCCCGAGATTTACAAATTTCGGACACTCTACCTGTATAAAAGTCAAATGTAACGTACTCATCTGTTCTGTACAGAGCCAAAGCATGTCCTGTGAAATCAATGACATCTTGTCCAAGCTCAAACTTCTTGTACACCTCTCGCATTGTGGTCTTTTTGGGCTCAATGCCTTGGTACATTTTAGGGTCATGCTCATCAAAACCGACAACAAACATTAAAAATTTTCGGAAACGGCGTTTTTCAAACATGCCCATCAGATCTGAAGAGAAAGGGAAAAATTGTGAATATTTATTGGTTTTGTGTACACTTTGACTTCCCTCTTTCCTTTACCCCTTCATCACCTCATTATTTGACAGCACTATGCTCCACTTTATGCATATGGTAGGCTTGGTTGAAGGCTGCTCAGCCCATTTGATCCCATCCTTTCAAACTACCAACTGTACCATTTTGTCTGGACAGCACCCAGCTGTTACAGTATCCACCTAGCACCTATTCAAGATGCTGCTCGTTTTTCAGGTAAAGGCATTAGAAGCAGGAAAATGTTGTCAGAAAGTATGTAAACAACATGCCTCTAAAACCAGTTCACAGACTCATCAGCAGAACGTGCAAGTAATGTGGAAAGGTGATGGGATAGCCAGACGCAGCAGTTCATAGATTTTAGACCGTATTATCTATCTTGATCACATAAAGCTGGAATGAAACCAACTGAAGACAGCAAAGAGAGTCAAGTCTGAGTTCTGACTTACTTCTCAGCTGTAAGCCATCTCCAAGTTATTTTCCTCAGTTTGCACACAATAAAATTAACCTGGAGCAAAGTTTAAAGTCATATTTCCTGGTATCAGGTCATCAATTATTTCAGAAGCAAATTCAAACTTTCTAGTGCGGATTCCATTAGATAGTTGTATGGAATTCACACTTGGCCCAGATTCAATAAAAAACAAATATCCTCTCTTTCCCAAGTACAAAACAGTAAAGCCAGCCGACTCTCAGTGTTGAAATCAAGATTAATCGCACCATCTCCTCCTACTTTCACTCACGTTCATAGCTTCCTCAGTCTCCCCTTGTATTATCTACAGGCTGTTAAAACTCAAATTTGGCGTTACTACCTATACCTTCTCTCAGGCCTCATTCCTGTCCTAAACTACCTTGCACCCAACTTTCTCAATATTCAGATAATACCTCGATGAATCCCTTGCTGCTCATTTTCCATGGGTGCCATTTTGAAGTATGGGAAAGTTGCAATTCAGACAGTACCACCCGAGGACAAGTAACATCAGGCAGAGCAGCCCTTAAATGACATGAGGCCTGGAAAAACTATAAAAATTCAGCTTCCATCAGTTTACGGGATAAAGGTAAATTGTTTAGCCATTTTCCATTGAACACACTGAAGGAATTGTAACCCTCATCCTTCTTGTCGCCACAGCAAATGGGACATTTATATTTTAAAATTAATAGTTTTTATGGCCGATTTAAGAATCTCTGCTTTGGGTGCTTTTTAGGTTTTATTTTTTGTCAAAAAATGGGGAAATAAATCAGCAGATAGGGGGAAGAGAAGTGGACCACTCAAAAAATATTTAATATAATAATTGTCTACTTTTTGAAACATCAGTAAAACAAGAAAACAAGGAGTCAATAAAAAGGCACTTATGCTAAATGACAACATACCATAGTGTATACTGTTCACAGACACCACTTTATGGGCGTCAATGCCCTCTTTAACGTGACTAAACGCTGGATGGATGTAGCTATTTATGTATCAGATTTCAACAACAATTGAAGGATTAAAAAAAAACTTCTCACAGGACGCAACAACAGAGTGTGCGTCAAACAGTAAATGATACAAATTAGCCAATAATCTTCAGTTAGCACCGATCGACGATTGCCACTAACCTCGAAGAAAGCTGGCCACAGAAATCGTGATCTCTGTGGCGACAGCTTTAGCTTCCTCGACATGAATTTGATTGGACTGCTGTTAATAGGGGAACTTCAGCGAACCGCAGCAGTGATATCATCAAGCTGCCTAAGAAGCCAATCTCATTGAAGAATTCTCACAGACAGCAAATCAGGAAATAAAAAGCAGTGATTATCTGCACTTTTAAAAAAGGTTACAGAGAGTGAGATAAAAAAAAGTGAGGAACACACATGGGGTTAAGGTAGAAGTTGAGCCCCCTCATAATCTTTTACGTTTCGATAAGATCACCTCTCATTCTTCTGAATTCCAATGAGTAGAGGCCCAACCTACTTAGCCTTTTCTCATAATTCAATCCCCTCATCTCTGGAATCAACCTTGTGAACCTTCTCTGAACTGCCTCCAAAGCAAGTATATCCTTTTGTAAATATGGAAACCAAAACTGCACGCATTATTCCAGGTGTGGCCTCAGCAATACCCTGTACTATAACAAGACTTCCCTGCTTTTATACTCCATTCCCTTTGCAATAAAGGCCAAGATTCCATTGGCCTTCCTGATCACTTGCTGTACCTGCATACTATTCTTTTGTGTTTCATGCACAAGTACTCCCAGGTCCCGCTGTACTGCAGCACTTTGCAATCTTTCTCCATTTAAATAATAACTTGCTCTTCGATTTTTTTCTGCCAAAGTGCATGACCTCACACTTTCCAACATTATACTCCATTTTTGCCCACTCACTTCGCCTATGTCCTTTTGCAGATTTTGTGTGTCCTCCTCACACATTGCTTTTCCTCTCATCTTTGTATCGTCGGCAAACTTGGCTACGTTATACTCGGTCCCTTCCTCCAAGTCGTTAATATAGAGTGTAAATAGTTGGGGTCCCAGAATGGGGTCTCATGCTTGTCCACAGATCCCTGAAAGTAGGCCAGGTGGATAAGGTGGTTAAGAAGGCATACGGAATGCTTGCCTTTATTGGCCAAGGTATAGAATATAAGAGCAGGGAGGTTATGCTTAAATTGTATAATACTTTGGTTAGGCCACAGTTGGAGTACTGCATGCAGTTCTGGTCACCGTGTTAAAGAAGGATGTGATTGCACTAGAGAGGGTGCAGAGGAGATTTACTAGGATGCTGCCTGGAATGGAGAATCTTAGTTATGAGGACAAATTGGACAGGCTGGGTTTGTTCTCATTGGAGCAGAGGAGGTTGAGAGACCACCTCATTGAGGTGTACAAAATATTGGACATAGTGGATAGTAAGGGTCTATTTCCATTGGTGGAGGGGGCATAGTTTTAAGGTGGTTGGTGGAAGGTTTAGAGGGGATTTGAGGGGGGACTTCTTTACACAGGGGTGTGGGGATCTGGAACTCGCTGCCTGGAAGAGTGGTGGATATGAAACCCTCACCACTTTTAAGAGATGGTTGGATGGGCATTTAAAGGGTCGTAACCTGCAGAGTTATGAAGCTGGAGCTGGTAATTGGGTTTAGACTAGACAACCTTTTGTTGGTCGGCGCAGATATAATGGTAAGTACTGCAGGGAATAGAATGCGGCCAGGGTGATCTCCTGGACTAGTTTCAATCGCCTGGATGGGTCGGAGGGGAATTTTCCTAGATTTTTTTTCTCCCTAAATTGGCCTGGGTTTTTATCTGGCTTTTGCCTCTCGCAGAAGATCACATGGCTCCAGTTGGGGTGGAGTGTAGATGTTTTAGTACAAGGGATGTTGCAGTGGTGTGGGACGGACTGGTTGGGCTGGATGCTCCTTGCCTTTCCGTTATTATTCATGGATTTGTTTTTAACCTTTAGGGCTGCTGACGAAGGGCCGTGTGGCTCTTTACCAGCCGGCGCGGACACGATGGGCCGAAATGGCCTCCTTCTGTGCTGTATATTTCTCGGTTTCTAAACACTATAGGCCGAGTCTACTTAATCTTTCCTCATAGGACAATCCCCCCCATCCCAGGAATCAGTCTGTTGAACCTTCGTTGCACTCCCTCTATGGCAAGTATATCCTTTCCACTCGGCTCTCTACCAACATTGTACACAATACTCCAGGTGTAGCCTCACCAGGGCCCTATATAATTGCAGTAAGACATCTTTATTCTTGTACAACAATCCAAAAGATTTACCTCCCGATATAGTGCAGCACTCTACTGAAGTGCCAGCCTAGATTACATACTCAAGTCTCTGTATTGGGGTTTGAAACCATAGCCTTCTCACAGAGATGAGATTGTGACCCCAAAGTTAAGGCTGACAATAGCATGAATATTGCATTGTATTTCAGTTCAAGTGCCACTGACACCATAACAGAAATTAAAATGAGAAACGTTTTTTTTAATTAATATTCTTCAAATGAAAACCCTTTACAGGAAAATAAAAATAAATGCCTCAAAAAAATATATACAACCCTCATCTTCAAAATGGTTAGCGATCAGGTGCTTTTACTCACCAGAAGCTAAAGCTTCAGTCTCTGTAGATGGGACTTTGTGGATTTTCCCCATTTTGTAGACAAAACTTCCGTCGACCACCTTGAAGTCTAGGTATCGAGTGACTTCTGTGTAAAGCAGCATCTTAACAAGCTGGCCTGAGAAGACAACCATCAACAGCCATATAAAATATATAGATGTCCCAGCAACACACTGAATCCTTGTGTGTTGTTCAAAAGTGACATTTGTGGAGATTAGTTGGGAACCAGGGAGCTAACACACTCCATTCTCCCACAGACACACTGTGGGCACCACACAATATCAGTTGTGCTTTATTCGCTAAATAGTCACCGCTGTCCATTTCTGACACAAAAACATTGAACACTCTCACCATGTAGATCACGAGTAACAGAGTAAAACTCCCTCTGCTCTATGCCCAGTAATGGATGCCAAGTCACAACAGTGCCCTCTCCTACACCACTGTCGTCTCCTATGCCACCCATGTTGTGGCCTCGAAGTGAGATTATGGGCAAATTTGTACAATGTACTCAGGACTGGAGCATTAGATAGAGACTGCGTATTTAACTAGAGTAATGAGAGAACTGAATCTTTCATCTCATTATTCTAGACGAAATTCAAACCCAGGGAACAGAAAAAGAAAAGATCTTACATTCATTTCTAGGAGATTACATGCTTTAGGACATCCAAAGTACTGCATATACAATTAATTGCTTTGAGGTGCAGTTACTGTTGCTTTGTTAGTGAGCCCCGACCTATGTGAGAACAGCACCGCAGGTCGGGGCTATAAATAGAGCAGGAGCGCCGGGCCCTGAAACATCATGGACCGCCCTGACCCATGAGAGAACTAGGTCAGTGCAGCAGAGCAGGTCCTCCAATCGTCCTGGTTAATCCTTGTCACTGGATAAAGGCCGAATGGTGGCTGATGTACAACGGTCACCACATGTTAAAAAAAAAAATTCACACACAGGCATGGAGTTCAGGATTGGAACATCGGGTCCTTCATTGAACCATCTGTGAACTCTCGTGGAAGCAAGTCATCCTCGTTTGAGAGACCGCCTATGATGAGGTTAGTGAAATGTGCCATTTTGCACATAGCACTCTGATACACAAAACAACAAAGTGACAAATGACAAGCAAATTGTTATTTTGGTAGTGTCAGTTGAGGGACAACCGTACCAGGAGAACTCTCTGCTCTTCAGACAGTACCATGGGATCTTTAACATCCATCTGAACAGGCAGATGGGGGTCTTGGTTTAACATCTCATCCAAAGGATGGCATCTCCAACAATGCAGCACTCCCTCATCATCATAGGCAGTCCCTCAGAAACGAGGAAGACTTTCCTCCACTCTTAGCTCGAGTTCTTAGGTGGCTGTACAGTCCAATACGAGAACCACAGTCTCCGTCACAGGTAGGACAGATAGTTGTTGAGGGAGGGGGGTGAGTAGGGCTAGCTTGCCACACGCTCTTTCCGCTGCCTGTGCTTGTTTTCTGCATGCTCTCGGCGACGAGACTCGAGGAGCTCAGCGCCCTCCCGGATGCACTTCCTCCACTTAGGGCGGTCTTTGGCCAGGGACGCCCAGGTGTCAGTGGGAATGTTGCACCTTATCAGGGAGGCTTTGAGGGTGTCCTTGTAACGTTTCTGCTGCCCACCTTTGGCTCGTTTGCCGTGAAGGAGTTCAGAGTAGGAGTTCTGCTTTGGGAGTCTCGTGTCTGGCATGTGAATTATGTGGCCTGCCCAGCGGAGCTGATCAAGTGTGGTCAGTGCTTCAATGCTGGGAATGTTGGCCTGGTCGAGGACGTTAACGTTGGTGCGTTTGCCCTCCCAGGGGATTTGTAGGATCTTGCAGAGACATTGTTGGTGGTATTTCTTCAGCAACTTGAGGTGTCTGCTATACATGGTCCATGTTTCTGAGCCATACAGGAGGGCGGGTATTACTACAGCCCTATAGACCATGAGCTTGGTGACAGTTTTGAGGGCCTGGTCTTCAAACACTCTTTTCCTCAGGCGTCAACGCTGTACTGGAATGTCAGCTTATATAATGGACTCGAGTGCTGCTGCTGGACTTGTTTCCTCTGACTCAGTGGCAAGCATGCAACCAACTCAGCCAATTGCACACTATGGCAGAGATTCAAGTTAACATGCCCACCACCTGCCCTTATAGTTTGAATATCTTTTAATTTCAGCTGCGACTTTTCATTTTCATATATTTACAATGAATAAAATTATGTTGTTCATTACCATTTGCCATAAGGAATTTGGGTATCAGATCTACATTCCAGTCCCTGCCTCTTCCCATAGATTCCGGAGGTCCCCCGGCAACCTTGTATTTTTTAAACAGCTAAAGGAAAAGGAAAACATATTTAGTTTCATTTTTTGGGTGGCTTTTTATACCCAGCGCGGTGTTGCTCGCTATTTTTTGTATTGAGGGCTGATCATTTGAGGTCCACTCCACTAACGTGCATTGAAGGGGAAGAATTTGCATTTATGTAACGCTTTTCACAACCTCAGGACTTCCCAAAGCACTTTACAGCCAATTTTAAATAGTCACCGTTATAATGCAGGAAATTGCAGCCAATTTTGTGCACAGTAAGGTCCCACAAATATCAATTGCGATAATGACCAGATAACCAGTATTTTTAGTGATGGTGGTTTAGGGATAAATATTGGCTAAGATCCCGAGAGAACTCCCTTGCTCTTCTCCAAAATAGCACCTTGGGATCATTTACCTCCACCCTAATGGGCAGATAGGGCTTCGGTTTAACATCTCATCCAAAAGACGACACTTCAGACAGTGCAGGACTCCCTCAATACTGCATTGCAATTCCAGCCCAGATTATGTGCTCTGGAGTAGGACTTGAACCCACAACCTCTGATTCAAAGAGAGTGCTATCACTGAGCCATCACTGACACATCACGGGGAGCCATGGCCTGCAATTCTTTACAGCAAGATCCAACTTTCAATTGTACCGTTGTGTGCACTTGCTGAATGCTGGCCATGTACTTCCCAATCGAAAAGCAATGAGAATGAACAGCTCCATAAAATATAGTTCTATTTTATCAGGGTCCGTTTCAGTTGTCCCAGAGAAGCCGAGAATTCAGTCCCCTAATAGCATTCCCTTCCTTCTTTTGTTGGATAGCAAGAGGAGGAGGAGGAGAGAATAAACAGTCCATTAATATTCCACAGCTTGACAGGAGGCCTAATGGCACAAGGAGCAACCAATCTATCGAGAGCCATGTGCGAAGGGGGAAGGGTGGTGAGTGGTGCCTGGGCTGTATTGTTTGTAGCATTGCATTGTAGTGACCCTTGGCACTATCCTCCCACATTCTACAGCGGCTATATTCCCACAGCTTTCTAGTGTAAGTATGTGAGCTTATGGACAGTAACCAGAAGCAGGATTCCTTCGTACATCTCCTCACATTCGTACGTGTCCTGCTTTGTTCCTGTGTGCTAGAAATGTAATTGCACCAATAGAAACATAAAAATATTATACCTTGCTAAAATGCATAGAAATAAGTGCAGCAATCAGACCTGGTCGAGACCAATGAACCACATTACATGCGTAACTCTGACACTGGGTCCTTGCACTGGGAACTGTAACTTTAGTAATGATTGCTAACAGCCCAATGGAAAATGAACATCTGCTTCTTGTCTTGCTTCACTAGACCAGTTATATCCAAGTTATAAAATCAATAAAATCAGTGAATGGTCTGCGTTTAGGATCCCTCTCTCTCACTGCCAGCTTTTCTCATTATCCTCCCAATCCTCCATCCTGTAATGAATTACAAGATAAATGATCTAATATATAGGACTGCCTATGTTCTTTAGCCAGTAGAGGGCAAGTATGTCAGTAGCTTAGTGAATCCAATCCAAATCTTAGCATGTCTGCCTCAGCTCAGAAAGTCTTAACAATAACATTGTGAGAATACATAAAACAAACAGAAAAAGACAAACGAAGAAGTCTATTGCAGCTCAGTCCTGCTCTATTCAGAGCCCATGCATGACTATTGTAATGGATTGACCGCCCGCACTTCCTCTTGACTTTCTATCCCCCCCCCCCGGATTCACCCCTCTTCCCCACCCCATAACCTTCACTTCAGGAGATATTTAGCTGGGACACAGCTAAATGTCATTTTGATGGCAAGAAAAGGAGAAACGGCACAACGTGAACTGAAAGGGAAAGTTTTGCAAAGGCAGTCACCTGAAAGAGAAAAACAAGTTGGCATTTTGAGTAGGACTTTTCATTTGAACCAGCAGTCAGTATGGAGAAATTCCTTCATGTGCAGACAACAGTACTAATATCACAAGACAGAAAGTGGGAGGGGAGAGGATACAACAAGAAGTCGTGTGCAGATATGCTAACTATTTTTACAAGGAGGTAGCAAAAGGATTTAATTGTCTATTGATAGATTATAAAATGTTGAAAGGTGCTGTATAATATTGGAAGGAGCTGTATGCTGTAGAAGGATAAAGCATCTGCTATAACATTCACCATCCCAGCAGTCACCACAGGGACTGAGCTGAGCAGACAGTCCGAACATGCGGTTCCAAGGAGGATGACAATACCCCTTAAGACCACATCCATTTTAAAAAGACAAAAAGAAAAACAACATCTCCTTACATCCTCCAAAGGAGTTATCGAAGCACTTTCTCCTCCATAGTAAGAATTCCGGTCCATATGCAACACCTTCTTTCCATTCACCGACATGATACCAGACAAGATACATTCCTTCAAAGCAAAAGAGATAAAATAAACATCTGAAAAAGAGTAAGGCTGCTTTTATGCTGGAAAGGATGAGGAGTTAAATTCAGAGGGCGAGGGAGAACATTTTGCATTTTATCATATCCTCACAACACCACAAAGCACTTTGCATCCAAACAATTACTTGTTCAAGAGCAGATTATTTATATGATCATTATGGCTGGTAATCTGTGCACAGCAAGATCCCACAGAAACAGCAAATGAGATTAGTAACCAGTTAAATTGGTTTTATTTTGGCGCAGGTTGAGGGATGAAGTTAGCCAGGACACCAGGCGAACTCCTGGGCAAAAATGGAAACGATGATTGCTCTCGGACAGTAAATGCTGGAGGATGTTTGGCATGTGGTGTGATTAGAATTGCTAAACAATGAAATTGCTAAAGAATAAAATAAATATATCTGTGAGGGGGCAGGGGGAGGATATGGAAGATTGACATTAACACTGTATTCTTCTTTGAATAATGACGAGTGATATTTTACACCCATGGTCTTGGTTTAGCAATGATGCAGCACTGCCTCAGTACTGCACTGAAGTATGCGCTCAAGGCCAAGAATGGGGCACGATGCCATTAAGGCTCTTCACCTCACTATCTGTTCTGAAGTGGGAGCCCATCCTCCATTGCGAAATTTGCTTTCAAAAAGTTCTTGTGCCAATTTCTCCCCCTCAAAAACTCTCAGCTCTGTATAAATTCAAGCCTACCCAAGATTTGAATACTGTTGCTGTATCAGGAGCCTCTTCTAGAAGCCCTGTTCCATTCTTGGATAGGATACAAAAATCAAAAAAGTGTTATCTGATGGGTATGCCAACTCTCACCTCTAGCCTATTTTCTCCCCCCACATGGACTGCAGTGCTCATGGCTTTTTGTCAAACAATGTTTAATGAGATCTCATGTATCGATACAGTTGAACCCGATGTACACTTCTTGTGCAGTACTAAAATGAACAAACTGATTATTCACATTTTGTTCAACTAAAAGCTGTCAAATCAATGTTGACACTGGAGTGCTGTGCCACAAACTGGTCATGTGTTAATGGTTTCATCCTCTTCAACCACCATACAATGAATTCTCAACCATGGCCTGAACTGTGGTGAGGCAATTCCCCACCGGTTAGGAACGAGAGAATCATACTGCGCTGTTCTTGCATTCCTCCTTTATAACTGCTTACACAGAGGGGCTTTAGGAAATGCAAGGAGCCTACAGGAAGAGAAGTGCCAGCATGCACTGGGTGACTGGCAGCCCACTAACTAAATTATTTGACTGTGGAGCCCAAAAGAAAATACAATTTTTACATCCACCCCACCCGCCCCCCCCCCAACCACCCACTCCCACTCTCCCTCCCCCCCCACCCTCCCTCCTCCCTCCTCCTCCTCCTCCCCCCACCCAACCACCACCTCCGCCCAACCACCACCCCCGTTGTTTACAAATACACTTTGACATAAATTGCATCAAATCAGCAAGACTTCATTGCAATAAAGATGATACATTGTTCTTAAGGGCCTTCTCCTCATAAGCAGAAGAGACACCATTAAAGGACCACAATACTATACCATCAGGTAAAACCAATTCAAACATGGTCCACTTGTTTAACACATAGCTGACCAGTAAGTATCTCAGGTTCTGGAAAGGCAATGCCGAGTCACGAATGAAAGAAAACTTGCAGCTCAAGAGATCCCAAATCACATAAGAACATAAGAAATATGAGCAGGAGTAGGCCATACGGCCCCTCGAGCCTGCTCCGCCATTCAATAAGATCATGGCTGATCCGATCATGGACTCGGGTCCACTTCCCTGCCCGCTCCCCATAACCCCTTATTCTCTTATCGGTTAAGAAACTGTCTATCTCCGTCTTAAATGTATTCAATGTCCCAGCTTCCACAGCTCTCTGAGGCAGCGAATTCCAGATTTACAACCCTCCAAGAGAAGAAATTCCTCCTCATCTCAGTATTAAATGGGCGGCCCCTTATTCGAAAATTATGCCCCTAGTTCTAGTCTCCCCTATGAGTGGAAACATCCTCTGAGCATTCCACCTTGTCAAGCCCCTTCATAATCTTATACATTTCGATAAGATCACCTCTCATTCTTCTGAATTCCAATGAGTAGAGGCCCAACCTTCTTAACCTTTCCTCATAAGTCAACCCCCTCATCTCTGGAATCAACCCAGTGAATCTTCTCTGAACTGCCTCCAAAGCAAGTATATCCTTTCTTAAATATGGAAACCAAAACTGCACGCAGTACTCCAGGTGTGGCCTCACCAATACCCTGCATAACTGTAGCAAGACTTCTCTGCTTTTATACGCCATCCCTTTTGCGATAAAGGCCAAGATTCCATTGGCCTTCCTCATCACTTGCTGTACCTGCATACTATCCTTTTGTGTTTCATGCACCAGGGCCCCCAGGCCCTGCTGTACTGCAGCACTATGCAATTTGTTTTCCATTTAAATAATAACTCACTTCACAGCCAATGAAGTCCTTTTGCATTGAAGTCACTATTGCTATTTAAGCATGTGCAGAAAAAGAGACGAATGACCAGTTTCAACTGTTTTGGTGGCATTGGTGGAGATTCAAATATTGACCAGGTAACACAGAATTCCCTGCTCTGAACACAAACGTGCCATGGGGTCTATTACATTCACCGGAACAGGCAGATGCAGCAGTATTTAAAAAAAAATTCCAATCACTTCTTTCCTTTCCAATATTTTATTTATAATTTTTCTGCAATGCTCCAACTACCATGAAATATCCAATGCAAATAAATTAATACAAATAGTTAACATAAGTATCAAACTATTAATAATATAAAAGCAAAATACTGTGGATGCTGGAAATCTGAAATAAAAACAGAAAATTCTAGAAATACTCAGCAGGTCAGGCAGCATCTGTGGAGATAGAAACAGAGTTAACGTTTTAGGTCGGTGTAATGTACCTTACATTATTATATATAACTATCCTAACATGCTATACATCACTGTAATAAGATATGACCTGCAACCACCAGCATACCTTACCACCAGGGATGCACTTGCAAGAGACAGGTATATAAGGAAAGGTCTCAGGCAAGTGCAGCATTCCAGAGCTGTGAAATAAAGGTGCAGGTCCAGAGTGACCTTGACTTCACTACATGCCTCGTGTGAATCTGTACTGAAGGGACAGGACTTTACAGTCATCCGAACTGGAAAAAGTTAGAAATGCAACAGGTTTTAAGCAAGTACAGAGGCAGAGAAAGGTGAGGGCAGATGGGAGGAAAGAACAAAAGGGAAGACCAGAGAGATTAAAGGACAAAAGGGATGATGGTGCAAGGCAAAAGGGGGTGATAATGGGACAAGTAAATAAATAAAAAGATGAGTCTAGAAGAGGTGTCAATAGGAATAAAGCAGAATCACCAACAGGAACAAATGGGGGCAGAGGTTATGATCTGAAATTGTTGAACTCAATGTTGAGCCCGGAAGGCTGTAAAAGTGACTAATCGAAAGATGAGGTGCTGTCTCATTGTGTACTTGGATCATTTAGGTTCTCTTGACTATTGGCCCAAACACACTGCAACAGTTTGATCAGGTCCCTCAAATGATACAACCAAATTATAGATTTCGGTCTCTTCAATTGGTCTTTAAAAAAGGCCTTTAAGGCTGATTTTTGAGCCAGTTAGGATCGGATTTAAAACTTAAAATAAAGCCAGAAAACACAGGGAAACTGCAGATGGTGTTAGCTTTTCACATGGGATCCTTCACTGAAACGGTTGTGGGATGTCTTCTCTCTTTCTGATGCTGACTGACCTGCTGTGTATTTCCACTCTACCACTACACACTCAAATGCAACCAGCTTTAATAACCACTTGTATTGCGACCAGTACAATGATCAAAACTAATCCTCAAAAAGGTCTCAGTCGTACAGTGCATTGATCATTCAAGGTACTGCATCGTGGAATGATATGAAGCAAGTTCACATTCACAATGCCCCACAGGGCAAGTTCCTGATCATGGCTATCCTGCTGTATTAAAGAGCGAAATGGATCTAAAGTGCTCTGCTGCAGGAAATCTGCTTCAGTCAGGCAGTCAGTCAACCTGACCACTCTTGCAGACGTCATCAGTGTGTTCTTTTAAAAAGAAAAAAATCAGTCTTCATTGGAGGTCTTGGAGGGGGCCGACAGCTGCTTATGTTCTGGAATAGGCCACCAGTCTGATCATTTGGCAAGGGAAGGTGAGTGATACAAAGAGATTCAAGGAGGGGAAAAAGAGGAATCTGAATAAGAAAGAGCATGTTTGTGGAGATCTGGTTGTCAGCCTTAGGCTGCAGAAATTAAATCAGAGCTGGCTTAACAGTAGATTTCAAATAGCTATAAAATCTTTCAAATGGAAAATCCTCACATCTCCTCAATTTATCCCATTTAAAACGATACTGCGCTTGACATATTTATAAATAGTAATGACAGGCAAGGCCACTTTAGTCATTGAGGTGGTAACCTAACGGCTACAGGAGCGGATTAAAATGGCTTAATTGTCACTGAGTATTTAGAAAAATGAGAACAGAGGTCTTGGGAACTAGTGCAAACACAGAGCTGACACGATTATGATGCAGTGATATACTTAATAACGCCAGCTGTTTCCAGTACCGATCGTTGCAACATTCTGAATGAAGGATGCAGGACAATCTGCTTGCATTACATCTCTTGTTCGGAGGGATGATGTAAAACTAATATATGGTATGACTGTTCTTGGAATTAGAATATTTTTCCCCCTTCAAATTTCTTCCCCTCTTCTTGAAGGTCCTGACTAGTGTACAGTTCCAAAGGCAGCAGGTGCCTTCTGGTATCTTATCCAAGTGGCTACCTTCATACTTGAACCTAAAATGTTGGCAGGCTATTCAACTTCAGAGAGCGTTGTCAAGCTCAATCCACACGCAATGCTCATCCACACAGCACTTTCCACCCAAGGTCATTGAACAGCTGTTGAATGACCTTTGCTGGGAAGTACATGTGGATTGAGCTCAACGATAATGCTCAATCCACACAATGTCCTAGCTGATTTTTTTCCCCCTCGTCCTTCCTTCCCTAGCTCTAGGGACACAGATGCCAAAAGGTAAATATGATTTCTCGTGCCGCGTTAAAATGACACCCACAAACCCCAGCTGGCTTTAGATTGACTTGCTGTGCAGTGAGCAGCAAGCAGAAGTGAGCACCCACCAGTGTAGAGAAAATGCAGAAACTTTGTTGTGTATTTGCCCACAAGTCACTAGTTTGCCCCCCATCCCCCCCAACTGAGACCAGCCAACACAGCACAGGCTAGAAATGGATTCTAGGACATTCTGACCTGTATGGCTTTGTACAACACCATAAAATATAAGAACATAGAAATAGGAGCAGGAGTAGGCCATTTGGCCCCTCGAACCTGCTCCGCCATTCAGTAAGAAATGCAGTTATCCACCAAGCCATTGTGGGGGGGGGGGGGGGCAGGGGGTGGTGGAAGCTGAAGACTTCTGCCTCAGCAACATTTTCAAAAACAGACAACAAGACTAGTTTATCTTCTGGGACTATCACCCTAGAAGCTCTTGGATTAATCCCTGTGCACATCCAATCTATAACTCATTAATCTACTGTCTTAAATCTGGGAAAGAAATTGACTAGCAAGTACTAGGAATGAGTGACCATCACCTGGTTGAATTTCAAATTCAGTTGGAAGGTGAGAAATTTGGATCTCAAACCAGTGTCCTAAGCTTAAATAAAGGAGACTACAGAGGTATGAAGACAGAGTGGTTAAATTGGACTCGGAAAATAGATTAAAGAGTGGGACGGTTGATAGCAGTGGCAGAATTTTGAGATATTTCATAACTCTCAACAAAAATATATCCCAATGAGAAGGAAAGGCTGCAAGAGAAGGGATAACCATCCGTGGCTAACTAAGGAAATAAGGGATGGTATCAAATTGAAAACAAGGGCAACAATGTGGCCAAGACTAGTGGGAAGCCAAAGGACTGGGAAAATTTTAAAAGCCAGCAAAAGAATGACGAAAAAATAAGAGGGAAGATAGATTATGAAAGTAAACTAGCACGAAATATAAAAACAGATAGTAAGAGTTTTTACATGTACATAAAAAAGAAAAGAGTGGCTAAAGTAAATGTTGGTCCCCTAGAGGATGAGAAAGGGGAATTTATAAGGGGGAACAGGGAAATCGCCAAGACGTTGAACAAATATTTTGTATTGGTCTTCACGGTAGAAGACACTAAAAATATTCCAATAGGGGATAATCAAGGGGCTATAGGGAGGGAGGAACTTAATACAATCACTATCACTAAAGAAGTAGTACTCGGTAAAATAATGGGACTAAAGGCCGACGTCCCCTGGACCTGATGGCTTTCATCCTAGGGTCTAAAAAGAAGTGGCTGCAGAAATAGTGGATACATTGGTTGTAATCTGCCAAAATTCCCTGGATTCTGGGGAAGTCCGAGCAGATTGGAAAACCGCAAAAGTAATTCAGGGAATTGGGGCGGGGGGGGGGGTCGAAGAGAAATATTCCTGATGTTGTTTTACCCCCATTATAGGCTCTGGGTCTGTTTTTTTTGTTTATAGAATCATAGAAATTTACAGCACGGAAGGAGGCCATTTCGGCCCATCGTGTCTGCGCTGGCCAACCAAGAGCTATCCCACTTTCCAGCTCGTGGTCCATAGCCCTGTAGGTTACGGCTCTCCAAGTGCACATCCAAGTATTTTTTAAATGTGGTGAGGCTTTCTGCCTCTACCACCCTTTCAGGCAGTGAGTTCCAGACTCCTACCACTGGGTGAAGAAATTTCCCCTCATATCTCCTCTAAACCTCCCCCTAATTACTTTAAATCTATGCACCCTGGTTGTTGACCCTCTCTACCAAGGAAAACAGGTCCTTCCTATCCACTCTATCCAGGCCCCTCATAATTTTTATACACCTCAATCAGTTTCCTCTGTTCCAAAGAAAACATACCCAGCATCTCCAATCTTTCCTCAGTCAAAATTCTCCAGTCCAGGCAACATTCTTGTAAATCTCCTCAGCAACCTTTCCAGTGCAGTGCAATCACATATTTCCAGTAATGTACTGCACACAGTACTCCAGCTGCGGCCTAACCAGTGCTTTATGCAGTTCAAGCATAACCTCCTTGCTCTTATATTATATGCCTCGACTAATAAAGGCAAGTATTCCATATGCCTTCTTAAACACCTTATCAACCTGGCCTGCTACCTTCAAGGATCTGTGGACCTGCACTCCAAGGTCTCTTTGTTCCTCTACACTTTTCAGTGTCATATTCCCTTGCCTTGTTAGACCTCCCCAAATGCATTACCTCACACTTATCCAGATTGAATTCCATTTGCCACTGTTCTGCCCACCTGACGAGTACATTGATATCAACCTGCAGTCCACAGCTTTCTCCTTCATTATCAACCACACAGCCTATTTTAGTGTCATATGCAAACTTCTTAATCATACCCCCAGTATTCAAGTCCAAGTCATTGATATGGACTTGGAGTGATACCCACAAGTGTTGGGGAGGGTAAAAAAGGGTCTAGTCATCATACTCCAAGCATCATGAGTGAGGGGCAGACTTGGTGGACCAACTGGTTTTTTCCTGCCCGCCAGTTTGAACGCGCAGCTCAGATGCCTGATCAGCATCCAGCAAGTGTTAGTATATTACATCATCAACAACTTGCATTTATAGAAGGAAAATGTCCCAAGACACTTCACAGGAGCATAATTAAGCCATGTGAACAATGTGGCCTGCTCAGCGAAGCTGATCAAGTGTAGTCAGTGCTTCAATGCTAGGGATATTGGCCTGATCGAGGACGCTAATGTTGATGCGTCTGTCCTCCCGGGGGATTTGTAAGATCTTGCGAAGACATCGTTTGTGGTATTTCTCCAGCGAATGGAGGTGTCTATTGTACATGGTCCATGTCTCTGAGCCATACAGGAGGGCGGGTATTACTACAGCCCTGTAGACCATGAGCTTTGATGACAGTTTTGAGGGCCTGGTCTTCAAACATTCTTTTCCTCAGGTGGCCGAAGGCTGAACTGGCACACTGGAGGCAGTGTTAAATCTCGTCATCAATATCTGCTCTTGTTGATAAGAGGCTCCCGAGGTATGGGAAATGGTCCACGTTGTCCAGGGCCGCACAGTGGATCTCCCAAAACAAGCGCTCTACTCTGAACTCTTTCACGGCAAACGAGCCAAAGGTGGGCAGAGGAAACATTACAAGGACACCCTCAAAGCCTCCCTGATAAAGTGCAACATCCCCACTGACACCTGGGAGATCCTGGTCAAAGAACGTCCAAAGTGGAGGAAGTGCATCCGGGAGGACGCTGAGCACCTCGAGTCCCATCGCCGAGAGCGTGCAGAAATCAAGCGCAGGCAGCGGAAAGAGCGTGTGGCAAACCAGTCCCACCCACCCCTTCCCTCAACGACTATCTGTCCCACCTGTGACACAGACTGTGGTTCTCGAATTGGACTGTTCAGCCACCTAAGAACTAATTTTAAGTGGAAGCAAGTCTTCCTCGATTCCGAGGGAATGCCAATGATGATGATCAATTAAAACAAAAACTAACAAGTCAAAAAGGACAGTGGCCAAAAGCTTGGTCAAAGAGGTAGATTTTAAGGAGGGTCTTAAAAGAGAATAGAGAGGTGGCGAGATGGAATGATTTAGGGAGGCAATTTCTAGACGGCTAAAGGCATGGCTGCCAATGGTGGGGCGAAGAGTGTTGGATGCACAAGAGGAAGGAATGCAGAGCTCTTGCACTGAATCACCTGGTTAGCTCACGGTCAGAAAGTACCAGAATATGGTTTCGCTGTAGCACCCTGAAAATAAAGCACAGTCCAACTGGTTTATTCTGGTATGAATATCAAATAGTATTGAGCAAGTAGTGGCCTATTTAATTGGCAAAGGAACTTAAAATCTGCAAAATGGAATTTTCCGATTCACCCATTTTATGTCTCTTAGCTCCTCCTGATGTCTCAAGAAGTGGTACTGAGCTACATAAAGCAAAATAAATGCAAACCCTCCTCTGTGCTCAGTTAGCTGACCTCAGCTTGAGTGATGGCAAAGATGCTACAATTGCCCTCAGTGCCTCTGGGATAAGGAATGGAGAGAGGTCAGCCTGGGTTCCTGCTCTTTACTGCAACACAGCAGTCCTTGCGTGTGCACATATTGAGCAACAGGACCACCTCCTACTGCCAAACAGCCTGCTGACATTCGATGTCTCATCTCACACGTGACGTATGGTCACCTAGACGATGTACTCTGGAACAGCATTGCAACACAAGTCATCACTATCAGAAGGGGAGGGGAAAAACCTGGGAAATGGGAGAGGAGGGAAGACAGCCAATGCATTAAATAAATTCTAGTTACTGGTACAGGTTATACCTCTCCAGTCCAGGACTCTTTGGTCCGGTAACATTCCCGGTGGGGGGGGGGGGGGGGGGGTGGTCGCGACCCGCGCTGTGTCCTGGGCTGGCTGCTCCTCTTCTCCCCGCTGCCTCCGGTGTTCCCTCCTTGATCAGATTGGCGTGGAGAGGGAGCGAGGAGTGTGGCAGCTGACTGAGGCGCCCATGCTGGGCCTGAGAAATGCTGCGCAGTAGACTTCTGCGTAGCGTATGTGCAGAATGCGGCCAGGTCGTTGTCAGCAGCAGCCGGTAAGTTTACAATGTTATGGTCGGCGTGACCTCCCATGGTCCGGAAAATTCTCTGGTCCGCCAACGGTCAGGTCCTAAGGGTGCCGAACTGGAGAGGTACAACTGTAGTAATCCATTGGTATTGCTCACTAATATGTCCTTGCTATACAGTACAAATGCACACGAGGCCCATACTTGAGAAGGTCACTCTGTGACCAGTAACCTTTATTAGCCAGCACTGAAGTGAAGGTGGTGGGTGGAGCTTCCCCTTTTATACCTGAAAGTCTAGGTTAGGAGTATCTCCCACAAGTTCACTACCTAGTGGTCAGTGTTCTCACGGTGTACAACTTAGGTCAGTTTATACATGGGTTACAATGACAGTTGAATACATGACATCATCTCCCCCACAAAGTCTTATTCGGATCACAGGTTGAGTCTCTCTGATGGTTTACGCTCCCTTGTAGAGCGCCGGAGTTGGGACTCCGGATGTTGGGCGCTGGCCTGAGTGTCTGCTGTTTGCGATGCCTCAGGCCTGTCCAGACTGCCCACAGTGACTGGGCTCTCCTCCACTTGGTTCCATTGTCCAGTGGTGGAGTGAACTCTACATTGTGTTCTTCCTCTGCTTCTTCTATAGGGCTGCTGAACCTCCTTTTTGTTAGATCCACGTGTTTGTGGCAGATTTGTCCACTGGTAAGTTTAACTACCAGAATCCTATTCCCCTCTTTGGCAATCACAACGCCTGCGAGCCATTTGGGCCCTGCAGCGTAATTGAGGACAAAGACAGGGTCATTGACATCAATACATCGCGCCCTCGCATTCCTGTCATGGTAGTCACATTGTGACCGGTGCCTGCTTTCGACAATTTCTTTCATGATGGGGTGTATAAGGGACAACTTGGTTTTGAGCATCCTTTTCATTAGCAGCTCTGCGGGTGAAACCCGTGAGCGAGTGTAGTCGGGATCTATTGGCCAACAGGAGGCGTGATAAGCGGCTTTGTAGGGAACCCCCTTAGATTCTGAGCATCCCCGGTTTGATTATCTGCACTGCTCATTCCGCCTGGCCGTTTGAGGCCGGCTTGAACGGTGCATTTCTGACACAGAAACATAGAAAATAGGTGCAGGAGCAGGCCATTCAGCCCTTCTAGCCTGCACCGCCATTCAAGAGTTCATGGGTGAACATGAAACTTCAGTACCCACTTCCTGCTTTCTCTCCATACCCCTTGATCCACCGAGTAGTAAGGACTTCATCTAACTCCCTTTTGAATATATTTAGTGAATTGGCCTCAACTACTTTCTGTGGTAGAGAATTCCACAGGTTCACCACTCTCTGGGTGAAGAAGTTTCTCCTCATCTCGGTCCTAAATGGCTTACCACTTATCCTTAGACTGTGACCCCTGGTTCTGGACTTCCCCAACATTGGGAACATTCTTCCTGCATCTAACCTGTCGAAACCCATCAGAATCTTAAATGTTTCTATGAGGTCCCCTCTCATTCTTCTGAACTCCAGTGAATACAAGCCCAGTTGATCCAGTCTTTGATAGGTCAGTCCCACCATCCCGGGAATCAGTCTGGTGAATCTTCGCTGCACTCCCTCAATAGCAAGAATGTCCTTCCTCAAGTTAGGAGACCAAAACTGTACACAATACTCCAGGTGTGGCCTCACCAAGGCCCTGTACAACTGTAGCAACACCTCCCTGCCCCTGTACTCAAATCCCCTCGCTATGAAGGCCAACATACCATTTGCTTTCTTAACCGCCTGCTGTACCTGCATGCCAATCTTCAATGACTGATGTACCATGACACCCAGGTCTCGTTGCACCTTCCCTTTTCCTAATCTGTCACCATTCAGATAATAGTCTGTCTCTCTGTTTTTACCACCAAAGTGGATAACCTCACATTTATCCACATTATACTTCATCTGCCATGCATTTGCCCACTCACCTAATCTATCCAAGTCACTCTGCAGCCTCATAGCATCCTCCTCGCAGCTCACACTGCCACCCAACTTAGTGTAGTCCGCAAATTTGGAGATACTACATTTAATCCCCTCGTCTAAATCATTAATGTACAATGTAAACAGCTGGGGCCCCAGCACAGAACCTTGCGGTACCCCACTAGTCACTGCCTGCCATTCTGAAAAGTACCCATTTACTCCTACTCTGCTTCCTGTCTGACAACCAGTTCTCAATCCACGTCAGCACACAACCCCCAATCCCATGTGCTTTAACTTTGCACATTAATCTCGTGTGGGACCTTGTCGAAAGCCTTCTGAAAGTCCAAATATACCACATCAACTGGTTCTCCTTTGTCCACTTTACTGGAAACATCCTCAAAAAATTCCAGAAGATTTGTCAAGCATGATTTCCCTTTCACAAATCCATGTTGACTTGGACCTATCATGTCACCATTTTCCAAATGCGCTGCTATGACATCCTTAATAATTGATTCCATCATTTTACCCACTACTGAGGTCAGGCTGACCGGTCTATAATTCCCTGTTTTCTCTCTCCCTCCTTTTTAAAAAAAAAAGGGGGTTACATCGGCTACCCTCCACTCGATAGAACTGATCCAGAGTCAATGGAATGTTGGAAAATGACTGTCAATGCATCCGCTATTTCCAAGGCCACCTCCTTAAGTACTCTGGGATGCAGTCCATCAGGCCCTGGGGATTTATCGGCCTTCAATCCCATCAATTTCCCCAACACAATTTCCCGACTAATAAAGATTTCCCTCAGTTCCTCCTCCTTACTAGACCCTCTGACCCCTTTTATATCCGGAAGGTTGTTTGTGTCCTCCTTAGTGAATACTGAACCAAAGTACTTGTTCAATTGGTCTGCCATTTCTTTGTTCCCCGTTATGACTTTCCCTGATTCTGACTGCAGGGGACCTACGTTTGTCTTTACTAACCTTTTTCTCTTTACATACCTATAGAAACTTTTGCAATCCGCCTTAATGTTCCCTGCAAGCTTCTTCTCGTACTCCATTTTCCCTGCCCTAATCAAACCCTTTGTCCTCCTCTGCTGAGTTCTAAATTTCTCCCAGTCCCCGGGTTCGCTGCTATTTCTGGCCAATTTGTATGCCACTTCCTTGGCTTTAATACTATCCCTGATTTCCCTAGATAGCCACGGTTGAGCCACCTTCCCTTTTTTATTTTTACGCCAGACAGGAATGTACAATTGTTGTAATTCATCCATGCGGTCTCTAAATGTCTGCCATTGCCCATCCACAGTCAACCCCTTAAGTATCATTCGCCAATCTATCCTAGCCAATTCACGCCTCATTTCTTCAAAGTTACCCTTCTTTAAGTTCTGGACCATGGTCTCTGAATTAACTGTTTCATTCTCCATCCTAATGCAGAATTCCACCATACTATGGTCACTCTTCCCCAAGGGGCCTCGCACAATGAGATTGTTAATTAATCCTCTCTCATTACACAACACCCAGTCTAAGATGGCCTCCCCCCTAGTTGGTTCCTCGACATATTGGTCTAAAAAACCATCCCTTATGCACTCCAGGAAATCCTCCTCCACCGTATTGCTTCCAGTTTGGCTAGCCCAATCTATGTGCATATTCAAGTCACCCATTATAACTGCTGCACCTTTATTGCATGCACCCCTAATTTCCTGTTTGATGCTCTCCCCAACATCACTACTACTGTTTGGAGGTCTGTACACAACTCCCACTAACGTTTTTTGCCCTTTGGTGTTCTGCAGCTCTACCCATATAGATTCCACATCATCCAAGCTAATGTCTTTCCTAACTATTGCATTAATCTCCTCTTTAACCAGCAATGCTACCCCACCTCCTTTTCCTTTTATTCTATCCTTCCTGAATGTTGAATACCCCTGGATGTTGAGTTCCCAGCCCTGATCATCCTGGAGCCACGTCTCCGTAATCCCAATCACATCATATTTGTTAACATCTATTTGCACAGTTAATTCATCCACCTTATTGCGGATACTCCTTGCATTAAGACACAAAGCCTTCAGGCTTGTTTTTTTAACACCCTTTGTCCTTTTAGAATTTTGCTGTACAGTGGCCCTTTTTGTTCTTTGCCTTGGGTTTCTCTGCCCTCCACTTTTCCTCATCTCCTTTCTGTCTTTTGCTTTTGCCTCCTTTTTGTCTCCCTCTGTCTCCCTGCATTGGTTCCCATCCCCCTGCCATATTAGTTTAACTCCTCCCCAACAGCACTAGCAAACACTCCCCCTAGGACATTGGTTCCGGTCCTGCCCAGGTGCAGACCGTCCGGTTTGTACTGGTCCCACCTCCCCCAGAACCGGTTCCAATGCCCCAGGAATTTGAATCCCTCCCTGCTGCACCACTGCTCAAGCCACGTATTCATCTGCGCTATCCTGCGATTCCTACTCTTACTAGCACGTGGCACTGGTAGCAATCCCGAGATTACTACTTTTGAGGTCCTACTTTTTAATTTAGCTCCTAGCTCCTTAAATTCGTTTCGAAGGACCTCATCCCTTTTTTTAAACCTATGTCGTTGGCATCAATGTGCACCACGACAACTGGCTGTTCTCCCTCCCATTTCAGAATGGTTGATGCCATTTCCTGCCATGAAGTCCTGGAATTCAATGCTTGTAAAACACGGGCCATTGTCGCTGACCAAGACGTCCGGTAGACCATGGGCGGTGAACATTGCCCGTAGACTTTCTACCGTGGCAGAGGATGTGCTTGAATTGAGAATGTCACACTCGATCCATTTGGAGTTGGCGTCAACAACAACCAAAAACATTTTTTCCCATGAAAGGACCTGCGTAGTCCACATGGATGCGTGACCATGGCTTGGCGGACCAGGACCAGGGGCTAAGGGGGGGGCGTCCCTGGGCGCGTTGCCTAGCTGGACACACGTGTTGCACCTGCGAACACAAAGTTCCAGGTCTGCAGCTAACCCTGGCCACCAAACATGTGACCTGGCAATTGCCTTCATCATGACAATGCCCAGGTGCTCATTGTGGAGTTCTCGGATGAACACCTCTCTATCCATCTGGGGGATGACTACTCGGTTTCCCCATAGAAGGCAATCGGCCTGAATCGAAAGTTCATCCTTGCGCCTGTGAAATGGTTTAAATTCCTCAGGGCATGCCCCGTACGTGGCTGCCCAGTTCCCATTCAGGACAAATTTCTTGACTAAAGGCAGTAGCGGGTCTCTATTTGTCCAGTCTTTGATCTGACGGGCTGTCACGGGTGAGCCTTTGCTTTCGAAAGCTTCAACAGCCATAACCATCTCAGCAGCATGCTCGGTTGCCCCCTCAGTGGTGGCTAGCGGGAGCCTGCTGAGTGCATCGGCGTAGTTTTCAGTGCCCGGTCTGTGCCAAATTGTATAGTCATAGGCGCCGAACGCGAGTGCCCACCTCTGTATGCGGGCCGACGCATTTGCATTTATGGCCTTGTTGTCGGCCAAAAGGGACGTTGGGGGTTTGTGATCGGTCTCCAACTCAAATTTCCTGCCAAACAAGTACTGGTGCATTTTTTTCACTGCATATACACATGCAAGTGCTTCCTTTTCTACCATCCCGAAGCCCCTTTCTGCCTGGGACAGACTTCTGGAGGCATAAGCTACCGGCTGTAACTGACCCTTGGCATTCACATTCTGCAACACACACCTGACCCCATAGGACGACGCATCGCACGTTGAAACAAGTTTCTTACATGGGTCATAGAGCGTTAACAGATTGTTGAAGCATAACAAATTGCATGCTCAATCAAAAGCCCTTGCCTGGCTGTCTTCCCAGACCCATTCGCGACTTTTGCGTAGGAGCATGTGTAGCGGCTCTAACAGCGTGCTCAATTTGGGAAGAAAGTTAACAAAATAGCTCAGGAGCCCAGGAGCAAACGCAGCTCCGTCATGTCGCGGGGTCTGGGTGCTCTCTGGATCGCTTTAGTTTTGGATGCAGTAGGTCTAATCCCATCTGCTGCTACCCTCATCCCCAAGAATTATACTTCTGGAGCTAGGAAGACGCACTTCGCCTTTTTCAGTCACAGACCTACCCGGTCCAGTCTGCGTATCACCTCCTCCAGGTTGTGGAAGTCTTCTTCGGTATCACAACCCGTGATGAAGATGTCGTCTTGAAAAACCACCGTCCTTGGAATCGACTTGAGGAGGCTTTCCATGTTTCGTTGAAAGATCGCGGCGGCCGAGCGAATCCTGAACGGACATCTGTTGTACTCAAACAACCCCTTGTATGTGATGGTGGTCAGCTTCTTCGACTCACTCGCCAGCTCCTGGGTCATGTTAGCGCAGGTCAGGTCCAATTTTGAAAAAGGTTTGCCACCGGAGAGCGTCGCAAAGAGGTCCTCCGCTCTCGGTAGCGGATACTGGTCTTGGAGTGACACCCGATTGATGGTGGCCTTGTAATCACCACATATGCTGACCGACCCATCCGCCTTGAGCACCGGCACAATCGGGCTCGCCCAATCACTGAATTCGACTGGCGAGATGATGCCTTCCCTCAGCAGGCGGTCCAATTCGCCTTCTATCTTTTCCCGCATCACGTACGGCACTGCTCTGGCCTTGTGGTATACTGGCCTGGGGCCCGGGGTTATGTGAATCACTACCTTGGCCCCCATGAAAATGCCGATGCCGGGTTGAAACAGTGAGTCAAATTTGTCCAGGACCTGTGAGCATGATATTCGCTCCACAGAAGAAATTGCATCGACATCGCCCCATTTCCAGTTCATGACAGCAAGCCAACTCCTCCCCAGCATTCCGTACCATCCCCCGGGACAATCCAGAGTGGCAACCTGTTCTCCGAATCTTTGTGGGTCACGATCACCGTGGCGCTGCCTAGCACCGGAATGATCTCCTTTGTTTATGTCCATAGCTGTGCGTCAATTTTGGCTCCCTGGCCTTGGACGCCCACAACTTGTCGAACTGGTTGATACTCATCAGGGACTGGCTGGCCCCCGTGTCCAGCTCCATTGATACTGGGATGCCATTGAGGAGCACTTTTCATCATTATCAGTGGCGTCCTAGTGTATGAACTGTATATGTGCTCCACATGAACTCGCTGAACTTCAGCTTCCAACGATTTCCCCCAGTGTCCATTTGGCCTCGTAGGGCTTATATCGGGCCCGTCCTCCTCGTACATCAACCTGGCTGGAGGCTTCCTGCAAATACGCACCAAGTGACCGCTGACGTTGCAGTTTCGGCAGGTATATTGCTGTTACCTGCAAGCTCTGGCTGTGTGTTTGCCTCCACACCTCCAACATGAGCCGTTGTTGGAAACAAAAGTTCCATTACCAGTCGATCGTCTCTGACTGTCTCTGTAACTGTCCTTAAGCGCACCATTGACAAATGTTGATGGCCCCATTAACATAGAAACATAGAAAATAGGTGCAGGAGTCGGCCATTCGACCCTTCGAGCCTGCACCGCCATTCAATGAGTTCATGGCTGATCATGCAACTTCAGTACCCCATTCCTGATTTCTCGCCATATCCCTTGATCCCCCTAGTAGCAAGGACTACATCGAACTCCTTTTTGAATATATTTAGTGAATTGGCCTCAACAACTTTCTGTGGTAGAGAATTCCACAGGTTCACCACTCTCTGGATGAAGAAGTTTCTCCTCATCTCGGTCCTAAATGGCTTACCCCTTATCCTTGGACTGTGACCCCTGGTTCTGGACTTCCCCAACATTGGGAACATTCTTCCTGCATCTAACCTGTCTAAACCCGTCAGAATTTTAAACATTTCTATGAGATCCCCTCTCATTCTTCTGAACTCCAGTGAATACAAGCCCAGTTGATCCAGTCTTTCTTGATATGTCAGTCCTGCCATCCTGGGAATCAGTCTGGTGAACCTTCGCTGCACTCCCTCAATAGCAAGAATGTCCTTCCTAAAGCTAGACCACCAAAACTGTACACAATACTCCAGGTGTGGCCTCACCAAGGCCCTGTACAACTGTAGTAACACCTCCCTGCCCCTGTACTCAAATCCACTCGCTATGAAGGCCAACATGCCATTTGCTTTCTTAACCGCCTGCTGTACCTGCATGCCAACCTTCAATGACTGATGTACCATGACACCCAGGTCTCTTTGCACCTGCCCTTTTCCTAATCTGTCACCATTCAGATAATAGTCTGTCTCTCTGTTTTTCCCACCAAAGTGGATAACCTCACATTTATCCACATTATACTTCATCTGCCATGCATTTGCCCACTCACCTAACCTATCCAAGTCACTCTGCAGCCTCATAGCATCCTCCTCGCAGCTCACACTGCCACCCAACTTAGTGTTATCTGCAAATTTGGAGATACTACATTTAATCCCTTCGTCTAAATCATTAATGTAAACAGCTGGGGCCCCAGCACAGAACCTTGCAGTACCCCACTAGTCACTGCCTGCCATTGTGAAAAGTACCCATTTACTCCTACTCATTGCTTCCTGTCTGCCAACTAGTTCTCAATCCATGTCAGCACACTACCCCCAATCCCATGTGCTTTAACTTTGCACATTAATCTCTTGTGTGGGACCTTGTCGAAAGCCTTCTGAAAGTCCAAATACACCACATCAACTGGTTCTCCCTTGTCCACTCTACTGGAAACATCCTCAAAAAATTCCAGAAGATTTGTCAAGCATGATTTCCCTTTCACAAATCCATGCTGACTTGGACCTATCATATCACCTCTTTCCAAATGCGCTATGACATCCTTAATAATTGATTCCATCATTTTACCCACTACCGATGTCAGGCTGATCGGTCTATAATTCCCTGTTTTCTCTCTCCCTTCTTTTTTAAAAAGTGGGGTTACATTGGCTTCCCTCCACTCCATAGGAACTGATCCAGAGTCAGTGGAATGTTGGAAAATGACTGTCAATGCATCCGCTATTTCCAAGGCCACCTCCTTAAGTACTCTGGGATGCAGACCATCAGGCCCTGGGGATTTATTGACCTTCAATCCCATGTTTCTATGCCCCATTGTCCCTTATGATGGCATGAATCGCCATTCAGCTAGCCATTGTCTCTGTTGAATTTCCTTTTGGGTTCGACTACATGCTCGGGCATGTCCGATTGCCCCTGTCTGCCTGGAGAACTATGTGCCGCGTTAACAATGTTGACTCCCTGTCCATTTGCTGCATTTAAACCAAGATTTTTGTCAAACATCATTCTGGTCTCTTCCTCCCCAGAGATAAATGTCTGGGCCATCAAAGCCACCATTTCCAGGGTCAAGTCTTTGGTCTCGATCAGTTTCCTGAAAACCCCAGCGTGCCCGATGCCCTCAATAAAAAAGTCTCACAGCATCTCCGCTCTGCATGCATCTGGGAACTTACATAGGCTCGCCAGTAGCCGGAGGTCTGCCATGATGTCTGGAACGCTTTGCCCTTCTCGCCGCCGGTGCGTGTAAAACCGGTGTCTCGCCACGTGCATGCTGCTCGCCGGTTTAAAGTGTTCCCCGATCAACATACTGAGCTCTTGTCCGCTGGCTTCTCTGGCGCTAGAAGGTCCTTCATCAGGGAGTACGTCCTGGATCCACAAACCGTCAGGAGATGAGCCCTGCGTTTGTCGGCCGAATCCTGTCCCAGCCATTCCTTAGTGACGAAGCTTTGCTGTCGTCTCAATAAAATCGTCCCAATCATCACCAACACAGTACCTCTCGTCTGTGCTGCTAGTGGCCATGCTCGCGTGGTTTAAATCACAGTTTCTCGTCGCCAATAGTATGTCCTTACTATACAGTATAAATGCACACGAGGCCCATACTAGAGAGGTCACTCTTTGACCAGTCCTTTTATTAGCCAGCACTGAAAAGATGAAGGTGGGTGGAGCTTCCCCTTTTATACCTGAAAGTCCAGGTTAGGAGTGTCTCCCACAAGTTCCCCACCTAGTGGTCAGTGTTCTCACGGTGGACAACTTAGGTCAGTTTATACATGGGTTACAATGACAGTTGAATACATGACACTCACGGTGACTCAAAAAAGTATGACGGCGAAAGGATTACAAGAAGTAAATGTGACAAAAGGAAATGCACACGATACACGAGACTTAACATATTATGGATATGCAAGTCTCCAGCAAACGCATATCCCTTCTCATGAACGCATTGATGACCTTGGTAGTCTGTCATATCCAACAAAGACGTTGTTGTGCTAATCATCAATGGCATGTGTCTTCAAGTGGCTGCATAGGCCAATTCTGGATGCACATAGTCTCTTGCACACCGGACAAGGGAAGTTTAGTATGCCTGATGCTGACAGTACTGCCACCTGATGTCGTCTATCTCTCGTGTCCCGCAGGCGTTGACATCGGCTTTCTTCGAAGGTCTGGCAAGCAGTCCTCGTGAGGTTTCGCCACTGGATTTTATTAGCTGCTGTATTCTCGAGGTCCTTTGGTCGGATGCCACAGTACTGGAGGTTAGCCTTAATGCAATCTTTATAAGTGCTTGCGGGGGCGCCCCTGGTGTCTTCGGCCTTCACACAGCTCGCCGTGAAAAACTGACGAGGGATCCTTGACTCATCCATGCGGATGACATGTCCAGCCCACCAGAATTGGGCTTGCATGATCATCACCTCTTGTAGTGGGGAAAATGCTTGCAACTATCATTAAGGAAGAAATAGCAGGGCATCTAGATAGGAATAGTGCAATCAAGCAGACGCAGCATGAATTCATGAAGGGGAAATCATGTTTAACTAATTTACTGGAATTCTTTGAGGATATAACGAGCATGGTGGATAGAGCTGTACCGATGGATGTGGTGTATTTAGATTTTCAAAAGGCATTCGATAAGGTGCCACACAAAAGGTTACTGCAGAAGATAAAGGTACACGGAGTTAGAGGAAATGTATTAGCATGGATAGAGAATTGGCTGGCTAACAGAAAGCAGAGAATCGGGATAAATGGGTCCTTTTCGGGTTGCAAATCGGTGGTTAGTGGTGAGCCACAGGGGTCGGTGCTGGGACCACAACTGTTTACAATATACATAGATGACCTGGAAGAGGGGACAAAGTGTAGTGTAACAAAATTTGCAGATGACAAAGATTAGTGGGAAAGCGGGTTGTGTAGAGGACACAGAGAGGCTGCAAAGAGATTTAGATAGGTTAAGCAAATGGACTAAGGTTTGGCAGATGGAATACAATGTCGGAAAGTGTGAGGTCATCCACCTTGGGGGGAAAAAAAAAAAACAGTAAAAGGGATTATTATTTGAATGGGGAGAAATTACAACAT